>NC_062560.1:82047794-82360103 GCF_016906955.1 Phacochoerus africanus | reverse complement strand
GGTTCTTTGGAAAGGTGAACAAAATTGACAAACCTCTGGCCAGACTCACTAAAAAGAGGAGAGAAAGAACCCAGATAACCAAAATTAGAAATGAAAAAGGAGAAATCACAACGGATACAGCAGAAATACAAAAAAAACCATAAGAGAATACTATGAACAACTATATGGCAACAAGTTTGACAATCTGGAAGAAATGGACAATTTTCTAGAATCTTACAGCCTGCCAAAACTGAATCAAGTAGAAACAGACTAACTGAACAGACCGATCACTAGAAATGAAATTGAAAAGGTCATAAAATCACTCCCTACAAATAAAAGTCCAGGACCAGATGGCTTCACAGGTGAATTTTATCAAACACAAAAAGAGGAACTGGTGCCCATCCTCCTTAAACTCTTTCAAAAGGTTGAAGAAGAAGGAATACTCCCAAAGACATTCTATGATGCCACCATCACCCTCATTCCAAAACCAGACAGAGATACCACCAAAAAAGAAAACTATTGCCCAATATCATTGATGAATATAGATGCAAAAATTCTCAACAAAATCTTAGCCAACCAAATCCAACAACATACCAAAAAACTTATACACCATGACCAGGTAGGGTCCATCCCAGGTTCACAAGGATGGTTCAACATACGCAAATCAATTAGCATCATACACCACATTAACAAAAAAAAAAAGTCAAAAATCATATGATCATCTCAATAGACGCAGAAAAAGCATTTGACAAAGTCCAACATCCATGCATGATCAAGACCCTCGCCAAAGTGGGTACAGAGGGAACATTCCTGAATATAATCAAAGCCATTTATGAGAAACCCACAGCAAATATAATCCTCAATGGGGAAAAACTGAAAGCCTTCTCACTCCAATCTGGAACAAGACAGGGATGCCCACTCTCACCACTGCTCTTCAACATTGGAAGTCCTAGCCGCAGCAATTAGAAAAAAAAAAAAATAAAAGGCATCCATATAGGAAGAGAAGAGATGAAACTGTCACTGTATGCAGATGACATGATACTATACATAGAAAACCCTAAGGACTCAACCCAAAAACGACTTGAACTGATTCATAAATTCAGCAAAGTAGCAGGATATAAGATTAATATTCAGAAGTCAGTTGCATTTCTGTATACCAGCAATGAACTATTAGAAAAGGAATACAAAAACACGATGCCTTTTAAAATTGCACTTCACAAAATCAAATACCTCGGAATACACCTGACCAAGGAGGTAAAGGACCTATATGCTGAGAACTATAAACCTTTAATCAAAGAAATCAAAGAAGATGTAAAGAAATGGAAAGATATTCCATGTTCCTGGATTGGGAAAATCAATATTGTAAAAATAGCCATACTACCCAAAGCAATCTACAGATTCAATGCAATCCCTATCAAATTACCCAGGACATTTTTCACAGAACCAGAACAAACAATCCAAACATTTAGATGGAACCACAAAAGACCCAGAATCGCCAAAGCAATCCTGAGAAACAAAAACCAAGCAGGAGGCATAACTCTCCCAGACTTCAAGAAATACTACAAAGCCACAGTCATCAAAACAGTGTGGTACTGGTATCAAAACAGACAGACAAACCAATGGAACAGAAGAGAGAATCCGGAAATAAACCCTGACACCTATGGTCCATGAGTCTTTGACAAGGGAGGCAAGAACATCAAATGGGAAAAAGAAAGTCTATTCAGCAAGCATTGCTGGGAAACCTGGACAGCTGCATGCAAAGCAATGAAACTAGAACACACCCTCACACCATGCACCAAAATACACTCCAAATGGCTGAAAGACTTAAATATACGACAGGACACCATCAAACTCCTAGAAGAGAACATAGGCAAAACACTCTCGGACATCAACCTCATGAATATTTTCTCAGGTCAGTCTCCCAAAGCAATAGAAATTAGAGCAAAAATAAACCCATGGGACCTCATCAAACTGACAAGCTTCTGCACAGCAAAGGAAACCCAAAAGAAAACAAAAAGACAACTTACAGAATGGGAGAAAACAGTTCCAAATGATGCAACCGACAAGGGCTTAATCTCTAGAATATATAAACAACTTATACAACCCAACAGCAAAAAAGCCAATCAATCAATGGAAAAATAGACATTTCTCCAAAGAAGATATACAGATGGCCAGCAAACACATGAAAAAATGCTCAACATTGCTGATTATAAGAGAAATGCAAATCAAAACTACCATGAGATATCACCTCACACCAGTCAGAATGGCCCTCATTAATAAATCCACAAATAACAAGTGCTGGAGGGGCTGTGGAGAAAAGGGAACCCTCCTGCACTGTTGGTGGGAATGGAAACTGGTACAGCCACTATGGAGAACAGTTTGGAGATACCTTAGAAATCTATCCATAGAACTTCCATATGACCCCGCAATCCCACTCTTGGGCATCTATCCGGACAAAACTCTACTTAAAAGAGACACGTGCACCCGCATATTCATTGCCGCCCTATTCACAATAGCCAGGACATGGAAACAACCCAAATGTCCATCGACAGAGGATTGGATTCGGAAGAGGTGGTATATATACACAATGGAATCCTACTCAGCCATAAAAAAGAATGACATCATGCCATTTGCAGCAACATGGGTGGAACTAGAGACTCTCATCCTGAGTGAAATGAGCCAGAAAGACAAAGACAAATACCATATGATATCACTTATACCTGGAATCGAATATCCAGCACAAATGAACATCTCCTCAGAAAAGAAAATCATGGACTTGGAGAAGAGACTTGTGGCTGCCTGATGGGAGGGGGAGGGAGTGGGAGGGATCGGGAGCTTGGGCTTATCAGACACAACTTAGAATAGATTTACAAGGAGATCCTGCTGAATAGCATTGAGAACTTTGTCTAGATACTCATGTTGCAACAGAAGAAAGGGTGGGGGAAAAATGTAATTGTAATGTATACATGTAAGGATAACCTGACCCCCTTGCTGTACAGTGGGAAAATTAAAAAAAAATTATATAAAAAAATTGCAATTTAGAATTTAAGTTGCTAATCTCAAATATGTTTATAATGACCTTCTTTAGCAACAAAACCTAAAACCTCGCTTTGATTTTCTTTATAAATATTGTATAAAGAGGAGATGATAAGTAAACTGATGAGGAGTCAGCTTTTTTAACGCCTAGAAGGCAAGCTACCAAATTTAAACCAGAGGAGTCACAAGAACCCTTGAGGTAGGGTCTTTGGCTGGTTTTCAAACCAGAAAAAAAAAAAAAAAAAAGCCTGGGTAACTGGAACATAAGTGAGCCAGGGAACAAGCAGTGAGTGTGATATCATGGATTAGTGGTTCTCAAATGTGGTCAGGTACCTTAATACTCATACATTGGCTGGCATGCTGTACTTTTAAGTTCCTTGAGTAAGAGGCAATGTCCTCAGGCAACCAATTGATGCAGGTCCTTATGGTTCCCTGACAATGAAAAATCGGGGAGATAGGATTTAGTGCAGTGGTTATCAAAATATGTTTCCTGGGCCAGAGACATCAATATCACCCAGAAATTTGTTAGAAATGCATATTTTCAACCTCAGCCTAGCCTTATAAATCAGAAACTCTGGGGCTGGGGTCTCAAAGCCTGTGTGGTAATAAATTGTCCAGGCAATTCTAATGCCAGATAAGAGTTAGAGAATCACTGTCCTGGAAAGTAACTGGGATTGGGGTTGGGGGGTAAAAGAGCATCATTCTTGACTGGAAAAGAAGTATCTTCCTTCATTTAAAAGTCTCAGTTCTCGGAGTTCCTGTGGTGGCTCAGTGGTTAACGAATCTGACTAGGAACCATGAGGTTTCGGGTTTGATCCCTGGCCTTGCTCAGTGGGTTAAGGATCCGGTGTTACTGCGAGCTGTGATGTAGGTTGCAGATGTGGCTTAGATTCCGCATTGCTGTGGCTCTGGCGTAGGCCGGTAGCAACAGCTCCGGTTAGGCCCCTACCCTGGAAACCTCCATACGCCACGGGTGCAGCCCTAGAAAAGACAAAATAAATAAATAAATATATAAATAAAATAAAATAAAATAAAAGTCTCACTCCTCCATGTGTGACCTTGAACTCATCTTCTACTAGAAAGGACCTAGCTTAATTAATTCAGTAATTCTTCCTGACTGTATTAGAATTAAACAGGCAGTGCTCTAAGCTTGTACACGACTTATTTCAGTTAATCCTCATAGTTGCCCTGTGGGATAGGTACTATTATCATTCCCATTTTTTAGATCAGGAACTGGGTGCACAGAGAAGAAATTTGTCCCAGGTCACACAAATAAGAAGAAAGGTATATATCTGGACGGCCTTGTTCCGAAGCTGCATTAATTTTCCATTAACCTCTATTCATTTCAAAAACGCTTGTATTAACTTTTCTATACAGCCTCTCAGCATACCTGGGAAAGTTGGGGTGATTTGATCTAAGATAACATTGTTCAAACAACTGCATTCACTTTTGACTTAAACTTTAAGTCACTGAATGATGCCCATGGGGTCATCTGGTGACTATTCTTGTCTGAGGCTCTAAGAGGTGAAATGGCTTGCCTATAGCTGGTTAGTGTCAGAGCCAAGACTTAACACCCAGGTCCCCAACTTTCAACTCAGTGTTAAGTCATTTCCAATGAAAACAGAACTAGCGCTATGACATACTGAAAACAACAAAGCCAGGTCATATATCCAGCAGCTCATGTATGTACCAGCCTTCCTTTACCTGGCTTTTCTGAACACAATGAATTTTTTTCTTGATTCTGGTGTCTCTGAAGGGCCCTAGGACAGGGCCTCCCAGTGCAGATACTGCTCTATCTAACAATACTGCCCTCTCTGCGAGTGCAAGAAGGGCACTATTAAGTTCTATTGGAAATAACTTGCATTGTCAAACACATGAAAACAACCATGAATCAAAAACAAAGTAACTTTTTGCCTCATTCTTTTCAGTTTCCTAGCTTTTCTGGTGGTTTGTTTGCTTGGTTTTACTTTGAAGTGTTTTTCTCATTCTATCTGTAGTGCAGTTTTGCCAGGGAATGTATAGAAGTTGACTCTCTCTATGGCCTTAAGAAAATTATCCATCACATCCGCCCTCTAAGCTTAAGGCCTTATCACAAAACCTCAGCAATATTGAACACTAGTTCTCCATTTTGACGTATAAATCTCAAAGTAACCGTGCTTTCTATCTTTGCCTTCTGCTCTGTGTTTGCAAAAGTGTGATGTATAATTTAAGTTTTTAATCGCAAATGTGTTTGCTCTATAGGAAAGTTATAATGATAAAATGTTCTGCCTCAGCTTGATTTTCTTTATAAATGTGCTAACTTCTCTTGTGCTCTTCCCTTTATTATAGTGAGCAAATGAAATAAATTATTAATTCTAATATAAAATCTACTTGTGATTGGCATTATTTTTATTTTCATTCGTCTCCGTCAAGCTGTTTGGGGGGGGGGTCTCTTAGAGAATTAATAAGAGGTTGTAATGACAGATCGTATTTTGTAAATGAGAAGTAATTTTTTTGGGGGGGTACACTTGTGGCATGAGGAAGTTCCCAGGCCAGGGATCAAACCTGAGCCATAGCAGTGAACATAACCACAGCAGCGACAACTCCAAATCCTTAACTCAATGAGCCACATTGAAGTCCTCTTCGTGTGTTTTTAACAAAAATTAATTTCATCCCTGGCTGTCCCACAAACATATTGTCTTATGAGAAGGAAAAATGTTCCCTTAAAATTTTCTAGAAGAGAACTCTTACTTGCAGATCCTTTCTTAAGTATTTTTGAGACTAGACTGTGTGTTGAAAAGTAATGCTCACGCTCTTAGTAAGGATCTGAGAAGGTATTTTACTCGAATACCAGTTTCCTCATTTATAAAAACTCTGCTTTGCTTTCTGTAAAATTATGACTTTTGCAAAGAATACCTTAACAATAAATATGAGTCATTTTGCTCGAATGCTAACACTGGGTTTTCTGCTGCAATAAAAGAAAACATTTCTAAACTGTTCCTAAAAACTAAGTACAGGCCCACGCACTACAATATAGAAATTCTGTGTTGTACAATTAGTTTTAATTAAGAGCTAGTTCGACTTTCAGGTAAATTGTTATCCTATTTCCCTGGCGCAGCCCATTAGCAGCATTACCGCAGTTTGAGGAGTTACTAGCAAGTGTTTTTACCTTTATCGTGGCTGATTAACAACAGATCATATCAGGTTTAGGGACAAGGCTTACTTATTTTCCAAGAGGCAGGAGTTCTCATGCTGGGATTATATGTCTCTCCAGAAGGCTGAGGGAGTTTCACTTTTTATTCTATGTGTGTTTTTTTCATCACTTGCACACATTCATTTTCTTTACAATGCATAAATACACAAATAACCCTACTGAGACAGGCACACCTGTTTTTATCTAATACTTTAGAAGGTGTACCAGACGTTAAGATGACCAACTGTCCTGGTTTGAGTGGGATCAAGGGCTTTTCCCTGAATGAAGGACTTTCAGTGCCCAAAGCAGGAATGTCTGCGGCTAACCAAGACAGTTGGTGACCTGAGTTTACCTATATGACAACGCAAAAGCTTTATATTCTGCAAGAGTTAATTCTGGACTTAAAGGGAGGAGATTTGGGAAGTTAATACTTTTCATAGATACTAAAGGAGTTAAAATCATCAATCTTGTCAACAGGCCCAAGAACTAGTCAGGTGTCAAGGTCAGAGGTAACAAGAAAAATATGAGAAGAAAATCATAGTCTTAGGAGTTCCTATTGTAGGGTTAAGAACTGACATAGTATCCATGAGGATGTGGGTTCAATCCCTGTCCTCACTCAGTGGGTTAAGGATCCAGGATTGCTGTAAGCTGTGGCCTAAATTGCAGATGCGGCTTGGATCCAGCATTTCCATGGCTGTGGCATAGGCCTGCAGCTGCAGTTACAATTCAATCCCTAGCCCAGGAATGTCCATATGCCACAGGTGCAGCCCTAAAAAGAAAAATTTTTTAAATAAAAAAATATAATTTTAGATTCTATACCTTTATTCTGGGTCTCAGGATCTATTTCAAGTATTCATTAAACAGTGGGGTTTGTATATCAAGCTGAACAATAATGGAAAGAATTATGAGAAATATTTGCACGATTTGTTTTTATCTCCTTGGTGTGCCATAAAACACAACAGGCTGTGAATTATTGTGTAATAGCTAATGAATTGTTCCATTAGATATGAGATGGATGGTTGGGATCCAGTTACATGTACTTCCCATTTCAGCCTATGGAATTATAGTTCTGAGAGATGTGTACATTTGCCATTAAGTCTGGGATTCAGAGCAAGAGTCTTTTCAATTTTTAGTTCTTTGACCCAACACAAAGTTACACGCTTTTGGCCAAGTTTCTTAAACTTAGTGATGTGGTTTTCTGATTCTTTGACTTGAGAGTGCAAAAATTAGCTTTCAACTTCTAGGCTGAACAATTTTGGACAGTCCATAAAAGTAGGGGTTATTTGATATGAAGATGGGAAAGAAGTCAGCTTTAGTATCAGAAATGAGCTCTACAAATGCATGGTGTAGCCACAATTCTTTTCCCATGTTATTTGCTTGTCAGGAAACAATGAAGCTAGCATCAAGTGGCAAGTCCTCTGTCTGACTTTCATTATCTGCTCTCAAACTACCTATCAAATACTATTTCCCACTGGGAAGTATGGCACAGGACTCAGAGCCTGCATCCTGAAATTAGACTTGGTTCCAAACCTTGCTCCATCATTATATAAGCTCTATGACCTTGGGCACATTATTTAATCTCTCTGTGCCTCAGTTTCATCATTTGCAAAATTGGGCTGTTATTAATAATACTCATGGGGTAAATATATGTAAAACACTGAGAATAATTCCTTTCACAGAGTGTATGCTGTTGTTATTATTAGTGTTGTCATTGTTATTATTTCTTAATGTGTGTTTTGCTCTAGGCTTCGTATTTTCTTTAATATCTATGTGCCATACTGACTTTTTTTTTCTAATGGTTTTGCTTGTGATGAACTATCTACATGCAATATGATACTTTTTCCCACTTTCCCAAACTTTATCCATTTTGAACTGACAATTCAATACTGATCTCTTATGTGTGACCTTCACAAAACTCTCCTTTGGGTAAATTCCTTTATAATTACTATGTGGAACATTACATTTCACTTTTCCATTATCTGCTGTTTGGTGCGAGGTAATATCTCCTCTGCTGAACTGAAAACCTTTTGACAGAGCAATATCTTGTCTATTTTATGGTATGTTTTTTAGCCTCTAGTATGTTTCTAACCAAATAGTTGATTGATTCATACCAGGGAACCTATGCCTAAATTTGGTCCTTTGAGTCTAACTTTGAGACAGAAAGGCATCACTTCAAGATTCAGTCTCACCAAATCTTGCTAATTTTACACTGATTTTCAGCAGTTACGCATTTCTGGTAGAATATTATTTACAGGTCAATTTTCTATCATGTTTGGATTTTGAAAAGAATAAAGCATTGCGCTTTTACATAAAGTTCATATACATCACTAAACCACACTTACTAGAGTTAATCCCTTGAAGATAGGATGAATTATGATAAGAGCAATTTTTAAAAATTTCTTACAGAAATTTCCACATACAAAAGTAAAGAGAATAATATAATAGATTCCATGTACCTAACATCCAATTTACACAATTATTAACACCTTTCCAAGCTTGCTTCCTCTATCCCACCCATATTTTTGGCCTGGAATATTTTAAATCAAATTTATCACTTTTCATCTCTAAATAGTTCAATGTGCACCATCGAGAGTTGAAGAGAAACAAAAATAATTTTTAAAAGAATGAAGAACTAGTTCTCAATACTGTGCTAAAATCATCAAATCTTTTCTTACAGTCTTACAACTTTAATAATACCACTTTGTTCTCTTCTACCCCAAAGGTATAAGTAAACCTGTAAAAACAGATGTTCCTAGTGGATGACAGGAAATATATGTGAAATGTGAAGGGTATTTTACTGTCTCAGCTAGTCTTTGAAGTAGAGAAGCAACCAAGCTTTGATAAGAAACCCTGCATTATGATTTTATTGTGCTAGATTACTATAATAAAAAATGAAAAGTATATATTTCATTTGAGTGTCTTCAGCTCCATGATATTTTTGGATAGGTTAAATTAAATGGAGAATGGGCTATCCAGGTTCACCATACACTATAGCTCATCAATCAATTTTCATAAACCTATTTTTCTAGGGAAGTTAGGGCCTAAATAGCTTTAATGATTTGATGACACTATTTCACAAATGATTGTGATATCATTCCTTCTTTAACTGATCATAAACCACCCCAAAAGTATAAAGGTAGATGTTTAAATACCTATTTGCCTTATTGAGTTTACCAAGCCCTGTCTATACAAATGGTAATCTATGACAAAGGAGGCAAGAATATACAATGGAGAAAAGGCAGCCTGTTCAATAAGTGGTGCTGGGAAAACTGGACAGCCACATGGAAAAGAATGAAATTAGAACACACCCTAACACCATACACAAAAGTAAACTCCAAGTGGATGAAAGACCTAGATATAAGACCAGACACTCTAAAACTCTTAGAGGAAAACCTAGGCCAAACACTCTCTGACATAAATGACAGCAACATCTTCTCAGATCCACCTCCTAGAGTAATGACAATAAAAATAAAAATAAACAAATGGGACTTAATTAAACTTCAAAGTTTCTGCACAGCAAAGGAAACCCTCAACAAAACGAAAGACAACCCACACAATGGGAGAAAATAGTTGCAAATGAAGCAACGGACAAGGGATTAATCTCCAAAATTTATAAACACCTTCTGCAGTTCCATACCAAAAAAACAAACAACCCCATCCAAAAATGGGCAGAAGATCTAAACAGACAGTTCTCCAAAGAAGACATACAGATGGCCAAGAAGCACATGAAAAGATGTTCAACATCACTCATTATTAGAGAAATGCCAATCAAATCCACTACGAGGTACCACCTTACACCAGCCAGAATGGCCATCATCCAAAAGTCTACAAACAATAAGTGCTGGAGAGGGTGTGGAGAAAAAGGAACCCTATGACACTGTTGGTGGGGTTGTAAATGGATGCAACCACTGTGGAAAGCAGTATGGAGAGTCCTCAGAAAACTACACATAGAAGTACCATTTGATCCAGCAATCCCACTCCTGGGCATCTAGCCAGAGAAAACCATGACTCACAAAGACACATGTACTCCGATGTTCATTGCAGCACTATTTTCCATAGCCAAGACATGGAGACAACCTCAATGTCCATCGACAGAGGAGTGGATCAAGAAGAGGTGGTACATATACACACTGGAAGATGACTCAGCCATTAAAGGGAAAGAAATACTGGCATTTTTAGCAACATGGATGGACCTAGAAATTATCATGCCAAGTGAAGTCAGCCAGACAATGAGACACCAACATCAAATGCTATCACTGACATGTGAAATATGAAAAAAGGACACAATGAACTCCTTTGCAGAACAGATGCTGACTTACAGACTGAAAAACTTATGGTCTCCAAAGGAGACAGTTTGGGGGGTGGGGGATGCGCTGGGGTTGTGTGTTGGAAATTCTATAAAATTGGATTGTGATGATCATTGTACAACTATAAATGTAATAAATTCATTGAGTAATAAAAAAAGAGGCACATAATGAGAATTGTTAGGGATATGCATATTTCTTACAACAAAAGTTGGATATTTCTGTTATATAAATCTGATCTGGACATGTATAAGAAATTATATTTATGGGTTACGGTTGTCAGTCATTTATACATTACACCTGTAGATTGGACATCTATCCTGTTTATACTTGTTTCCTTACAGTCGGAGTAAGCCTGTATAGATAAATACACACATAGCTGGGAGTACCATAAATCCATGAAGGCAATATCAGTTCTGACTGGAATGAAATGTACCTGACTGGCTGTCAGTTCTCTTTGTAATTTAAGGTTCAGTGAACTCCCATTTTAGAATCTTTGAGGATGAACCAAAATTCAAATAAAAACTTCCCCGTAGGCAGTTAAAGCTGAACTATAAGTCTGTCTTTCAGTGCTTTTTGTTCTGATATTTTTCTTCACATTCATAACTACTGCCTCTGTGTATATTTTAACTTTGCAGATATTCTGCCCAGTAAAAGGTTCAAGTTTGTGTCCTGATTCCATGGCATTAATTTGTAGCAAAGCTTTCATGTATTTCCATACTCTTACTGAATTAACTTTAGGCTTTTATTTTCTCTCTATTGTGTGAATTTGACTAAAGCTGAGCCATTCTTCAAAGTGAAAAGGTTTTATTTGGAAAATTCCTTTGAAATGACTTCTTTATTATAGATTCTAGAATTGCCAGACTACAGTCATTTCTAGAATATAATTCCCAAGAAATTTCTTTCACCAAAGTGAATTATGGATTACTGGCACATACATTTTTTTCCTTGCATGGCAAACAGGAAAAAAAAATAAAGAGGATTTTAACCTCAATTTTGAAGAAAAATAATTTGGTTGGGTGTCCTGAAATTCAATCTTTGATCATGGGTATTCAAAGTCAAAAGAAAATTTCAGGACTGCTGTTTTTCCCTGCCTCATTTTTCATCCTCCTGAATATGTTTTTCTTTTGAAATATTATGAGACTACATTCTGAATAATGCTTACCATGAACATTTAAAACACAATGGCATATCCAAGGTAAAAATAGAGGAAAGCACCTCAATAGCATTCTGTCAGAGAGTTGGATTTTATGGTTTCTCATGAGAATAATTAGAAAAGTTAACCATGAAGCTATCTAAACTACATACCAGATATGGCTGAGAAAATGTCTTCCAGTAGATCTTTTAATCTATAAGCTTTAGGTCACATTTCTTTTGCGCTTACAGATAGTAGGTATATTTGAGTGTTAGCCTAGAAAATGGAAAGTCATTATTTATTTGGAAAGCTAAGGCCCTGAGAGGCAGTCGGCTTATTCTGTGACTAGTTCTACAACCTGTGCCAGTCACCTGATTTTTAGCCTCTAGTTTCTTACCAGAAAAATGGGAGCAATGTGTTATTGTGATGGCAAGACAAATGTGATGCATGTACAAATGCCATGAGATAGCAAAATCTCACCTAATTTCATTGGTAAGATGAAGAAAGGTGAAATGTAATTACGGTACCATGATGCCAAAAATTATCGTGGAATACATACATATATATTGATTTATCTTTTAAAAATAATAGAATAAAATAATTCAGAAAGCATCTTTAAGGTGACAATTTCAAAATAAATTATCTTTTTGTCAAAACAGCAACCACAATAACAAGAAAACCAGAGGACATAAATTTTTGGCTTTGTGGAGAAGATGGTAGTACCAGGTAGGAAACAATATTATAATACGAGAAAAAATCATTGATGACTTCGGGTTTAATAAGAAATGTACATTCCAGCAGAAAGCAGACAAAAGGCTATGTTTTTCTTGACAGTAGCACTATCCACTATGTTAGTTGGTCTGCAGGTGACCAAACCTTGTTGGAGACGTTCTCAGTTTTAACACTGGGAGTCCCTCATCATGGCAAAAAAACTCCTCTGTCCCCATCAAAACAGGCGTGGATCTCTCTATTTGGTTTTCATGACACTGGCTTTGAGTTTGTCAAGATATGCAGTGGGGAATGGAAATTCACAAGGCTTTCCATCTTTATAGTTAATACAGTAATTTTAGCCTTGGGCACGCATATTCTCTGGTAATATCATTTTTATAATTTTGTTTCAGAAGTGTTTGCTGGGTAAGTGGGCACAGCACACCCGTGCTCTCTAGTGGAGGTTCCTAGAAGTGCTTAGGAGGGATTGTGCCTTACAGAAGTCATCACAGTGATCTGGAGACGGTGGGGTGGAATGTTAACGATAAGAAGGCTCAAGGAGATAAAAAGATACCAAAGGACCCTGCCAAGAGGGTTTGGGTTTCGCCTTTGCAGGCAGACCCCCTCCCTGCCAGCGCGGTTTGGGTGTGGGCAGGGTTCAGGTGAGGCACCCGCTCCTGCCAGGGCTGGTCCCATTGTGGAGGGGCTCCGCGCGGCCTGCAACCCGGGGCTGGAATTCTGCCACTTCCAGCCTCAAGTCATCTGCCCGTCCGCCTGCCGCGTCAGACACGGAGCCCGGCCCCATGGCCCCGCCGCCGCCATCTGTGAGGGCTGGCTCCATGAGATGTGCAGCCTATGGCCCTGCCAGGCCCTGTCCCTGCAAGCGGAGCAGGTGCTACACCATCAGCGCTCGGGTTACCAGGATATCTTTGTCTTCTGCAGTAAGAGCTACGGTAATGTGCTGGTGTTGGATGGTGTCATCCAGTGCTCAGAGAGGGACAAGTTTTCCTGCCAGGAGATGATAGCCAACCTTCCCCTCTGCAACCACCCCAACCCACTCAAGGTGCTGATACTCGGGGGCGGGGATGGGGGTGTCCTGCCGGAGGTGGTGAAGCATTCCTCCGTGGAGTCCGTGGTTCAGTGTGAGATCGACAAGGATGTCATTCAAGTCTCTAAGAAGTTTCTGCCGGGCATGACCGTTGGCTATTTGAGCTCAAAGATGACCCTACTTGTGGGTGATGGTTTTGAGTTCATGAAACAGAACTGGGATGTTTTCGATGGCATTGTCACTGACTCCTCAGACCCCCTGGGCCCTGCTGAGAGTATCTTCAAGGAGTCCTATTATCGGCTCATGAAGACAGCACTTAAGAAGGATGGCACCCTCTGCTGCTAGGGCTAGTGTCAGTGGCTGCACCTGAACCTCATCAAGGAGATGGGACAGTTCTGCGAATCACTGTTCCTGGTGGTGGGCTATGCTTACTGCACCATCACCCCCTACCCCAGTGGCCAAATTGGCTTCATGCTGTGCAGCAAAAGTCTAAGCACCAACTTCCCCAAGCCTGTGCAGCAGCTGACACAGAAGCATGTGGAACAGATGCCACTGAAATTCTACAAAAATGACTTGCACCAGGCAGCCTTTGTCCTGCCCTATTTTGCCTACAAGGCCCTGAATGATGTGTGCTGAGTCCAGGAGCCGCTGAAGATGCTGCCCAGGACCTCTGGCCAGGGAGCCTCTAGGGTGTCTGGACCCCGCCAGCCTTGGGGAAGACTCCCGCTGTCTTGCTCACCAACCCAGGATTCCAGGCCCCAGAATGCTGCCCAGCTTGCCCTATTAGGTGGACTTTCTCTGTGTGAGGCGTTCAGCTTCTAAGCTTATACCAGGTGCACAGGGTACCATCTCTGTCTTCTGTTTCCCCCTCACTCACCAAACACGTGTATACATAACAACAACAATGATAAAAAAGTACCCTGCAAATATCAGAAACTCAACAGAAGATATTTGCATACTGTTTATTTTTAAGTATTCAAGAGCCTATTTAGGGGTGTGCAATATCTCTTCTAAACCACAAGTACCTGAGATCTTCATAGTACAGCTTACAACTTGGAGGAGGAAAAAGTATTTTGATGAGCTACAAATTGGCTAGTCACTAAAAAGCTAAAGGATATATTAGTCCTAAAGTGATGGGTCATAGGGCAGTACATCTGAACCCAGAAGTTGAAATTGGGGCGGAAATAGTCTTTCTTTCACTATTTCCTTCCTTCACTTGAAGAGAACCTCTTGCTTGCTATAAAAAGAAAGGCAGGGATCAAGAAATAGAAAGGAGAAATAGAAGACAACCACAAACATGAAACAGGCAAGAGTTGTTCTGAATGCTCTTCATTCACCCAAAATCAGCAGAGTGAATTTCAAGCCCACTGAATAATAATTAAGGCCCCATTTGTCTAGATTCCAAATATCTGAAGCCTATTTGAGTAGGCCTGTGTTTTCTAGCACCCATAAGAACCATGTGATATAGGTGGAAATAATTCTGCTTGAGAAAGATAAAATATCTTGGAAGGGATTTTCCATAGAAGAGGCCCATTCTAGATCTTAAGTCTGCCAGAAGCTCCAGAAAGTTAAATGCAGAATGTTGTGGTAGCATACTTGGTCATGTACAGCTCTGTTATATAAGCATCGTCTATTAAATTCTGACTCACTTTTTGTTTTTTCCCAAACTTGCATAATAATGCCAAATGCATTAATAGTGTAACCTTGGTGACTGGATTCTCTGAGTGTCTTGTTGGCTTTACCCATGGCAAATATTTTTCAAAAGGGAGGAGGAGGATGACAGCGGTGGGGCTTGGAAAATTTCGCTACCTAGGAATAGGCTCTCTGACTCCAGCTAGGATTGAAAGTCAGTGTGTGTCACAACACCTGCTAGGTGATCTACCAAGTCTGATCATGAAATTCTTTCACAATCCAACTACACGTTTTCTGATATACAACTTGCCTGTTGCCTCATTGCCTTTTGCCTTTCTTTGTGGAAACTATGGAAAGAGCTCTATTTCTTGCCTAAGATGTAGGTATACCCTTATATGGACTCAGATATTGATGTAACAGTAGAGAATATGAACTCTAACCATTTTGCCCACTAAGGACTGGCAATCTTCCTCAGAATGTGGAAGAAGAAAACTCCATGATTCATTCATCAGATAAGTATTCAAAACATGACTGCTAAATGCTATTTTAACAACTCCAGAACACATTTTATAATGTTTTTTAGTATTAGAGATATTATAAGAAAACACCTTTTAAAAGTTATAATGTTAAAAATATTATAAAGCCAGAAAGAAACACCCACTCAACCTTGTCAATAAAGGCAATTCTATTTCATGATATAGTATTAAAAAGACATGAAAATAGAAATTATATACAAATGACACAGATGCTTGAGGGGTTGTTTTTAGATTTTCTTCCTTATATTTTGAGGACAGGTAAACAGTTTCGTAAGTTTTCTATTTTGTAAAAATAGCTGAAACTAAATTGTAAGCTTCAAAACTGCCCCAGTTTTGCTTTACTAAAAGAACATGTACTAAGAGTTCATATGTAGAAGCCATAAACCAAGTAAACATATGATTAGCAAGACATAGTCATTTATTTCGTGTTACTGTTGATCAACAATGCTTATTAATTCTCCATGGCATGCTAAACTTTACTGGATATTCCTTTTGAAAAAAATCTTTAGTGAGAAAAGGGACAAAAATATTTAAATTCAGCTATGGATTCTAGATCACTGTGTGTTTTAAAAAAATACACTGTATTTTCAGTTCACTAAATGCAATTTGTGATGCATTTGGTTAGATAATTAGTGCAGAAGAAAATAAGTGAGAACTTGGATTTGGGACACTCTAGCCATTTCTGTGACCTGATTAATTTCTTATGTAGCACTCATTTAAATAAATTGCTCACACTAATTTTAGATCTCTAAATTGCTCATACTTGGTGAGTAGAAACTGATTATGATTGTTATATCCATGAAGTGATACAGAACTTAGAAATTTCAACTCAAATCTCAAAGTTAGTAGGCATGAATTAATTTGAAATCTTATCTCAAAGTAGCTCCAATGTTCTAACATTTGTGAATTTATAATATTGTATGATTAACGAGAGGAGCCACTGGTGACCACTTCAGGGATTGAAGTAACTGAAATGAGAAAAAAGCAAATTTATTCAGTTTTATTGTAGAAGTTTGGGGTACCACTGGAAGCAGAGATTATTGAACTGACCATTGTAGCATATAAAGAAGATTCTTGTGCCAAAACCCACTGAGGCAACAGTGGTTTCTTAAACAAAAAACAAAAACAAGGAATATAAAATGGTATTTTATATTTTGCTCTGTGAAATCTAAGCTTTGTGGAGCGATTCTTTTCTTTGTTTGTTCGTTCGTTTGTTTCTGTCTTTTTTAGGGCCACTTGTGCGGCATATGGAAGTTCCCAGGCTAGGGGCTGAATTGGAAGTAATTAGGATTAGGTGAAGTCATGAGGGTAGGACTCTCATGATGGGATTAGTGCCCTTGCAAGAGGAGGAGGAGGAGGTACCAGAGAGCTTGCTCTCTCTTTTCCTGTGCACACACAAGTGAAAAAGTCATACGACCTCACACAAAGGTGAAGGGTGGCAGCCATCTCTAAGCCAAGAGAAGAAGCCTCAGAATGAAACCTACCTTGCCAGCACATTGCTCTTGGACTCTCCAGCTTCCAGAACTGTGAGAAATAGTTTTCTGTTGTTTGTCACCAAGCCTATGGTATTTTTTTATAGCAGCTGGAGTTCACTAAGACCATCATAGTTCTAAATACCTGTTTTTTCAAATGGTAGTATAAAGATTTTCACTTCTTTTGGTGGCGTCCTCCTCTTTTTTTTTTTTTTTTTTTGTCTTTTTAGGGCCCCACCAGTGGCATATGGAAGTTTCCATGCTAGGGGTCCAGTTGGAGCTTCAGCTGCCAGCTTATGTCACTGCCACAGCAATGCCAGATCCAAGCAGCATCTGCAATCTACACCACACCTCATGGAAATGCTGGATCCTTAACTTACTGAGCGAGGCCAGGGATTGAATACACATCCTCATGGATACTAGTCAGGTTCATAACCTGCTGAGCCACAATGGGAATTCCTTGTTTCCTCCTCTTGTAATAATATTGCCTTATAGTTAGTCACAGAATAACTATACTTGTATGGCTTCCAAACAGTTAAAAGTACCTTATCACATATTTTGCTTCATAAGAAACAGCTATAGGAGTTCCCTCTGTGGCACAGTGGGCTAAGGATCTGGCATTGTCTCTGCAGTGGCTTGGGTTGCTGCTGAGGCTTCCGTTTGATCCCCAGCCCAGTACAGTAGTTTAAGGATCTGGCCTTGCCACAGCTGTGGCAGGTGCAGCCAAAAAGAAAAAAAAAGAAAAAAGTAACAGCTTTATAGTTTGGTGCCCAGTGCATTTGAAATATTTGCAATCCAACAGGAGGTACTTTCTCTCAGCCCATATTATCCTTCTAATCAAAGTGGCAATTAAGTAGTTCATTAATGGCCGTACCACAATCATGGACTTATGGAAGGGATTATAATGGTAAGATTGCCCAGCCCTTTAATTTTACTTCTCCAAGGAAGTAAGGATGAATGAAAGAGTAAATATAGCTATATTACCAAATGACGTTTTTTTAAAATGGTGAGTGGAACTTTAAAAAAAAAAAGACAAAAAGTACATAGAGAATACTAGATATATTTAGGTTTTGGTTTTTGTTTTTTGCTTTTTAGGGTCTCACTTGGGGCATATGGAAGTTCCCAGGTTAGGGGTCAAATCAGAGCTACAGCTGCCAGCCTACACCACAGCCACAGCGGTGAGGTATCTGAGCTGTGTCTGCGACCTACACCACAGTTCATGGCAATGCTGGACCCTTGCACAGTTCACTGAGCAAGGCCAAGGATTGAACCCACATCCTCATGGATCCTAGTCGTGTTCATTAACCGCTGAGCCACTAAGGGAACTCCATATTTAGGTTTTATTTGTATCCTCTTAAAGAGTAACTTAATTCAACTTTGGAGCCATCTATGATTAAAGTTTCAGAAAACACATTTGGCTTCATCTTATCTTTGAAATGAAAGCTGTATTCAGTCTTGAACCAAACCAAATAAGGGTACAATGATGCATTAGCAAATGTGATAATTGGTGGAGCTGGGTTTTGTGGGTTTTTTTTTTTTTTGGTAGTCTTTTTATTTCTTTAGAATAGTAAGGAGGTATATTTTGCTAAACTTCTAAGAACTATGAGGTTGTTTTCCTCCTTTACTGAACAGAAGCCACCTGCCACATATATAGGCTTTTGGAATTATTTTGATTTCAGTTGTGGAAAATAGAAAGCAAAGTCTTATACAGTAGAGGACATACCTTTGCAGTAAATCTACAGTTGTCTTACAGCTGTTCATTGAGTGTTTGGAGTCTCTTTTTAATTCAAGGATATCTTTAGGATCTGGTTTCTGAAAACAATCTCAAATTACCATCAAAATGTAATTGGGCCTTTAGAGTATATACTACCCTATGTTCTCCCTGTCAAGGAACTGACATTCTGTGAACCCTATTTAATTTTCCAGCTATCTTAATAGAATGTGTTGAGTAAGCATTAAAGAGTATTATTATTATCATCACCATCATCATTAATTTTGTTAAAAGGAAACCTTGGGAGGCCTAAGTGACCTGCTGGCAAGGATTATCCGCTGTGGAGTGTACCGGGAATGTTTTGCTCTCAGCAGTAGGCAGCATTATAATCAACAGAAATTGCCCACAGGGGATTGAAAAGACACTGTGATGATTAAGTTCACCAGAAAGACATGGTAAGTTTTGGAGCTTATTGTAAACTCTACTCTCTGAACCTTCTGCAGATTTCATTGACTACAGTATCTATATCAAAAGATATAGCAGTTTTATGTTTTTGTTTGTTTGTTTCACATGCTCAGCAAAAACTGTTAACTGGCTTGTGTGTGCTGGGGGGGGGGTTTATAAATAAACATTCACTGAATGTTTCTCATATTTTACTGAGTAAATATTAAACTGCATTTTCCTATTTTTGCTAATAGTCATCATCATCAAAAAGTTTGTCTTTTTAAACATTTTCCCATATGTCCGTGGTTCAGTTAAACATTCTCTGCCCTCTAAGAAATTATAACTTAAAAATAGTATCAATACTTCACCACTCTATGTTTCAACAAACCTTTCTGATCGAAGTACCCTAAAGGCCTTGACTTGACCTTTACATAAATAAATGTGGGCAATGGATATTAGGGTTTGCCAAGTTACAAGATATTAGGGTTTTCAAGTCCCATAAGGACTTTTTGTTACTATCATTTGAGAACAGGGCAACACATCAATTTAGTATATTTAGCAACTTTTCACACAGAGAGGTTAGAAAGACTTGTTTGAACATCAAAGTAATAACCCAGAATAAATACCTAAATCAGTGTTTCTCAAATGTAAATCATGATATCAATATTCACACTAAATACTCTGGGTAATTCTGATGCACACAAGCCACTTACTGTTTACTATGCTTTGAATAATACTGCTCTAATAATACTGCTCTACTGCTCTTCCACTTTCTTGGTCTGACAGCAAGTGCCTCTCCTTAAGAATTCAGAAATTTTGAGAACCAAATGGATTAGATGTAAAACCTTTCCATCTTTAAATACATTACTTCACACAGTTTGAAGGAAGCTTTCAAGTTTGATAGATTTCAATCTTCTTATTAATATCATTTACTTTGTAACATACATGTGTAATCCAGTCTTCCACAATATCTGAGGGAGTGTTTGTGTGTGTCTCTTCTCTCTCCAGATGACTGAGATATCAGTTTGTTTGAGCAGCTTATATCATTCCTGACTTATTACAGTTCATTGGGCTTAATGTTTTCTTTCTTTCTCTTTTTCTTTCTTTCTTTCTCTCTTTCTTTCTCTCTTTCTCTCTCTCTCTCTCTTTCTCTTTCTTTCTTTCTTTCTTTCTTTCTTTCTTTCTTTCTTTCTTTCTTTCTTTCTTTCTTTCTTTCTTTCTTTCTTTCCTTTTTAGGGCTGCACCTGTGGCATGTGGAAGTTCCCAGGCTACGGGTTGAACCAGAGCTGCACCTGCTAGCCTACACCACAGCCATTGCAATGAGGGATCTGAGCTGTATCTGTGACTTACACCACAGCTCACAGCAACGCCAGATCCTTAACCCACTGAACAAGGCCAGGGATCGAACCCAAGTGCTCATAGACACTTGTTGGGTTCGTTACCACTGATCCACAAAGAAAACTCCTCATTGAGCTTATTAATATTTTCTGATCACCCATGATATCAATATATTTGCTTTAAAGAGGTTTTGTAAGTTATATACAAAAAGGAACTTTTCTATCATGCAGAGAAAGATATTATATGTACATAAGGCAGTATTTGCAGCATGACAATCAAAAATACCTCAAAGAGTGGGGCCTTAGATTGTGTATTTAGTCGCCAGTTACAGAATATAGGAATCTATTATGTTAAACCATTATATACCTAGAGTTGAAGTAAAATATGTCAGAACATTTTTTAAAAGAAGTCTTAATTTATTAATTGCATGTAAAAAGGAATAGATCAAATCCCACTTGCATGAATTGATTGAAATAGTAAAGGGAATTTTATTTTTAAAAACAAAAAGACATTCTCAAAAGATGCTATTATTGGGAGTTCCCATCGTGGCGCAGTGGTTAACGAATCTGACTAGGAGCCATGAGGTTGCAGGTTCGATCCCTGCCCTTGCTCAGTGGGTTAACAATCCAGCGTTGCCATGAGCTGTGGTATAGGTTGCAGATGCGGCTCGGATCCCGCGTTGCTGTGGCTCTGGCGTAGGCTGGTAGCTACAGGTCCGATTGGGCCCCTAGCCTGGGAACCTCCATATGCCGTGGGAGCAGCCCAAGAAATAGCAAAAAGACCAAAATAAATAAATAAATAAATATTAAAAAAAAAGAAAAGAAAAAGAAACATACACAAAAAAAGATGCTATTATTTACTGAACTTTAAAGAGTTCCTCTGCGAAGGCC
The DNA here is from genome assembly GCF_016906955.1 of Phacochoerus africanus. NCBI lineage: Eukaryota > Metazoa > Chordata > Mammalia > Artiodactyla > Suidae > Phacochoerus > Phacochoerus africanus. The sequence goes on along the minus strand of NC_062560.1, from coordinate 82,338,698 downwards.
TTCCTGGTATATTAAAGACTGGCTCCAATCAAAAGTATTCTCTATGGTTGCTGGCTGATGGTATAATTATACTAAGTTATCAAGATTCTGTTCTTGATTCCCAGGGTGAAATTCCCTTCTTTTGCTACCATGGAATTGACATTCTTCGTCATTCATTATTCATCATTCTTTTGCTTCTTCTACTTTACAGTCTGGATCCAGAAAAGTCCCATTAGAGAATTAAACACAAATGCTCAGACATCCTGATAATGGCAATATTTTTTCTGTATTGTTTGTTTTTCTCACTTGTCAGAGGGTCATCTAACTAGAGCTTCATCAGTTTATGATTGTTGTAGATAGTCTTCAGAGGCTGAGTCACTTCTCCAATTTCTGTTGTTAGTTTTGTTTGTTTGCTTTTGTCTGTGGCTGGAGAGGTCTTTCTGAAACAAATCTACAACTTACCAAACACAAAAACAATCAGTCAAACCTGCTGGTTTTCCTCAAGGGGCTCAATGTTTATTCATTAAGAAATTTTGCTTTGTGTTTCTCTCCCTCCTCCTCCATCTCTACTTCCTTATGTCTATAAGAAAAGCTCAAGCAGCTTTGTGCTTTAATAGGCACAGCCGAAGGCAGAGTTCTGCCTCTGGGTAATGTTTATTCTGGAAAAACTTGGGAGACATTGGTTTGGTCTGACTCATCTAGATTATGTCATAAGCCATCTTGGGCAAAAAAGAGAAGATGCCCTAAATATTGATGCCTGTCCAGACTCAGTTTTATGTTTAAAAACCAAAGAAATGTGGCCACTGTAACCTCTTAATTACCCAATAAATATTTATCAGTCCACTAATATTTTGTTAGTCATCTTTGCTTCCAGGGATTTGAATAAAGTTCAGAAACACAATAGTTTTTTGTTATTTACTGAACAAATGGTTATTCTTGACAAGTAGCCATTTTTAAACCTTCTATAGTAATTTGAAAGAACAATGCTAAGGAAAAATCAGATTGTGCATTTACTCATACCAGAGCTCTGCATGTCTCTGCTGGAGGAGGTTGTGGGTATGGAGAGCAGAAAAGGCGAGTAATATCCTGACCCATCTTTATTGTTCAGCCCTTTCTTTGCTCTTAAATCTCTGGGCATATCTGCCAGGAATTATCACCTAAGGGATTCTAATTTCCTGTTCCTACCTCTGGCCAGCAGCCCAGGGCTACCACCACACCCCCTCCTCCCCAGTTGGCCACTGTTCCGCTTGAAACAGAGAAGGGAAAAACTAGTTGACTGATTTCATGCTAAACCTAGTGGAAGTCTTTTTATTCACTTATTTAAACTTCACTCACTGTATAAACAGAGTATACTTGTTATATATTCAGCAAAGTGTTAGGTGTAAAGGGGCAGTAATGGGGGGAGGGGAGTAGTATCAATAAGAGAAGGGGCAGGAGTTCCTGCTGTGGCTCAGTGGGTTAAAAATCAGACTTCAGTGGCTTGGGTTACTGCGGAGGCAAAGGTTTGATTCCCAGCCCAGTGGGTTAAAAGATCTGGTGCTGCTGCAGCTGCAGAATAGGTAGCAGCTGTGGCTCAGATTCAGTCCCTGGCCTGGGAACTTCCATATGCCGTGGGTGTGGCCATAAAATTAAAAGAAAGAAACAGAAGCCTTCCTTATCTTAAGTCTAGCTGGGGGAAATTAAGTATCCTAGTCAAATAAATGAAAGCAATTAAAAGGCACAGGCAAACAAAACAAAACAAAAACCCCAACTCTCTCTATATATAATGTAAACAATATATATAACTGCTGACAGGGATGGGAGAACCCACAAACACTTATTTCAATTCACCATTTGAATGGACATTATGTGCTAGAATCTGTATCAAAAACATGACGGAAAAGAAGAGGTAACCATTTGGAGGCAAACACTGCTACAGATAACTTTATTATGAAGTAGATTGTGCTGAGTGTTTTAAGATATACAAAGTACCATGTGGGAAATTATGAAGGGAAACATTTTGAGAGAGGGAGTAAGGGTTCTGTATTCAATTCCAATGTCAGGGGATTCCCTATACCAACAGGCAATTCTCTGACACAAGGTGGGTGTCCAACAATTCGGCTGGACTCTAACGCTATCTACCCAGCTATCTGGAGATAGCATCAGTTTTCACAGGTTAATAAAGGTTTAGTCCTACAAGATCATGCCTTTCCACCCCCAACCCCCCACCAGGCACCAATCACAAGCCCAGGTTATCACCAGTGTGTCTGGTGTGTCTGACGGTCAGGTATAGATTGCCAACAACTGCTTCCTTGATTTCGATTAATTTGCTAGAGAATCTCACAGAACTCAGACAAACATTTTATTTACTATATTATTACCATTTTTTTTTTGAAGGATATGACTCAGGAACAGCCAGATGGAACAGATGCATAGGGCTATGCATGGGGAAAGGGTGCAGAGTTTCCATGCTCTGAGTTCCCTGGTCTCTTAGCACCTCCATGCTTTAACCGACCCTGAAACTCTGAACATCCTCCTTTTGGGTGTTTATGGTGGTTTCATTACACAGTCATGATTGATTAACTCATTGGCCATTAGTGATTCATTCAACCTCTTGCCCCTCTCCCCTCCCAGGAATTCAGGGGGCAGGACTGAAAGTTCCAACCCTCTCCTCCTGATTGATTCTCCTGGCAACCATCCCCAATTTTGGGGTGTTTTCCAAAAGCCACCTTATTCAATAACATACACTCAGTTGCAGTGGAAAGGTGGCTTGTTATTTCACCTTTATGGTTCTGAAGGGGTTTTAGGAACTGAGAGCAGGAGACCAAATATTATAACAAAAGATGCTCCCATTGTTCTTATCACTCAGGAAATTCCATGGGTTTGGGGACCTGTGAGCCAGGAAACTTGGACAAAGACCAAACATATATGAGAAATATATTTTGATCATCTGAATTATTAAATATACATTTCTTTTAAGTTAAAATATCACAGGGGGTTAAAAAAATTTGTATAAGAGGTGTGATTTGCGCTGTAAAGGATGTAGCTAATATTTTTTTATAGGTAGAAATGATGGGGGTGGAGGTGGGGATGAGGAAGAGTGCAGGGTGTGGGGGATGTGAGGGGTGCATTCAGATTCCCCTGTTGTATTTCAGTCATAATGCATAAGGTAGGCTGCAGGAGCAGGTCAGATAGAAAGACATGCTAGATGTGAAGGTCCTTGAAAGCAAAACTGGGCAGCTGGACCTAAATTTTGTAGACAATGCAATACTGATGATTTTTGAAGAAAGAAGTAAGGTGAAGAAATCTATCCTCTAAGAAGTTGTTCAGCACATGGTTAAGAGCTGGTGCTCTGAAGTCAGACAAAACTAGATACAATCAATGAATATTTATTGAGCTCCTATGTGCCAGGGACTATTCTAGTAATTGGGGCCATAGTAGTGATGTATAATGGCAAGACCTCTGCTCTCATGGTACTTACTTTTTAGCTATGGACATGAGAGACAAATGACAATAACACACATAAAGATATTTCCAGATAATTTTAGATCATGATAAGTGTGATGAAGAAAATAAAATAGGGTGATATGATAATGACTGGTTGAGGGCAGGGAAACCACTTTAGATTTGGTGGTTAGTCTCACCGATGAGGTGAATTTTGAGTTGAGACTTGAATTAAATGATGGTATGAGCCACCTGAATATCCAAGGCAAAGTCCTCCAATCAAAGTGAAGAGCGGATTCAAAGGCCCTGTAGGAATGAGCACGAGGTGTTCCAGAAAGAGACAGAAGGCCTGTGTTGCTGGACTGAAGTAAATAAAGGGAACACCTGTGTGAAAGTAGGTTCCAGAAGGAGGCAGGGCTCTGATTATATTTGTCTTTGGAGGCTTTTCTTTTTTATTTTAATTATAATAGAATTATAACAGAAACAGTTAGAGGAAGTTTTAAGCAGGGTTTGATATAAGATGATTTATATCTAAAAAAAAGTGGCTCTGGCCAATGTGGAGAATTTGTATGGGGTGGAGATAGAATTGGAGGTCTCAGGATATGTTTTTAAGGTAGAGTGGGCAAAACCTGTCCAAAGTCTATTGCTTTCTACTTTTTTTTTTTTTTTTTTTTTTTTTTTTTTGCTGCCCCTGTGGTATGTGGAAGTTCCCCGGGGCCAGGGATTGAATCCTAGCAACAGCAGTGATAACACAAGATCCTTAACGGGCTGAGCCAACCAGGGAACATTTGTTTTCTAATTATTTGACCTTGAACAAATTACCTAACCTCACCTCAGCCTCAATTTTTGCATCTGAAAAAGGGGATAATAATAATACTGATTTATAGATTTGCTGTGAGAATTAAATGAAAACTCCATACTATATAGCTAGCACATCATATGTACTCATTCAAGATAGGAATTGATGGTGATAATAACTCCTGATTGGACCTGTGAGTAACCAGAGGCATGGCGATCTGTTAGGAGACTATTGTGATTATCCACGAGAGTTAAAGTGAGAAGCCAAACTAGGGCAGTGGAAAGGAAAAGTAGGAAAGCATCATGTTAATAAATTTAATTAATGTATACCAAACACTTACGTAGGGATACTTAATGACAAATTCAAACGACTAATAAAGTTTAACATTAGTACATGCAGAGAGTCAAAACCCACCTCTATGGGGAGACTGAAAATAAAATTGCTAACGGTTTACTTATTTTCTCTCCTTTATGTCCTGGTTGACTAATTACTTTTCTATATTATCATTTCCCATCACATAAAACTATGATTCATTTAAAGTGTGCTGTTGAGATGTGGTCTAAGTACTCCAACAGAGACTTCATATGAAATGACTGAGCATGCCTTGCACTCTTTTTCAACTCTGTACTATAACTAAAGTCTTCTTGTGCTGTGTTTGAACTTCAGGTGATTCTCTTGTTTTCATGAAAAAAATGAAAGTAAGACTTTCCATCTGTTGTTTTATGTTGGTGGTAAATCCGGTTACCCAATCAATGGCAATGCTCTGATGATGGTAATGGTAATTTTCTTCTAACATTATAAGTTACCAGATTAGTCATTATCCTTGGACTATGAAAGGGCAGTTTTTAGTTCCTCATTTCTATTTTCTGGTGTTGATCACTCATGTTAGACCTATTGACCTCGTCTGATATTTATGAAGTTTGATGCACAGTTACCAAGGTGACAAGACATTAGCCATAAAGGTTAAGGCTTACGAATATTAAAACTTTAATGAATTCTTTGTTAGGTGTGAATTTGTATCAATTATTTCCTTACAGACAAGTGAAAAGAAGCCAGAATTTCAAATATACAAATCATCAGGCAAAGATCTATAGGACTCAGAGAAATCCTGGTTAGTTCACCACTGTAAATACTATTTTTCTTTTGTTTTTGAGTTTCAGGTTTTTGGAAAAACAATTAAAAAGGGAAATAAGAGGGGAAAAAATCAGTGGTGTTGTCTAGGTATTTTATAAAACATCCAAAGGACATTAATTGCTAAGGTAATAAGATGGGCAGATCAGTTCTGATTCGATTGCTATTATAAAATGTTTTTACAGTTGTTCCCATTGTGGCCCAGCAGAAACGAATCCGACTAATGTCCATGAGGATGCGGGTTCAATCCCTGGCCTCGCTCAGTGGGTTGGGGATCCAGCATTGCTGTGAGCTGTGGTGTAGATTGCAGATGCGGCTCAGATCCCATGTTGCTGTGGCTGTGGCTGTGGCGTAGGCTGGCAGCTGTAGCTCCGATTTGACCCCTAGCCTGGGAACTTACCTATGTCACAAATGTGGCCCTAAAAGGCAAAAAAAAAGTTTCAATAAAAGTCACATAACTGTGATCAAAAGAAACATTGGCTATAAGCAAGATTTTAAACAAATAGCAACATATGCTGCTTCAATGTGTTTTTGTCACCTAAATGTGCATATTCACAATTGTTAGTACTCTTCATCAAGGACTAGGGTATTCTCAGAAGTCACATTGGAACTTACAGGCCCTCTGTATCAGTCACCAATTCATGCTTCAATGAACGTGGATACTGTAGCCTTTTAAGGTTCCTGCTATTGGTATTTAGGTTTTCTCTCTCTCAGTAGTTTTCCACTCACAGTTTGGGAAGAGAGGCTGTTTCTCTTTGCTATACCCATGTACACATTTCAAATGAAAAACTCACAGGAAACAAATGGTGACTAGCTTAACTCTGTAGGCTGAGATCATTTTATACAGAAAGGTAGGGGTTGAACATGAAAGAAAATCTGGGGCTCCTTTTGTTCTTTTATGTTTGCTTCTATCCACTCCATTCTAAGGTTGCCTCAAGGGCACTGAATGTTCAGTAAAGATGAATTGTCAATTCTTCACCTTCTGGGAAGATTGTCAGGTAAGTAAACTGTCAATAGCAATTATTTTTCTTAAGTAAATAATTAGCTCCCAACACCCCTTCCTTAACATTTTCCAAAGTATATTCCTCTCACATTCAAATCTGCCCTCAAATCTACCCAATTATGGTGAATTGAGAAAATAATTCCCATATCCCATTTCTAGAGCTACTGTAAATTCCTTTAGATATAACCATATTGTAACATACATGCTGTTTTAGCTATGAAGATTTTACAAAATATATTTTAATAACATCGGGCCTTTATGCTAGAAACTTATAGACATTATTCATTTTCACAGGCACCTTTTTGAGAGGAGAATTATTAATCTTACATTATAGATGAGGAAACAAACTCAGAATGATGAAGTTCTTTGCCTAAGTCACAGATCTTGTATGTGGTCAACTGTGGATTTGAATCCAGGTCTGCCTAATTCTAAAGCCCCTTTTTCACTATATATAAAAGACTGTAGCTCTTCCAGATGCTTACGATTATTTGATAAAATTATCTTCTTTATTTTTCTCTCCCCTGGTTCCAGAATGTAACCTTCATAAGAACAAGGACTTTGTCTTTCTTGTTTACCACTGTGACCCCAGGGCCTAGAAACATTTATGGTGCGTTATGAACACTCAGTAAATATTATTGCATGAAAATAATCATGAAAGATTGTTAATTTCAAATTAGATAGTTGTATAAGAAGTACTAAAAGTGCCAAATGAGTGCTATGGGTGTTGATCACTGGGAGAGATTATCACAGGTTGTAGGCTACAACAATAGTATAAACTACGGACTGCCAAAAAGGAGTGCATATACCTCAGCAGGTTAAGGATCCAACATTGGCACAGCTGTGGCATAGGTTGCAGCTGTGGCTCAGATTTGATCCCTGCTGCGGTTGTGGCCAAGAAAAAAAAGTGTGTGTATATGTAAAATATGTTAGAACTTGTACCCATTGATTTCTTTTACCTCATTCTTTTTCAATTTTGTTTTTCGTATTTTATAATGTACATATTATTATTATTTTTTTTTTGTCTTTTTGCCTTTTAGGGCCTCACCCGTGGCATATGGAGGTTCCCAGGCTAGGGGTCGAATTGGAGCTACAGCTGCCGGCCTGTGCCACAGCCACAGCAACATGAGATCCCAGCTGTGTCTGTGACCTACACCACAGCTCATGGCAACGCCAGATCCTTAACCTACTGAGCGAGGATAGGGATCAAACCCGTGGCCTCATGGATGCTATTCGGGTTCACTAACCACCGAGCCACAATGGGAACTCCATTATAATGTACACATTATTGTTGTAATATATTTGGTATACTGTTATATAATAAGTAATAGATAATATACAATAATATGCACAGTAATATACACAGTAATATAATAATATACATATGTATATGTAGGGATGGGTAGGTTCTTAAACGTTTTTACTGATAGTTGTGCTTGGAGATCTGTAGTTCAGAGGGAGAAATAAACATAAGCATATATCTATAATTTAGTGTTCTACCTGCTGATAGATGTCTAGACAAAGTACTTCAGAAAGAAAGATAAGGGAATGGCTAATACTTCTTGATTTTGTCAAGGTGCTGGTGGTGGTGGCACTGATGTATATGGATGTGGAGGAAGGAGGTCAAAAAGTTGCACTAAGAAGGTAACATTTTCAATAAAATCCTGTGGAAATGGCAGGTGAAATGGGAATTTTCAAGGAGAGAGAGCACTTGCAAATGTATAGAGGTATAACCTTTTTTTAGTGGAAGTACTGTTGATTTACAATGTTGTATTAGTTTCAAGTGTACACAGCAAAGTGATTCAGTTGCGTGTGTGTGTATACACATATATATATATACACACATATTCTTTTCCAGTTACTTTCCATTATTGGTTATTATAAAATATTGAATATACTTACCTGCTCTATAGTAGGTCCTTGTTGTTTATCTATTTTATTTTATTTTATTTTTTTATTTTCCCACTGTACAGCAAGGGGGTCAGGTTATCCTTACATGTATACATTACATTTACATTTTTCCCCCACCCTTTCTTCTGTTGCAACATGAGTATCTAGACAAAGTTCTCAATGCTATTCAGCAGGATCTCCTTGTAAATCTATTCTAAGTTGTGTCTGATAAGCCCAAGCTCCCGATCCCTCCCACTCCCTCCCCCTCCCATCAGGCAGCCACAAGTCTCTTCTCCAAGTCCATGATTTTCTTTTCTGAGGAGATGTTCATTTGTGCTGGATATTCGATTCCAGTTATAAGTGATATCATATGGTATTTGTCTTTGTCTTTCTGGCTCATTTCACTCAGGATGAGAGTCTCTAGTTCCATTCATGTTGCTGCAAATGGCATTATGTCATTCTTTTTTATGGCTGAGTAGGATTCCATTGTGTATATATACCACCTCTTCCGAATCCAATCCTCTGTCGATGGACATTTGGGTTGTTTCCATGTCCTGGCTATTGTGAAGAGTGCTGCAATGAACATGCGGGTGCACGTGTCTCTTTTAAGTAGAGTTTTGTCCGGATAGATGCCCAAGAGTGGGATTGCGGGGTCATATGGAAGTTCTATGGATAGATTTCTAAGGTATCTCCAAACTGTTCTCCATAGTGGCTGTACCAGTTTCCATTCCCACCAACAGTGCAGGAGGGTTCCCTTTTCTCCACAGCCCCTCCAGCACTTGTTATTTGTGGATTTATTAATGAGGGCCATTCTGACTGGTGTGAGGTGGTATCTCATGGTAGTTTTGATTTGCATTCCTCTTATAGCCAGTGATGTTGAGCATTTTCTCATGTGTTTGTTGGCCATCTGTATATCTTCTTTGGAGAAATGTCTATTTTTCCATTGCTTGATTGGCTTTTTTGCTGTTGGGTTGTATAAGTTGTTTATATATTCTAGAGATTAAGCCCTTGTCGGTTGCATCATTTGGAACTGTTTTCTCCCATTCTGTAAGTTGTCTTTTTGTTTTCTTTTGGGTTTCCTTTGCTGTGCAAAAGCTTCTCAGTTTGATGAGGTCCCATGGGTTTATTTTTGCTCTAATTTCTATTGCTTTGGGAGACTGACCTGAGAAAATATTCATGAGGTTGATGTCCGAGAGTGTTTTGCCTATGTTCTCTTCTAGGAGTTTGATGGTGTCCTGTCGTATATTTAAGTCTTTCAGCCATTTGGAGTGTATTTTGGTGCATGGTGTGAGGGTGTGTTCTAGTTTCATTGCTTTGCATGCAGCTGTCCAGGTTTCCCAGCAATGCTTGCTGAATAGACTTTCTTTTTCCCATTTGATGGTCTTGCCTCCCTTGTCAAAGATTAATGGACCATAGGTGTCAGGGTTTATTTCCGGATTCTCTATTCTGTTCCATTGGTCTATCTGTCTGTTTTGATACCAGTACCACACTGTTTTGATGACTGTGGCTTTGTAGTATTTCTTGAAGTCTGGGAGAGTGATGCCTCCTGCTTTGTTTTTGTTTCTCAGGATTGCTTTGGCGATTCTGGGTCTTTTGTGGTTCCATCTAAATGTTTGGATTGTTTGTTCTGGTTCTGTGAAAAATGTCCTGGGCAATTTGATAGGGATTGCATTGAATCTGTCGATTGCTTTGGGTAGTATGGCTATTTTTACAATATTGATTTTCCCAATCCAGGAACATGGAATATCTTTCCATTTCTTTACATCTTCTTTGATTTCTTTGATTAAAGGTTTATAGTTCTCGACATATAGGTCCTTTACCTCCTTGGTCAGGTGAATTCCGAGGTATTTGATTTTGTGAGGTGCAATTTTAAAAGGCATCGTGTTTTTGTATTCCTTTTCTAATAGTTCATTGCTGGTATACAGAAATGCAACTGACTTCTGAATGTTTATCTTATATCCTGCTACTTTGCTGAATTTATTAATCAGTTCAAGTCGTTTTTGGGTTGAGTCCTTAGGATTTTCTGTGTATAGTATCATGTCATCTGCATACAGTGACAGTTTGATCTCTTCTCTTCCTATATGGATGCCTTTTATTTTTTTTTTTCTAATTGCTGCGGCTAGGACTTCCAAAACTATGTTGAAGAGCAGTGGTGAGAGTGGGCATCCCTGTCTTGTTCCAGATTGGAGTGAGAAGGCTTTCAGTTTTTCCCCATTGAGGATTATATTTGCTGTGGGTTTATCATAAATGGCTTTGATTATATTCAGGAATGTTCCCTCTATACTCACTTTGGCAAGGGTCTTGATCATGAATGGATGTTGGACTTTGTCAAATGCTTTTTCTGCGTCTATTGAGATGATCATATGCTTTTTGACTTTTTTTTTTGTTAACGTGGTGTATGATGCTGATTGATTTGCATATGTTGAACCATCCTTGTGAACCTGGGATGAACCCCACCTGGTCATGGTGTATACTTTTTTTGGTATGTTGTTGGATTCAGTTGGCTAAGATTTTGTTGAGAATTTTTGCATCTATATTCATCAATGATATTGGGCAATAGTTTTCTTTTTTGGTGGTATCTCTGTCTGGTTTTGGAATGAGAGTGATGGTGGCATCATAGAATGTCTTTGGGAGTATTCCTTCTTCTTCAACCTTTTGAAAGAGTTTAAGGAGGATGGGCACCAATTCCTGTTTATCTATTTTATATACAGTAGTGTGTTTCTCTGAATCCCAAACTCCTAATTTATCCCACCCTTCCCTTTTCCCCTTTGGTAACCATAAATTTGTTTTCAAAGTCTGTGAGTCTGTTCCTATTCTACAAGTAAGTCATCTGTGTCCTTTTTTAAGATTCCACATATAAGTGATATTGTTATAGGCTTCAAGTCCCCTTCAAAGAAATTAAACCCGAAAGCCTCTGGCCATGTCTCATTGTAATGCCCCTTCTCCCACCTTGACTAGCCTGGGCTGCTCACTCCTGTTATAGAAGGAATGTTGCCCATTCCTCATCCTGCCTCTATATAACCTGTTCCCCATGCAAATAAGGCATCTTTCCCAAAACCAATTTGAAGATCAAATATGCTCCACATGATATCAAACAACACTCATCCCTTATGCATGGCATAGGGGGCTGGGGCAGGAGAAATTGGGTCTGCACTCAGGTCCGCAGCATGGGGATAAAAAAACAATTTTAAAAGTGAGGCGGGCCCTTTTTTTTACCTGCACATGTGTGCGCATTCATGCACTCTTTCTGAAAATGTACTTTTGCATTAATAAATTTGTAAAACACCCGCCATTTCAATGTTTTGTTATGGCAGGGCAGGGACCAAGGAAACTGCAATTTTATCATTCTGGAACAAACTCTATCATTATCATTTGATGTTTGGCTCTGTCTGACTTACTTCATTCAGTATGATAATCTCTAGGTCCATCTGTGTTGCTGCAAATGACATTATTTCATGCTTTTTATGGCTAAGTAACATTCTATTGTGTGTGTATGTATACATCTTCTTTATCTATTCCTCTGTCAATGAACACTTATGTTGCTTCCATGTCTTTGCTTCACTCAAAACTTTGTTCAAAATTTTCCTCCTTAGAGAAGAACTTTTCTTTAAAAAAAATTAATTTATAATATATTAGTTTCAGGTGCACAATAAAGTGAGACTCTATCAGATTTCTTTTCTATTATAGGTTATTACAAGATATTGAATATAGTTCCCTGCACTGTATAGTATAACTTCCTTGATATGTCTGAAGAACTATAAAGCATATCTGCATTGCTAGAGGAGAAGAACAGGCAGTAGAATGGAGAGCAGCTGTACATTATTTTTGGATTACAAGTACTTAAGATATAAATACATATATTGAAATTGAGTGCTCATGTATTAATAAGCTAGTTTGGTATAGGATCCCAAAAACTGGAGATGACTTAGTGAACTAAACTACAGGTAATAATATTTTGAACTAGGGTGGTGACTATGGCATATGAAGAACAGCATATCTTCAAGTGATATCCCAGCAGAAAGATTAAAGGGCTAGTGAAGAAGAGTTAAAGATGACTGCTAGATTTCAAGCCTAGATGAGGTTATTATAACATTGACATATAAAGTCATCTTGAGCAGAGGAGGGCAGTTTTTGGAGGTAAAATAATTTTGGATAAACAACAAATTAGAGAAGGGATATCCACATGTAAGCGACCAATAGGGAACTGGAGATATGAGGTGGGAACTCTGGAAGAAATCTGGGTAGGAGTTGGAAGTTTGAGAAACATTCTTATTATTGGTTAATCAAACATTTATCGGCACCCACTCTGTGCCAGGCACTATGCTAGACACTGGTGCTAGAGTGGGAAAAAGACATGTCATACCAACCCTCAAGATGCTTACCTAATACTCATCAGGGAGAGACAGACAATAAACAAGGAAAATGTTTGCATACGATTATAAATTATGGTAAGTGCATAGGGGAGCAAAATTTGCCACTCCAAAATGTCTCTTTTTCACGTGAATTATATCAAGCTAAAAACAATCAAAGTCCAAAAAACTTTCCCCCTAACTGCCTAAACAATGCAGATAGAGGACCTATTCTAGGAAGGGCACTGTCACCATAAATAACTACAGTATGAACTAGGTTTGTAAACAGGGAGGAGCCTAGCAAAGTGTTAAAATATCTCTCTGTGTTCCATTGTCTCTACATGGCCCAGCAAACATTTGGTTACCAAACATTTGCTTTTTCATCTCCACGTCAATTGTCTTCTTTCCCTTTGAAATCCCAAGCTCCTATCCCCAACATCCTCTTCTGTCTTTAGCTGAAGATGATATTTAAAAAGAGGGTTTCAGCAATTTTGGTGAGTTAGTGTTTTCTTGGGTTTCACCCATGCATGCATGTTATTAAACTTTTGTGTGACTTTCTTTCGTTAATCAGTCTCATGTCAATTTAATACTCAAAGCAGCCACAAGAACCTAGAAGGGGGGAGGAAAATTTCTTCCTCCCCAAAAAGTGCTCTGAAGAGTGGCCTATTTTAGTTTAGACAGTCAAAGAAAGACTCTGAGGAAGTGCTATTTGACCTGAGGGCTGATCAATGAGACCAGCCAGGCAAAGTAGAAAAAAGAACAATCTAGCAAGAGGGAACAAGCAGGCTTAGATGTGGAACATATCTTGGTGTGTTGTGGGAATAGAAAGAAACCCAGTGTGACTGAAGCTACTGAGCAAGGGACATAGTGGCACAGTATGAAGCTGGAAAGGAAGGAAGAAGCCAGATCATGTAGGACCTTGAAAGGCACATAAAGAACTTGACAGACATTAATTCTTCTTGTAATAGGAAAAGTTATTGGCCAATTTTAACTGGGGGCAACAAAATGATCAAACTTACCTTTAAAATTCCTCTGAACTATATAATACAGATGGTTAAAGCACTGAAAACAGATACATTCTCAGAAGAAGAGAGAATAAATGCAGAAAAAAAAGAGGGTGAGGGCTGAGTCTTAGGGAATGCTCCTCATTAGGCTATGATGGGAGAGGGAGGAGCCAGAGAAGGAGAAAAGGAGTATTCAGAGAAGCAGAAAAGGTGCCATGAAAGTCCACATATAAGAAAGTTTCACCAAAGAAAATCTGGTCAACATTGCTAAATGCTGAAAAGATTGGAGGCAGGGACAAAGTCTGAGAAAGGGTCGATAGATTTGGGGGTAGGAAAACATTCTGAAAGTGTAGCTTTTAAAGAGAACAAAGACGCTATAGACAGTGAGTAGAAACCACAATTCTGAGACTTTAATAGTCAATGGAATGATAAAGTAAAATAATGTGTTTGAAAATGGGCAGAAGAGGAGTTCTCTTTGTTACTCAGCAGGTTAAGAACCTAAATATCTGAGGGCACAGGTCTGATCCCTGGCCTCGTTCAGTGGGTTAAGGATCTGGCATTGTGGCAAGCTGCAGCATAGGTTACAAATGTGGCTTGGATTCCGTGTTGCTGTGGCTGTGGTGTAGGCCAGCAGCTCTGGCTCTGATTTGACCCTTAGCCTGGGAACTTCTATAGGCCATGAGTGTGGCTCTAAAAAGAAAAGGGGGGGGGGGGGCATAAAATGAGTTTCCATTGTGGCTCAGCAGGTTAAGAACCTGACTAGTATCCATGCAGATATGGGCTTGATCCCTGGCCTCCCTCAGTGGGTTAAGGATCCAGCGTTGTTACAAGCTGTGGTGTAGGTCGCAGATACAACTCAGATCCAGTGTTGATGTGGCTGTGGCATAGTCCTGAAGCTGAAGCTCTGACTCACCCCCTAGCCCAGGAACTTCCATATGCTGCAGGTGTGACTGTAAAAATAATAAAAAAAAAATGTGCAGAACCATTTGCAGCAACATGGATGGAACTAGAGACTCTCATACTGAGTGAAGCAAGTCAAAAAGGGAAAGACAAATACCACATGATATCACTTATATCTGGAATCTAATATATGGCACAAAGGAAACTTTCCATAGAAAATAAAATCATGGACTTGGAGAGGAGACTTGTGGCTGCCAAGAGGGAGGGGGAGGGAGTGGGATGGATGGGGTGCCTGGGATTAATAGATGCAGACTATTGCCTTTGGAATGGATTAGCAATGAGGTCCTGCTGTGTAGCACCAGGAACTATGTCTGGTCACTTATGATGGAGCATGGTAATGTGAGAAAAAAGAATGTATACATGTATGTGTAACTGGGTCACCATGCTGTACAGTAGAAAATTGATAGCACATTGTAATGGAAAAAAATAAAAATCATTATATAAGAAAAAAAAAGTGCAGAAGACCTGAATAGGCATTTATCAAAGAAGATATATAGATGGTTAACAGGCACATAAAAAGATACTCAACATGGCTAGTTATTAATGCAAATGGAAACCACAGTGAGGTACCACCTCACACTTGTCAGAATGGCCATCATCAAAAAGTCTACAAACAATAGGAGTTCCTGTTGTTGCACAAAAGGATTGGTGGCATCTTGGGAGCGCTGGGATGCAGATTCAATCTCCCGCCTGGCCCAGTGGATTAAGGATCCTGCATCCTCGCAGCTGCAGCTTAGCTTGCAACTGTGATTCAAATCTGATCCCTGGCCTGGGAACTCCATATCCCGTGGGGCAGCCAAAAAAGAAAAAAAAAGTCTACAAATAATTAACGCTAGAGAGGGTATGGAGAAAAGAGAACCCTTTTACATTGTTGGTGGGAATGTAAATTAGTAAAACTGCTATGGAAAACAGTATGGATGTTCCTCAAAAAACTAAAAATAGAGTTACCATATGATCCAGCAATCAATCCCACTCCAATCCTACTCCTGGGCATCTATCCAGAGAAAATCATAATTCAAAAAGATACATGCACCCCAATGTTCATAGCAGTACTATTTACAATAGTCAAGACATGGAAGCAACTTAATTGTCCATCCACAGAGGAATGGATAAAGAAGAGGAATTGTTATATCACATGTATCGTATATATATATGATAAAGATGTGATATATATGATATGATGTATATTTAATACATATGATATATATGATATACATGTGAAGGAATGTTACCTAGCTATAAAAAAAGAATGAAATTCTTCCATTTGCAAGAACATGGATGGACCTAGAGAGTATTATGCTTAATGAAATCAAAGACAAATACTATATATCATCACTCATATATGGAATCTAAAAAAATAAAATGAATGTATAAAGCAAAACAGAAACAGACTCACAGATATGGAAAATAAGTCAGTGGGTACCAGTGGGGAGAGGGAAGTGGGGAAGGGCAAGATAGGGGTGTGAAATTAAGAGATACAAACTACCATGTATAAAATAGGTGAGCAAAAAAGAATGTATTGTACAGCACAGGAAATTATAGCCATTATTTTGTAATAACTTTAAATGGAGTATAATCTATAAACATACTGAGTCACTATGCTATACCCCTGAAGCTAATATTAAGTCAACCATATTTACATTTAAAAAATCCTAAAAATGTAGAATCATGAGTAGAAGTAGCAAGTTCAAGCAAAGGTCTTTTCAGGCTAGTGGAGACCTGTGGGAGGTTAGATTTGAGTGTGGGTTAAGAGAAGTGGTGGAGTGCTGGAAAGGTGAAAGGAGGCAACTGAAAATGTCTGAAAATGTTTGAAATATTAGGGGATAATTTAGAGGCCAAGAGCCTGGAGCATATTGAAAGAGAGGCAGCCAAGATCACAAGTGCTAGTACTAAATTTTACAGAAAGAAGATGCTCTTTCCTCTAAGACTGGAGAGAAGGGTAAGAGTGTAGACTGAGTGACAGAAACTTTGATGTGAAATGGCAGAAAGTTTAGGGAGTTCACAACAGTTGACATTGCCTTTTCAGTCAATTGAAATTAACAACACACACTCAAGTAGTATAAAGTCTCAATAAAGTCTCTTCAGGGCAAGGGAGATTGGGCTATTTTGTTTGTTTTGTTTCATTTTTTTATATTCTCCATAGTATCTAATGGCATATTGTACATGGTAGGTGTCAATTAACATAGGCTGTTATTTGATGTCTCTATTCTTAAGGCATTTACAACTGTGAACAATCAAATTACATATGCAGTATATGATAATTTCCAAAAGAGTGATGCTGCTAATAAATAAATGTTGCGGGGAGTTCCCATCGTGGCGCAGTGGTTAACGAATCCGACTAGGAACCATGAGGTTGCGGGTTCGGTCCCTGCTTGCTCAGTGGGTTAACGATCCGGCATTGCCCTGAGCTGTGGTGTAGGTTGCAGACGCGGCTGGGATCCCGCGTTGCTGTGGCTCTGGCGTAGGCCGGTGGCTACAGCTCCGATTCAACCCCTAGCCTGGGAACCTACCTCCATATGCCACGGGAGCGGCCCAAGAAATAGCAACAACAACAACAACAACAAAAAAAGACAAAAGACAAAAAATAAATAAATAAATAAATAAATAAATAAATGTTGCGGGATTTCAAAGGAAGGAAGTGGAAAGTGTGCCTACAGATTGAGCTGATATGGGAATGCTTCATAGAGGAGTTGAGTCATTATCTGGGCCTAAATGATTGCCTAGTATTTAAACGCAGATTTGGCAATAAACCAGAAATAGGTATTTTCTATATCAGGCCTCGTATAGTGACCTTAGGGCAAATAGGAACAGTCTGATCACTTTAGGAAATATGAGAGAAAATCAGCAGGATGTTATTCAAGAAGTTGCTGAGTTTCAGAAACAGAAGGATCCAAGTAAGAAAGGGACTCTGAACCTGTGTCAGGAGGCTGAGAGGTTAGGAGTCTTTATTATGGACAGCATCCTCCCAAATTAAATGTGAAATTAGGGATTTCAGTGTAATTTGGAAGGAAAGCCAGATTGCATTCTGTAGTCATTTCCAGATTCTTCTTTCTAAAGTCAAGACACAGTTATGTTACTCCCCTGCTCAAAAATACTCAGTGGTTCCCTAGCGCCTATGCAATTAATATACAGACTCAGTGGCCTAGCACTGATAGAAATTCACAGTAAGTTTCCAAACATTTCCAGGCTTATTTCCAATTATACCACATACATACCACATACTCTTGTCAACTAGACTAGGAACTGTTTCCTCATCATGCAATGTGCTTCCTAATCTCCATTCCTCTGCTCATGATATTAACTCTATCTCTTGTTTGATCTGTGTCAAAGTCTTACCCCCTTTTAAAAGACCCATTTCCCATGCCAGCACTTCTTCTATAAAGTCTGTACTGCCCTTTCCCACAAGAGAGGGTTTTGTCTCTTCTGTTAATTTTCATAGCACTTGGGAACTCAAAGAAATTTCTAATGTACCTTATATTGTAGTTATTTGTAAGGTCACCTGATTCCTGTCTTATCTACTGATCCTCACTAAATTTCAAATTACTTGGTGATGGCTCTGGATACTGCTCATTTTTTATCCCCTTCAGGACTTAGCATCAACAGTTTTTGACATGGTCTGCGGTAGAAGTAGCATGAGGTAAGGGGTGGATGTAGCTGGGGAGAGAGCAGTGGAAACTTGCTAACAAGAGCTATCTCAACCTTTGTCTTGGTGATCTCTCTGAAACATGGAATCATCAAATTTTTAATGTTAATTTTTTCACACATGCTAATTATTTTCATGATCTTTATTTATCTATTTACTTAAAATGCAAGTATGTTTTGGCATTCCCATTGTGGCTCAGCAGTAACGAACCTGACTAGTAAACATGAGGACGTAGGTTTGATCTATGGCCTTGCTCAGGGGGTTAAGGATCTGGCATTGCCCTGGTACAGGTCACAGATGCAGCTCAGATCCTGTGTTGCTGTGGCTGTGGGGGCATAGGCTGGCAGCTAGAGCTCAGATTCCACCCCTAGCCTAGAAACTTCTATATGCTGTGGACACGGCCCTAAAAAGACCAAAAAAAAAAAAAAAAAAAAAATCTCTGGCGTTCCCTTGTGGTTCAGTGGTAATGTATCTGACTAGTATCCATGAGGATGCAGGTTCAATTCCTGGCCTCGATCAGTGGGTTAAGAATCTGGTGTTGCCATGAACTGTAGTGTAGGTCACAGACACGGCTCAAATCTGGTTGCTGTGGCTGTGGCGTAGGGCAGCAGCAGTAGCTCCAATTTACCCCTAGGCTGAGAAGTTCCATATGTGGCGGGTGTGGCCCTAAAAAGAAAAAAAAAAAAAAAGCATGTTTTAATGTTTAGGAAACCTATATAATATGGTATGCTATATTAAAGGAAGACAAATAATAAATTATCTAAACACAGATAGAAAAGGCACTGGATAAAATTCCAGATCCACCTTGATTTAATGACAAAAACTCATCTTTTTCTTTAGGTAGTAAATAAAGATATCTCCTATAACTTGACAAAAGACATTTATCAGAAATCACTATGAAGCATTATATTTAATGGCTAACTACTAAAGAAGTTTTATTTAAAAGGAGAAAGGAATTCCCATTGTGGCTCAGCAGGTTAAGGACCTGACATAGTCTCTGGGAGGATGTGGATTCGATCCCTGGGCTTGCTCAATGGGTTAAGGCTCCAGCATTGCTGCAGGCTGCTGCATAGGTTGCAGATGTGGCTCAGAACCAGTGTTGCTGTAGCTATGGCACAGGCCTCAGCTGCAGCTCCTATTCAACCCCTAACCTGAGAACTTCCTTATGTTGCTGGTATGGCTGTAAAAAGAAAAAATAAAATAGAAGGAGAAACAGGGAAAGGAAGCTATCACTGCTATTTTTCCATATTTTTAAAATTGAAGTATAGTTGATTTACAATATTGTGTTAATTCCTGCTATACAGCAAAGTGATTCAATTACACATACATATATGTATATATATTTACACACACACTTTTAAAAAATATTCTTTTCCATTATGGTTTATCATAGGACATTGAATATAGTTCTCTGTGCTATACAGTAGACCTTGTTGTTTATCCCCTCTGTGTATAATAGGTTACATCTACTCACCCCAACATCCCACTCCATCCTTTTTCCAACCCCCTTCCCCTTGGCAACCACAAATCTGTTCTCCTTATCTGTGAGTTTGTTTCTGTTTTGTAGATAGGTTCATTTGTGTCATATTTTATTTATTTCTTTTTCTTTTCTTTTTTTTTTATGGCTGCATCCACAGCATATAGAAGTTCCCGGGCCAGGAGATGAATTGGAGCTGCATATGGAGCCTACACCACAGCCATTGTAAAACCAGATCCAAGCTGCATCTGTGACCCACACCACAGCTTGCAGCAACACCAGATCCTCAACCCACCAAGTGAGGCCAGGGATCAAACCCATATCCTCACGGAGACTATGTCAGGTTCTTAACCTACTGAATCATAACAGGAACTCCCCATTTGTGTTAGATTCCACATGTAAATGGTAAGATATTTGTCTTTCTCTGTCTGAATTCACTTAGTATGACAGTCTCTAGTTGCATCCATGTTGCTGTGAAAGGCATTATTTCATTCTTTTTCATGGCTGACTAGTATTCCATTGTATATATGCACTGTATCTTATTAATCTATTCATCTGTCAATAGACATTTAGGTTGTCCAGATACATGCCCAGAAATGGGATTGCTGGATCATATGGTAGTTCTACATTTAGTTGCCTGAGGAACCTCCACACTATTTTCCATAGTGGCTATTTATTTATTTACTTGTATATTTATTTTTGCCTTTTTTTTTAGAGCTGCATCCATGACATATGGAAGTTCCTAGGTTAGGGGTTTAAATGGAGCCCTAGCTGCCAGCCACAGCCACAGCAACATGGGATCCAAGCCGTGTCTGTGACCTACACCACAGCTCACAGCAACGCTGGATTCTTAACCAACCCACTGAGCAAGGCCAGGGATCTAAACAGCATTCTCATGGATACTAGTCGGATTCATTTCAGCTGCACCACAACAGGAACCCTTCATTATCACTATTTCTATTCAGTGTAGCGATTTCCTATTGTAGCACTAACAGATCTTATGATCATTTTTAAGTTACAAATATACTGAGCAAGTAGTGTACTAAGTATAATGTTTGCCTTATGATATATGGAGATAGCATAATAGAGAGGAAAGAGAGAAATACTTTGAATTTCAGTAGACCTCACTTTGGATCCTTAATAGCTATGTATAACTCTGTTGTTTGCCCAACGTTTATTCCTTCTTTTGGTAATTTCAGACCAATTTTCCTTTTAGGGAATCACTTCTTTCCTGTTATTAATCCATGAGGTTTGAGGTAGGGCTAACGATATTCCCCCATGCTCCCCTTCAGTTTCAAGGGAATGCATGGGACCTAGGTCTGGACAATTGCCATATTCCTTATCTCTGGCTAATACCAGGCTGATGAGACTCAATTGGGAAAAACGAAACCCTCTGTCTGTTGAGAGAATGGGATATAGGAATGAAACTGCTGTCTGTCACCTGTGTACAACCAGGATCAAGCCTAAGAACAAAGCCAATGCAGGGCACACACAAGAGAATGAGACATGATGACATCATTCAGTCTCTGGATCTAGCCATAGATGAAAGCACTTCACCCCTTCATTCTTCATTCTCTACTCCCTTAGACTTTGAGTTACATGAGTCAGTGAACAGCTTGTTCATTCCTTAAGTCAATTTGAGGGGGATTTATTTTGCTTGTAGTCAAATAACGGTAAGTAAACATATCACATGAACTTGGGCAAGTCATTCACAGTCTCTTTGAGGCTCAGGTCATCTATATATGGGGAGGAATCATGTAGAGGCTCACCTACATGTGAAATGTAAGTGAGAGCATTTTGACAACTATAAATGTTTATTAAAAAGAGGATAGGTGTTAGTGTCTTTCATGCAAAGAAAAAAACCACTGTTTACTATGATTATGTTTTCTTGGAAAAACAAAGAAACATTATTCAGTCGACCAGTATAGACAGTGGAAAAGCAAAAGCCTGTGCCCAAACTGTTACAGTTAAATATCTCACCATAGGATTTCTCTTTGATGACTGAAATCACAAATTTCTTTCTTTTTAAGCAAAGAGCATGAAAACCTACTACTTATTATTCCACCTAGAATACGCAAGAGCTAGCATTTAATTTTAAGGCTGGTTCTTAAAAACCTGCATAAAAGTTTTGAAATAAAGATTTGTTGCTGTCTCATATTCTCCACATATTCTGAGTATAGGTTGTAAATATGTGTTAGGGCAAAGCATTTAAGAAATGGCAAAATTCAAGCTTGAAACATCGCATTAGTCATTCAAAGGAGACATTTGAAAATTGGTTCAAATACTGTCTCTACCACCTTTTCCCTCCCACTCCTTTCTTTATATATCATATTATCTTTGATGAACCAGACACTTAAATAATCATCTGTGTGATCTGAAAGAGCTAATGCAATTGCCAAAGAAGCCTAATTTATAACCTGCCACCTTCGGGACTTAGAATCAGCTGCATTTTAAAAATACATTTCAATTACTGGAAGAAATTTGCCTGTGAAAGTGGGTATGTAGGTGTGGGATGGATGGAGAACCTGTTAGTATGAACCATCATCCTACTTTGGACCTAAGAGATCGATCCTGAAGGTTTTGAACCCAAGGATTGTATGTTTAATTTTCACTTGTTTCATAATAAAGGACTGACATGAGGATGTAAATGGTGCTTGCAAAATTCTATTTTAAGACCAGGAGATAAGCTAGCACAGCAGAATAATATTTAGAAAGTAAGCATAGGGAGTTCAAACAATTGTCTCCTTTATGTCAGAAAGGTGGTCTTGCTCTTAATTTTTTTCCATCGGTTTTCATTGGCTAGAAATGCTAAATAATACAGTATCTTCAGGGGGAAAATTGGTCTGTGTGCCACAGTATTCTATGCAAATGAACCCTGTAATGTAAAACCATCACTCATGCATCTATGAATATAGTTTCTTATATTCACTATAAATCCTGATGTACCATCCTTTTTTTCCCCCTTGACATCTGTGGAGTATATCCTAGAAAGTTAAAGAAAAAATCCTTAAGTAGCTTTCTTCTTAATACAACTATGAGGGAAGCAAATATATTAACTCAGTATTCACCAGGATTTATGCTTTTACTATACATGATTTGATAAAATCGAGGAATATTTTGTTCTTTACAAATGAATCTACCAATGTGTAAGAAAGGTTCTGACATTCTTTAGTACGGGAAGACTATTCAATACCTAGAAATAATAGTATCTGTGTTCAGACAAGGGCTAAAACATATCTTTTTGCATGGGGCCGAGGAGGTGTAGCTTTTTTTTTTTTTTTTTTTGTCTTTTTGCTATTTCTTGGGCTGCTCCCACGGCATATGGAGGTTCCCAGGCTAGGGGTCCAATTGGAGCTGTAGCCGCGGGCCTACGCCAGAGCCACAGCAACGCGGGATCCGAGCCGCGTCTGCAACCTACACCACAGCTCACGGCAACGCTGGATCGTTTACCCACTGAGCAAGGGCAGGGACCGAACCCGCAACCTCATGGTTCCTAGTCGGATTCGTTAACCACTGCGCCACGACGGGAACTCCAGGTGTAGCTTTTTAAAGTAGTTTCAATAAACAGATAAAGCTCCCAATGCTGCATGAAATTCTTCCCACTGCAACCCTAGATCTCCATTTTACAAAAGAGGTATATTGATTTTAATGATGATGAAGCTGAGAATGATAAAGCTTAAATGATTTACCTATCACCCTAGAACCAAGAGATGGTAGATACAGGATTTAAAAATTCGCTCTAAAAAGATATAACAAGTTTGTTTGATAATTCAGCCAGTGTTCTTAACCACTGTGTTGTCTTACCTCTCAAGCAAAAAGTGACTGATAATTTCAGCAGTGTCCCTTTCTGCAACATACCAACTTAAACTCTAAGAAGTAGTCACGCAGTTTCCCCCCCCAACCCTTACTGCTCTATTCCCAATTCTGTTCTCACTCGATTTCTCTACCACCTTCCATGATCAGCAGTAATGATTTTTCAAGGCCATCAAAGTGCAATGAACATACTTATTTTAAAAATATTGAAACCAACTCTGAGAGAAGGAAGAAATAACTTGTGTAGTCACATAACCAGTCGGAAGCAGTACAAATACCAGTACAAATCTGCTTGTTCAGTCCAGTGCTGTTTCTAAAGAGAAAACAAAACTCACCACACAGTGTGTTTTTATATATATGGTCTACATATAACTATCTATTGTATATATATAACAGATATAACACATATATAGGTAACATCTTACATATTTAACATATCGTATCTATTTAATGTTTATGTATGTAGTCAGCCTGTGGTCAGTTGAATAAATGTATGTATGTATTCCGAGGTCAATTAAATAAATGAGGGATCAAACGCACTTGGAGCATCAGCTGCTTGTAAGCACAATATTAATCTGAAAGGTATCAAACTATCGTGTCGGGAACAGAACGCTGGAGTTTTCCCCTCCTAACAGGTTCTTTCCCCATTATTCTCTATCACGGGAAGTAGTTACTGTAACTTTTAGGGCACAGCGAAAAGAAGGAAAAGATTGGAGTTCGCAGCACCTGGCATCTCAGAGCAGCGTCCATATAGATCTGGTACCTGGATTCTGGAGGAGAGGGTGTGGGCCAGCAGCTGCTGGTGTCTCCTGGGCACAATAAGGCTGGATGGGTTGTGTGGAAACAAAAATTTGGAGATTGGTTCCAGTGCCTCACTCAGCCTTGGCGAAGGCCCATTTTTGAGATGGTTTGGACCAGAAAGCAAGAGAGTATTGATTGCCCTCTCCCTTCCCTGAACAGCCTCTCTGAGCACCCCCTAGCTTCAGCGTCTGGCAGGGAAACTGCCACAAAGGAACCTGTTACAAAGGAACCCGCAGGACATGTGGTTTGCAGTCCCAGCTGGAGTCCCAGCCGCGGCGTTATCGAAAGGCATCACCACAAACTTGAACATAGAAGGTGAGTGTGAGAAACGATAACTTAATACATGCAGCTTAATAACGGGCACAGAGGATCTTAGTGAAAAAATCGGGTACTTTCCTCTCCTGCACCCCTTCCCCTCCAATAACATGTTTGTAAGTTTCGAGAGGTATGGCGGAAGGAACAGTTGTTTCTATGGAAGGTGGGTAGTATCTTTTAAATCTTCTTTCCTAATCTGCAGAGGATATCCTTTATGCCTTCTGGCCTAACGGATTCCTAGCTACTGCTTCTATCTCGCTATTGAGACTATCGTTTCATAACTCTTTGTTTGCTAAATCCAGTGCAGTGGCTTTTTTTTTTTTTTTTTTTTGCGTGCTGTCTCATTTTCTTTGGTATGAATACTGTCGACAATTTCCTTCTTAAAACTCTTTCCAAAACACTTATCTTTTTTTATTTTTTTGGTTTCTGGCTTTTTTCTTGGCTTTACCCATTCCTCTCCCCACCCTCCCCATCCCCCACCCCCGCTTGGAATTCTGGAGATAACTTTTTCTTTTTACTTTTTTTTGGACGATCTCATCCAGTCCTACACTTTTAGCTGCAACCTATATATCCATGACTCTCGATCTATAGTGGTAACAAACTTCTTTTCGTGAAATCTGATTGCATCTGTCTCTCTCCTGTATGGCTCTGCTTGACTGACCCATTGATATCTCAAACCTAAAATGTCCAAAACAAAACTCATTATCTTCTCTCCATGAAACCTCTTCTTCCTTCTACCTTCTCATTCTTTGGCTAATAATATCAATGCCTATTAAATCACCCAAGCTAGAAAACCTGTAGTCATTTTCGACTAATTTATCTCTCCCTCAAGCTCCTGAATCCAATCAGTCATCAAGTCTTATTGATTATCCTGTAGCTTAAATATCACTTGGTTCTGTTTCAGCCTTTTTTATTCCTTCAGGCACTGCTTAGTTCAGGCTTTCACCATTTCTTGCCTTGACTCTTACAACAACCTCCTAAGTGGAATTCTTGCTGCCATTTCTCTCCCTTTCCAGATAGCCTCCATATTATCATTGAGATTAGCTTTCTGAAAAACAAATCTGGACATGCTGTTCTCCTACTTAAAAAAAATCACAAGCCACCACACAAAAAGAACAAGTTCAAGGTGTTCTCACTTCCCAAAGAGTAAATTATAAAGTCCCCTCTTTCTCTGTCTGAGTAAACTCCTAGTAATTCTGTGAGACCTAGATCAAATAACTTAATAGTGTGGAGTTTTCCTGGACTCATCCAGAAAAACTTTTCTTTCCAGCATTTCTTTATCACTTTGCGTTTGCTTGTATTAGCATGCATTGCTTTGGATTGCGTTGTTTTACATGTCTGCCTCCCATACCAGACCTATGGGCTCTCCAAAAGGCAAGGACCTTTTTTTAATCATCTTTGTATTCAAACCATCTGGCATAGTGCCAGGAACATTCTAGAAACTTATACAGCATTGGTTAAAGAAATGAATAAATGGGCTTATTCATGTGTACAAGCAGAGACTCTCTAGGAACAAATTGTAACCTTACCTAACTTTTCTACTTAAGAAAGAATATTGGAAGGTAAGTGAGTGAGGATAATTATGAATTGACTGAATAAATCACTTACAGACTTTTAAAAAAAATATTATTAGAACTATTATTTGCAGCTTACCTCAAAACTGATCTGAGATACAATGATGTATCATGATCTTCCAGTGGAGAATGGCTATTTCTCTGAAAAACGTAGATCCAGTGCTTTTTAGGTTTGGAATTAAACCTTATCTGTTGCTTTTATTTATTTATTTAGTCTTTTTTGGCTGCCCTGTGGCATATGGAGTTCCCAGGCCAGACATAAGATCCAAGCTGCAGTTGTGACCTATACTGCACCTGCAACAATGCCTAACCCTTAACCTACTGTGCTGGACGGGGGATCAAACCTGCATCTCAGTGCTCCAGAGATGCTGCTGGTCTCGTTGCACCATAGCAGGAATTACATATTCCTTTTAAAGTGTTTTTTTTTTTCGGTCATGCTTTACTCATCTGCACACACACACACACACACACACACACACACACACACACACACAAGCTCTGAAGCCTTTGATGTCGGGCTCATTTCTACAAATCTGATACATATATCATTGCCCTTTCTCATAAATACAGCCCTCCAGATCAGCACTCAAGTATACTGCAAGGGTGTTTGCATTCTTCTGTTTCTTGTGATACTGGTCCTATGTGGAAACAGCATTTTTGCACTTCGGGGGTTGTCATTGCAGGTCCCTCAAAAGATAATGTCATTTTTCAAAGAAATAATGAAAATAGAAAATTGGTGGGTTTTTTTTTGTTTTTTTTTTTGTTTGTTTGTTTGTTTTTAGGGCCACACTTGCAGCATATGGAAGATCCCAGGCTAGGGTTCGAATCAGAGGTGCAGCCGCCGGCCTACACCACAACCACAGCAACACGGGATCCAAGTTGTATCTGTGGCCTACACCACAGCTCACAGCAATGCTGGATCCTTAACCCACTGAGTGAAGCCAGGAATAGAACCCACCTCCTCATGGATCCTATTCAGGATTGTTAACCTCTGAGCCATGAAGGGAACTCTTTGGTGTTTTTTTTTTAGAAAGAAAACTTACACAATGGGTTTATAAAGTTTTATCTGTACTTAGAAGCTCCAGTGGCTCTTCTAACTCTGAATTTTGTGATTTCATGATTAAATGGTTGCTGTGGGTTAAAGGGAATGGATCTTCTATTTATTTTAAAAAAATTATGGTATTGAAGTATAGTTGATTTACAATGATGTGTTAATTTCTGTTGTATAGCCAAGTGATTCAGTTACAAATAGATAGTCTTTTTCATGTTCCTTTCTATCATGGTTTATCACAGGATATTGAATATAGTTTCTTGTGCTATTAAGTAGGACCTTGTTTTGTTTCTTCTTCTGAAAGGAGAAACTGAGTCAACTAGGCATGGCATAGATAGTACAGTCTTAGATTACTTTCAACTGTCCCTATAGAAAGTGAGACTCTGGCAGTACAGTGACCTAATCACTCCTCTTACAGTATTCATAAATCATGTGAATTAACAAAAAATTGTATTCTCACTAAAGTATATTCATATGGCAGATTTTTAAAAGATCTTACGGCCGCACACATGGCACATGGAAGTTCATGGCCAAGAATTGAATTCGAGCTATCCTTTAACCCACTGGCTGGGCCAGGGATCAAATCTATGCCTCCTCAGGGACCTGAGCCACTGCAGTCAGACTTTTAACCCACTGTGCCATGGAGGGAATTCCCACTCAGCAGATTTTGAACCTTGAATCCTTTTGGTTTGTGGGTGGTAATTCCTTTCCTGAAGAGAACCCTATTTCTCATATGCTAGTTTAGGTATGTGAGAAAGGATTTGACACAGGTGAACTGTCTCTGGATTTTTCTGGTGTTATTCAGAAGTCTCTTAGAAAACGTGCCTTCATTCTCAAGGGAAAAAAAAGTAAGAAACGTAAGGATCTGTGTCAAAATAACCTGTAAAGATAAAACCCAGAGTCTCTTTTGGAAGGGAATAGGCTGAACATGTTCTTAAAGCAATTGTTTTTCTTCTCTGGGAAAAAGCTGGAAGATGTCACTGATTTTAATTGTCTTTGTATAATAAATCACATCATTGTGCCCAAACATTGGATCCCTTAGGTTAGGTGCACTTTCTCTCCTATTAATAGGAACCATGCACAAACGGGTGAAATTAGGAAGAGCTTTGCTAGTCTGAAAAACATGGGACATGACTAATAGTGGTCAATGTAAGTACCATCTAAGGAACCTTGTGTCAGAGCTACCCCACATAGATTCAGCCCATGGGGAAAGGTCAGAAGAGGTGGGAAAACTACAGGTTGCATCTTTTGATTATGGAAATTCCACCAAAGGAATCTTAGACTCTTCCATTTGGCACTCTGATAAGGGCATGGCATTTATGTTATATGATTTTATTTGGTACTGCGTGGAAACTTAATAGACTCATTGTACTGAGAAAATAAAGGCAAATACCCCAAACTTCGCTGTCCTAAAGAATATACAATTTTTCCTAGCTGATTTGGAAAACTGTGCAGGCTCTGTGTTATGGGTACCAGCAGATACCGCAGCAAGGAAAGCTACCCAGGATGGAGTCAGTACCATGGCATCTGGGAGGTGTGAATGTGTCTATCAAGGTTGGTATTCATCTTTGATGGCTTTTGGACACCAGAGAGCTCTTTTTAGTTCTAAACATTTTGTAAATGTTCTTCCTTTGATACAGCTGACCTTCTTCACCCCTTCTTGGTGGCAGAATAGATCAGTGATTGTGGTGACAGTCTCATTTTGAGGACAGAGGGAAAGAATTCTTACCAACCTGTGTGTCTTTTGACCTTCCTAGACCTATGTATGAAATGACTAGATTTCTTGGTACAGAAGAACTAATAAAATTGCAGTGGCCTTTTTTCCTCTGGCTGTGTCCTGTAAAGGGTAGACTGCTTATTTAACACATCAACATTAGCTATTGCCCTTGGGAAGAAAAGCAGAGGGAAAGTTGGAATTTTGTACCTTCCAGCTCTGCAATGCCTTACTAGGTTAGTATGAAGAAGCTATAAAATGAAAGAGCTGTCTTAGTATGTCATGGTTCATGGGTTACCTGTCTGTGAATCAGACTCCTTTTCCTTAGAAATATTTCTTTGGTGTGTCATGACTCACAGGAGAGGAAGAAGTACAGATTGGTTCAAAATATATATGTGTATATGTATATTTTTTGTTTCTTATTTCAATTTTCTAATTTTTCCTTTTCTCTCTTACCACTCTCTTCTACCACTTTCAGCTTTTGGCTTTCCTCATGTCACCTCCAGCTGTGTTCACGTGATGGCCATGGCTGGCTCATAAATTTAAATGACTAGTGCTGGGTGGATAAGCAAGTGGATTCTCTGTCACGTTGCCTCAACCCCAAGCAATAATATTTTCGGTGCTTATCCATAGATCTTTGCAACATATCTGAACTTCTCTGGCCTGCTCAAATCTATCAGTCTACATATCCCCAAAGACCCATCTATTCTGTAAGATTTATGTTTATTCTTGTTTTTTAGTCAAGTAGGACTGCATCTATTTTCTGGTAGATAAGTATTTTCAATTCCACCGTTGTCTGAAAGAAGGTGTTTCTCATTTTTGAAAGAGAAACAGTGAAGTGGAGAGGAAGGGGCATTGACCTGGGAACTGATGCAAACTCAGATATTAACTGCTAATGAGACTTTGGTAACCTCAGAATAGTCACTTGACTCTCCGTGGTCTCAGTTTCCTTATGTGAAAGAAGTATCTACATCAGTCTGTGTGGTTTGAGTGTTGACATTCAATAGATAATTTACAGTGTCAGCAATTTATCTTTCCTCTGCAATTTATCTTTTCCTCTGTGAAATTAGGTGCACATCATATAGAATAGAGTATGTACTAAAGAACATCAGTTAGGTATTCGAGCAGGAAATAGGTTGTGTGTCGTGTGTGTGTGTGTGTGTGTGTGTGTTTGCCTGTGTGTGTATGCACAAGTGTGCTATAATGCCTTTAAAAATAATGTTTTTCATACTATATGAATAATGCATTTTCTGCTTTGGTATTTCTTGCTGCTTCATAAACTGCCCAACACTTAGTGTCTTAAATAGCAACATTTTATTACTTATCTTTTTATGGACAATTTGGCTCCATATGGATGGTTCTTCTCTTCTATGTGCTGGTGGCACAGTCATCTCAGGGCTTGACTGGGTTAGGGAATCCAAGATGGCTCCACTTCCGTGCCTTGGTGGGTCTGGCTTAAAGACTGTGCTTATGTAAAACACTGACAAGGTTGAGCCTCTTCTCTCCGTATAATCTTGGGCCTCTCTCTCTCTTTATGATCTCTCTGCTTCGTTTCTCCATGAGTTTCTTACATGGTGGCTCAGGGCTCCCAAACGCACAAAAATGGAAGATTTTAGGCCTTTTTAAATCTTACGCTTTGTAACTCAAACTCCATCTCTACTGCCTCATTCTTTGGTTAAAGAGTCATCCAGCCAGCCAAAATTCACATTCACAGACATAGTTTTTTGGGGATCATCTTTGGAGATAAGCTATTTTATGCACTTTCTCTCTATATTAATAAGAAAATAAGGTAAAAATTTTCCAGAAATATTTTAAGATCGACTATGAAAAAAATAGCAAAATAATATGTACCTTATAATACTATTTTGGGTAAAAATGTGTGTATATGCATGCAAGGAAAAAATATGCAAGAAAAAACAAGAGGAGTTCCCGTCATGGCTCAGTGGTTAATGAATCCGACTAGGAACCATGAGGTTGCAGGTTCCATCCCTGGTCTCGCTCAGTGGGTTAGCGATCTGGCATTGCTGTGAGCTGTGATGTAGGTTGCAGATGAGGCTCGGATCCCACGTTGCTATGGCTCTGGCGTTGGCCTGTGGCTACAGCTCTGATTAGACCCCTAGCCTGGGAACCTCCATATGCTGTGGGAGTGGCCCAAAAAATGGCAAAAAGACAAAAAAAAAAAAAGAAAAAAACAAGAAGAGATTTTAAAGTTATTTTTGTATTGTAGAGGTTCTAGATGATAATAGTTCCTTGTTTTTATTTCAATAATGCACGTGTATTACTTGTATAAAACATTGAATCAATTTAAGTCCTACCACCCAGTGATAACTGCTATTAAAACATTCTACTTAAACATTCTTTGAAAACATGATTTTACTTGTTACATCATATTTTATTATATGGCAGTATTATAATTTATTTAATAATTTCCCTACTGCTGTCCATTTAGGTTATTTATTTATGTATGTGTATATTGTTATTTTAAATAATATGGTGAACATTTTGGTACATATTTGACTATATTCTTTATAGTTTTCTTACACTAAAGTAATGGAAGTGAAATTTCAGAATGAGGGGGTATGAATTTTCATGTCTTTCAATAAATATTCCCAAACTATTTTCTAGGAAGTTATAAGAATTTATTCTACTTTTTTTTTTTTTAAAGAGAATGCCACTGTTTATTTCTCTCTTCTGAAGAACTTTAAGCCACAGCCATACCTCGATTCTCTTCTCTTTTTTTTTTTATAATTTTTTTTTTTATTTTCCCACTGTACAGCAAGGGGGTCAGGTTATCCTTACATGTATACATTACAATTACATTTTTTCCCCCACCCTTTCTTCTGTCGCAACATGAGTATCTAGACAAAGTTCTCAATGCTATTCAGCAGGATCTCCTTGTAAATCTATTCTAAGTTGTGTCTGATAAGCCCAAGCTCCCGATCCCTCCCTATTCTACTTTTTTATTGTCTCTGACAGAAGACCTAATCTGAATCAGGACTGGTAGATGGACGTTAATTGAAAAAATTAAGGTAAGGGATAAAATATACATATATATACACATATATTGTAGCATTTTTATTTTTAACTTAAAATTTGTTGGAGTTCCCGTCGTGGCACAGTGGTTAACGAATCTGACTGGGAACCATGAGGTTGCGGGTTTGGTCCCTGTCCTTGCTCAGTGGGTTGACGATCCGGCGTTGCTGTGAGCTGTGGTGTAGGTTGCAGACGTGGCTCAGATCCCAAGTTGCTGTGGCTCTGGTGTAGGCTGGTGGCTACAGCTCCAATTGGACCCCTAGCCTGGGAACCTCCATATGCCGTGGGAGCGGCCCAGGAAATAGCAAAAAGACAAAAAAAAATAATAATAAAATAAAATAAAATAAAAAATAAATAAATAAAATAAAATTTGTAAATACATGTGCGTTCATTTGCTAGCCTTCTGCTTTTTTTATTTTCTAATTTAATTTTTTATTAAAGTATTATTGATTTACTATGTTGGGCCAGTTTCTACTGGACAGCAAAGTGACTCATACACACATTCTTTTTTTTGTATTCTTTTCTATCATGGTAGTTTGACATCTTTTTATTTTATTGAAAATAAGTTTTTTAGTAATTTATCTTTATTAAACTAAAATTTAATTATCATCAAAATCTCTTGTTTTTTTCTCTTTTCACTTCCACATACTACCATCACCATTTTATGTAATATATAAAGTAGATTATAAAGCTTGTTAATAATTCATAATACTGGCTCTTGGTGAATGTATAACTCAGTTGGTGGGAACAGAATTGCCCAAGTATCCACAACCACGAGAGTCTCCTGGTTATAAGTGTTTAACATGCCACGGGAATGGAGATGAGTTAGGCAAGTGCTGTATTTTATACGAAGTTTCTTTCATCTGAAGGACAGTTCTTAAGTAAAATGCCTGATAGTGAGATGGATAATGTAGGTTTCTACACTATTCCTTCCAGTCAGGATTTATTTTACTGATTCGCCCATGCTATTTCCTCCACCATCTATAAGAAGGATGTATGAGGGGCTAGTCAGAGTCATAGGGAAGGTACGTCAAGCCCACTGGTCCAGGAAACAATCATATCGGTGACCCTGTGCTCTAGAGGTGGTTACCACTGGATTCTAGCCAACTGAGCTAATGAAGCTCTTGACATTATATTTTTCTTGACAATTTGTTTTGTCTTCTACTTTATATTCCATTAAAGTGGTTATTAAGCCAAAGAACAGGAGAGGCAGGATGATCCTTACAGAGCAATTCCATTTCCCTCATTTTATAGAATTTCTCTCAAACTCTGTTCCAGGCCCATGCTTTTTTTTTTTTTTTTTTTTTTTTGTCTTTGTCTTTTTAGGAGCACACCCGTGGCACATGGAGGTTCCCAGGCTAGGGGTCCAATCGGAGTTTAGTTGTCGGCCACAGCCACAGCCACAGCAACTCAGGATCCAAGCCGCATTGGAGACCTATACCACAGCTTATGGCAACAACAGATCCTTAATCCACTGAGCAAGGCCAGGGATCGAACCCGAAACCTCATGGTTCCTACTCGAGCTCTTTAACCACTGAACCATGATGTGAACTCCCCATGCTTCTTTTGTTATGATGTCTATAACTCAGGAATGTAGAGTTGTAATGCCAACAAATGCTTTCCTGCAGAGGACTGGCATTTTGTGTTATATATCTGGATGGCCCCCTCAAAGTGTGTGCCTGGATAACTGAGGTTTGAGGATACTAATTGTTAAGGAACGGGGGAAGAATCTCCAGTGCTACTTATTATGAACCTGGTAATAATGTTAGAAAGGTAAACAAGACTCCACCAAGTGAAAATGTCAAGTGGTATTTGTGAAACTTTCAAATTTACCCTGAGCTTCAAGGTAGCCAAATGACCAAAGTCAATCGGAAAGGTTAATGACTGTTCCTTTAAGTAGTTGTTGCCAGAAATGCCATTTCCATCCTGCTTTCTGGCAGGAGAGGCTTCATCATAACCTTCTGTAAAGGAGGTTTTTAGAATTCTTAGACCATGAAGCATACTCTTTCTGTTATCTGCCTCAGTGATTTTTTTTTTTTTGCTAATTGTATCAGCCCAGAGACAAAAATTTATGCCCAGTCAACCACAGCTTCCTAGGTCATAGGCAATTCAAAGTGTTGACTTTAATGATAAATTTCAACTGTTTCATCCATCAATGCTATTAAAAGTCATCTTATTTCCAGGGTCAATATTTTATTTTATTTTCTATTTTATTTTATTTTTTTAATCACATCTGTAGTTGTATAATGATCACCACAATCCAATTTCACAGGATTTCCATCCCATAAACCAAGCACATCCCCCCACCCCGCAAACTGTCTCCTCTGGAGACCAAAAGTTTTTCAATGTTTGTGAGTCAGCATCTGTTCTGCAAAGAAGTTCAATCTGTGCTTTTTTCAGATTCCACATGTCAGTGAAAGCATTTGATGTTGGTGTCTCATTGTCTGGCTGACTTCACTTGGCATGATAATTTCTAAGTTCATTCATGTTGCTAAAAATGCCAGTATTTCGTTTTTTTAATGGCTGAGTCATATTCCAGTGTGTATATATACCACCTCTTCTTGATCCACTCCTCTGTCGATGGACATTTAGGTTGTTTCCATGTCTTGGCTATTGCAAATAGTGCTGCAATGAACACCGGAGTATGCATGTCTTTGCGAGTCATGGTTTTCTCTGGCTAGATGCCCAGGAGTGGGATTGCTGGATCAAATGGTAGTTCTATGTGTGGTTTTCTGAGGCATTTCCATACTGCTTTCCACAGTGGTCGCACCCCTTTACAATCCCACCAACAGTGTCCTAGGGTTCCTTTTTCTCCACACCCTCTCCAGCACTTAATGGTTTGTAGACTTTTTGATGGTGGCCATTCTGGCTGGTGTAAGGTGGTACCTCGTAGTGGATTTGATTGGCATTTCTCTAATAATGAGTGATGATGCGCATCTTTTCATGTGATGTTTGGCCATCTGTATGTCTTCTTTGGAGAACTGTCTGTTTAGATCTTCTGCCCATTTTTGGATGGGGTTGTTTGTTTTTTTGGTATGGAACTGCAGAAGGTGTTTATAAATTGTGGAGATTAATCCCTTGTCAGTGGATTCACTTGCAAAGATTATCTCCCATTGTGTGGGTTGTCTTTTCATTTTGTTGAGGGTTTCCTTTGCTGTGCAGAAACTTTGAAGTTTAATTAAGTCCCATCTGTTTATTTTTATTTTTACTGTCATTGCTCTAAGAGGTGGATCTGAGAAGATGTTGCTGTCCTTTATGTCAGAGAGTGTCTGGCCTAGGTTTTCCTCTAAGAGTTTTAGAGTGTCTGGTCTTATATCTAGGTCTTTCATCCATTTGGAGGTTATTTTTGTGTATGGTGTTAGGGAGTGTTCTCATTTCATTCTTTTCCATGTGGCTGTCCAGTTTTCCCAGCACCACTTATTGAAGGGGCTGTCCTTTCTCCATTGTATCTTCTTGCCTCCTTTGTCAAAGATTAGTTGGCTGTAGGTGCATGGGTTGAATTCTGGGCTTTCTATCCTGTGCCACTGATCTATATATCTGTCTTTGTGCCAGTACCATGTGATTTTGATGACTGTACCTTTGTAGTATAGTCTGAAGTCCGGGAGCCTGATTCCTCCAGCTCCATTTTTCTTTTTCAGGATGTCTTTGGCTCTTCTGGGTCTTTTGTGCTTCCAAACAAACTTGAAAATATTTTGTTCGAGTTCTGTGAAAAGTGTCCTTGGTAGTTTGATAGGGATTGCATTGAAGCTGTAGATTGCCTTGGGTAGTATAGACATTTTGACAATATGAACTCTTCCAATCCACGAGCATGGTATGTCTTTCCATCTGTTTGTGTCATCTTTGATTTGTTTCATCAATGTCTTATAGTTTTCAGAGTACAGGTCTTTTGTCTCTTTAGGTAGGTTTACTCCTGGGTATTTTATTCTTTTGGATGCGATGGTAAACGGGATTGCTTCCCTATTTTCTCTTTCTGCTCTTTCATTGTTCGTGTATAGGAATGCCATCGATTTCTGTGTATTAATTTTGTATCCTGTGACTTTGCCAAATTCATGGATGAGCTCTAACAGTTTTCTGGTGGAGTCGTTAGGATTCTCTAGGTATAGTCTCATGTCATCTGCAAATAGTGATAGTTTTACTTCTTCCTTTGCAATTTGGATTCCTTTGATTTCTCTCTCTTCTCCAATTGCTGTGGCTAGGACTTCCAAAACTATTTTGAGGAGAAGTGGTAAGAACAGACATCCTTGTCTTGTTCCTGATCTCAGCAGGAATTCTTTTAGCTTTTCACCGTTGAGAATGATGTTCGCTGTGGGTTTGTCATATATGGCCTTGATTATGTTGAGGTAGGTTCCCTGTATGCCCACTTTCTGAAGGGTTTTGATCAGAAATGGGTGTTGGATTTTGTCAAAGGCTTTTTCTGCATCTCTGGAGAGGATCATATGGTTTTTATTCTTCAGTTTGTTAATGTGGTGTATCACACTGATTGACTTGCCGATATTGAAGAACCTTTGCATCCCTGGGATAAATCCCACTTGATCATGACGTACAATCCTTTTAATATATTCTTGGATGTGGTTTGCTAGTATTTTGATGAGGATTTTTGCATCGATGTTCATCAGTGAAATTGGCCTGTAGTTTTCTTTTTTTTGTGGTATCTTTGTCTGGTTTTGGTATCAGGGTGATGGTGGCCAAGTAGAATGACTTTGGGAGTATCCCTTCCTCTGCAATTTTTTGAAATAGTTTCAGAAGGAGAGGTGTTAGCTCTTCTCTAAATGTTTGATAGAATTTGCCTGTGAAGCCATCTGGTCCTGGACTTTTGTATGTTGGAAGATTTTTAGTCACAGTTTCAATATCAGTTCTTGTGATTGGTCCCTTCGTCTTTTCTCTTTCATCTTGGTTTAGACTTGGAAAAGTTTACTTTTCTAAGAATTTGCCCATTTCTTCTAGGTTTTCCGTTTTATTGGCGTATAGTTGCATATAGTAGTCTCTTTGATCCTTTGTATTTCTGTGATGTCCATTGTTACTTCTCCTTTTTCATTTCTAATTTTATTGATTTGAGTCCTCTCTCTTTTTTGCTTGAGAAGTATGGCCAGGGGGTTATCAATTTTGTTGATCTTTTCCAAGAACCAGCTTTTTGTTTCATTGATCTTTCCTATGGTTTTCTTTGTTTCTATTTCATTGATTTCTGCTCTGATCTTTATGATTTCTTTCCTTCTACTAACTTTAGCTCTTGTCTGTTCTTCTCTCTCAAGCTGCCTTAGATGTAAAGTTAGCTTGTTTATTTGAGCTTTTTCTTGTTTCCTGAGGTGGGCTTCAATCACTATAAACTTTCCTCCTAGAACAGCTTTTGCTGCATCCCATAGGTTTTGGAGTGTCGTATCTTCATTTTCATTTGCTTGTAGGCATTTTTTAAATTTCCTCTTTCATTTCTTCAGTGATCCTTTGGTTGTTTAGTGGCATGTTGTTTAGTCTCCAAGTGTTTGTGTTTTTTGCAGATTTTTTCTTGCTGCTGATTTCCAGTCGTACAGCATTGTGGTCGGTAAAGATGCTTGATATGGTTTCAATTTTCTTAAAGTTACCCAGGTTTGATCTGTAGCCCAGGATGTGGTCAATCTTAGAGAATGTTCCATGTGCACTTGAGAACAATGTGTATTCTGGTGCTTTTGGATGAAATGTCCTATAAATATCTATGAAGTCCATCTGGTCTAATGCTTCCTTCAGGGCTTGTGTTTCCTTATTGATTTTCTGTCTGGTTGGTCTGTCCATTGCTGTAAGTGGGGTATTAAAGTCCCCCACCATTATTGTGTTATTGTTGATTTGTCCTTTTAAGGTTGTTAGCAGTTGCCTTATATATTGAGGTGAACCCATGTTGGGTGCATAGATATTTACAATTGTTATACCTTGTTATTGTATTGATCCTTTGATCATTATGTAATGACCTTCTTTGTCCCTTGAAATATTCATCATTTTAGAGTCTATTTTGTCTGATATGAGTATTGCTACTCCAGCTTTCTTTTGATCTCCACTTTGCTGAAATATTTTCTTCCATCCTCTCACTTTCCATTTGTACGTGTCCCTAGAAGTGAAGTGGGTCTCTTAAAGACAGCATATATATGGGTCTTGTTTTTGTATCCATTCAGCCAGTCTTTGTCGTTTGGTTGGGGCGTTTAGTCCATTAACATTTAAGGTAATTGTAGATATGTATGTTCTTATTGCCATTTTATTAACTGTTTTGGATTTGTTTTTGTTGCTCTTTTTTCTTCCCTTCTTTTCTTGTTCTCTTCTCTTTTGGTTTGATGACTATCTTTAGTGTTGTATTTGAGTTGATTTTTCTTATTTGTGTGTGTATCAATGGTAGATTTTTGGTTTGCAGTTATTCTGAAGTTTTGATATGAGTCTATATATGTATATACGAAATTGTTTTAAGTTGTTGGTCTCTTAATTGCAAGTGTATCTCCAGTGTCCTGCATTTGTATCCTCCTCTTCTCACGATTTCTGATTTTGGTGGCAAAATTGTGCATGGATGATTTCATCTCTTTAATATATATATAACTTTACTGGTGAGTCTTGTCATTTGTGGCATTTTTGTTTCTCGTTGCAGCCTTTTCTTTTCTGTCTAGAGAAGTTCCTTTAGTACTTGTTTCAAGACTGGTTTAGTGTTGTTGAATTCTCTTAGCCTTTACTTATCTGTGCAGCTTTTTTTTATGTGTGTGTGTGTGCAGCTTTTGTTTTCTCCTTCAAATCTGAATGGGAGCCTTGCTGGGTAAAGCAATCTTGGTTGGAGGTTTTTTCCTTTCATCACGTTAAGTATATCATGCCACTCCCTTCTGCCCTCCAGAGTTTCTGCTGAAAAATCTGCCAATGACCTTATTGTGGTTCCTTTGTATGTTATTTTTTTCTTTTCTCCTGCTGCTTTCAAGATTTTCTCTTTGTCTTTAATTTTGATCAGTTGGATTAATATGTGTCTCTGTGTATTCCTCCTTGGGTTTATTTTATATGGGACTCATTGTGCTTCCAGGATTTGAGTGAGAGGATCCTTTCCCATGTTAGGGAAGATTTTGGCTATTACCTCTTGGAATATGTTTTCTGTCCCCTTCTCTCTCTCTGCTCCTTCTGGCACCCTTGTAATAGGGATGTTGGTGTGTTTAACATTGTCCCAGAGTTCTCTGAGACTCTCTTCATTTGTTTTCAATCTTTTTTCTCTTTTCTGTTCTGCATCCATAATTTCCACTAAATCTGTCCTCCACCTTGCTTATCATTCTTCTGCCTCCTATATTCTGCTGGTAGCTGCTTCTAGTGAATTTTTTATTTCGGTTATTGCATTTTGCATCTCTTCTTGTTTAAGTTTTTTTTTTTTTTTTGTCCTTTTGCCATTTCTTGGGCTGCTCCCATGGCATATGGAGGTTCTCAGGCTAGGAGTCTAATCAGAGCTGTGGGCACTGGCCTACGCCAGAGCCACAGCAACATGGAATCTGAGCCACATCTGCAACCTACACCACAGCTCATGGCAACACTGGATCCTTAACCCACTGAGCAAGCCCAGGGATCGAACCCGCAACCTCATGGT
The DNA here is from genome assembly GCF_016906955.1 of Phacochoerus africanus. Taxonomy (NCBI): domain Eukaryota; kingdom Metazoa; phylum Chordata; class Mammalia; order Artiodactyla; family Suidae; genus Phacochoerus; species Phacochoerus africanus. Next base: position 82,299,178 of record NC_062560.1, on the reverse strand, counting down.
TCCTAGTCGGATTTGTTACCCCCTGAGCCACGGCAGGAACTTCAAAGTTTTATATCTTGTATCTCTTTGGTCAGTGTTTTCTGTAAGTTATCCATCTTTGCCTCCAGTTTATTTCCAATGTCTTACATCATCTTTAGCATCAACAGTCTAAAGTCTTTTTCCTGGAAGCTGAGAATCTCCTGATCACTTAGCTGTTTTTCTGGGTTTTTTTCTTTCTCCCTCATCTGAGGTATAGTTCTCTGTGTTTTCATTTTTATAGGTTTTTGATGTGGTGACCTTTTTACAGGTAATAGAGTTTTAGCCTCTCTTACTTCTGGTGTCTGCCCCCCTTGTGGCTGATGTTGGTATGGGGGCTTTGATGTTGGCTTCCTGATGGGAGGGACTGAAACCTGCCCACTGGTAGGTGGAGCTGATTCCTATCCCTCTGGTGGGTGGGGCTTTGTGTCTGGGCAAGATTAGAGGCAGCTGTGTGCCTGAGGGGTCTTTAGGCAGCCTGTTTACTGAAGGCCTGGCCTGTGTTCCCACCTGGATTGTTGTTTGGCTTGTGGCTTCTCAGCACTGACTGATGGGTGGGGCAGATTTTCCCAAAATGCCCACCTCTAGAGAAAGGCATGTTGCTCAATATTCCCTAGAGCTTTGCTTCCAATGACCTTCCCCCATAGCAAGCCACATTCACCCCTGTTTTCTCAGTATGTCCTCTAAGAACTGCAGTCAGGTTTGACCCAGATTCCTGTGGAGACTTTGCTTGCCCTGGGACCTAGTGCCCGTGAAAGTCTGTGTGCACCTTTTAAGAATGGGGTCTCTGTTTCCCCAAGTCCCATGGAGCTCCTGCACACAAGCCCCACTGGCCTTGAATGTCAGATGCTCCAGGGGCTCTTTCTCCCAGTGCCAGATCCCCACATGTGAGAGTTTGATGTGGGTCTCAGAACTCTCACTCCTGTAGGTGAGTCTCTCTGAACCAGTTAGTTTCCAGTTTGTGGGGCTTCCCACCCAGGAGGTATGGGGTTGTTTATATCACATAATTGCCCCTCCTACCTCTTGCTGTGGCTTCCTCTTTGTCTTCTGGAGTAGGATATCTTTTTTAAGGTTTCCGGTCCTTTTGGTTGAAGATTGTTTTGACTTTAGTTGTGAATTTTGTTGTTTTTAGGAGAGAAGTTGAGCTCCAGTCCTGCTATTCCACCATCTTAATCCCATCTCCAGGGTCAGTATTTTAGAATTAATAAGTTTGAACACTTTACCCTTTGACTTTCCTATATGCAATTGCTAATTCCAGTCTTATCTTTATTCATGTCATTCTCTCTACCAGGTAATTTTTTTTTTCTTATTCATCATTCTTGTAAATTTTTGACAGTCAATATTCTTTCCATATGAACCTGAAATCAAGTTAAAGTTAAAGTTTTAGCATGGCTTAAATGGTTAGTCTAACCACTCTATGAGTCAACAGGGGACATAAAATGTGATCAGGGCCCATGAAGTGTTTGTGAGGGTAAATACTCCCTGGTTATAGCCAGGGACACTTGCCAAGAGAAACATTCTTTAGGACTGAAAAACTGGGGAAGAGCCAGCAATTCGGGATGGCCCAGTTTTCGTTCTTTTGAGACAAGTTACATTATCTTATTCAATCCTTTTTCTTTGAGTGTGTCAGAATCACTTATCTACCAAGTCTCATAGTTATCAAGAAGCAGTACCAGGACTCAAACCAAATTCTTCCAGGTGTCAAATTCATCTTGCTTTCCAATTTACAGTTACTATGGCACTAGTAGATAGAAAATGCTGCTTTGATCCAATTGTTCGATTTTTGTAAAAACAGATTTCCAAAGTTTCCTTTACAGTGACTCAGGCTAGACAAGATTGGCACCTAGGAGTCATGGATCTTTTCATCTGCCCCATCCTCTGAATCCAGCCCACCCACCCTATAGATAAGATTCATTGAGACATCTAATCATAGAACTGCCCTGTTTTTTGTTTTTCATTTTTTTTTTTGCCTGCCCCCATGACATATGGAAGTTTTGGGGCCAGGAATTGAATCTGAGCCCTGGGCTGTGACCCATGCCACAGATGCAGCAACACCAGATCTTTAACCCACTGTGCTAGGCCAGGGATTGAATTGGCACCTCCACAGAGAGAAGCCAGAGCACTAACCTACTCCACCAGAGCAGGAATTGTAGAATTGCCCTGCTTTCTGATAGCTTCCAATCTAGAGGGAATCTTTGCTTCCTTAGACCCTCCCCCAAACTGCATAGCCTGCTTCCAAATCCTGTAATTTGTTCTAATACTCTCTTCCTGAGATGTTCCCTTTGACGTATGTCTTCCCTCACTGCAACAAGTAATGTGCCTAACTTGTTCCACTTAGAAGTGTGTTCTTGGTGGTCTTTGGCTGAACAGAATGGACGCTAGGCTCTCATGATAGACGGAATGTTTTAGAGCCTAGTTCTTGTTTGGAATATCTAGTGAGCAGTTACCCCAAGAGAAGTGGCTAGAGCCCTCTGTCACCTCATTGGTGCTGTATGAGATAGAATCCTCTTTCTTAATGGACCTTTGGACCTGATTCAAATTTCTGGGCATCATAGGCTATAGCTCCACAGTTGCATCTCTCTAGAGAGGAGGAGCTCCCAGTGGGATGTGGCTGGGGGGTTTAATGTAAATAACACTGGATGGGTTTTCAGAAAACTTGGTTTCTAGTTTTGTCTCTCTTGGAAAATAACATTGTAGGCATAGTCAAGTTGTTTGCCTTCTTTGGGCTTCAGGTTTTTAGCTTTAAAAGGAAAGAGTTGGACAGTAGAAGTCTCTGAGAATCTTTCTAGCTCTACCATTCAGTGATTCTTTTATTTTAAATCCACTATGGAGATGCCATCTCCTCTCTCTAGTAGGTAATACCATATCACTCTGAGGAGTTTTGTAATGTGAGTCACCCAAAATGCTCAATTTTAAAAAGATACCTCAAGTACACATAAAGGTATAGTTTGTAATTTTCTTCACAGATATTTGCAGACAGATGGCCAGCATAATTGTTTCTTCTGTAAAAGCAGACATTGTTGAAATATAATAAGAACCAGATAAATCTGCAGGGACTCTCTTAGCTCTGTCTCCAGAGAATCAGTGCTAATAAGTCAAATTAGTCATTTTTATTTAGGAGATATAAAAAGGCATATGGTTTCATGCCGTACCAGCTGTCATAAAATTTTGGAGAAAAGTATTACTTACAAAGCTTCTAGGGGGAATGTTTCACAGAAGTATTTTAACCTTTATAGCTTACAAATCAATGGCTTCCTTTCTTTGTAAATGGTATTTTTGGTCTAAATTCTCTCTCTCTCTCTTTTTTTTCTTTTCATTTATGGGTGCCCTGTGGCATATGGAGTTACTGGGCCAGGGATCAGATCTGAGATGCAGTCACAACCTCAGCCGTAGCTGCGGCAATGCCGGATCCTTGACCCACTGTGCCAGGCCAGGGATTGAACCTGCAATCCAGAGCTTTCAAGACACTGCCAATCCCATTACACCACAGCAAGAACTCCCTAATTTCTATTTAACAACAAAGGTTTAGCAAGAAGGAAAACAGGAAAAAAAATTACCACGGCTGCCTTTTAGTGAAGTACCTGTTATATGTTGCTTTTTCATGGAGCTAGGATTTTCGTGTGAGTCTAAAATGAGTTGTGATGAAATATATTTAGAGATTTGTTTTTAGGTAAAATAAGTGTAATTTCTAGAAAGCTATGCTCTACTGTTTAACCTTCATGCATAGTATAAATTACAATGGTAACCACAGTACATGCATACTTTATATGCATGCTTGAAAAATCCCTCCCTTATTATTACTGAATTGTGTCTGTGCATGATTGTAGAGTCAAAAAATCTTCTATCTACTGTAATTTATTCTTCTGACATGTTCTCTCTTCTTTCTCATTTTCTCACTTTTTTTTCCCTCTTTGTTTATTCACCTTGCAGATTCAGGGTGTTTTTTTTTTTTTCCCTCTTTTCTTTTTAGTTTTTCATTAAAAGAAACCAGGCTCATAAAAGAAAGGACAGGGTTTGAAACAGAAATCTAGAATCAGAGATTTATAAGTTTATATATAAGAGCCTGTCATTGCAATTGCAGGTGACCTCATGCCAGGAAAGAAATGTATAATAAATCACAAGGTACCAGGTTAATGAGAATGTTTCCAGAAATAATCAGAAAAGATAGTGGAGTTCTCAAAAACTAACAGTGAAAATTGAGCCATTACATATGAGTGATGTTTATAGGGATAAATAATATTTGGAAAGTATTAAATAGAAAATCTAGATTTTACTTGCCTAAATTGCAAATTTAGCCTTAGAGTTGTCATAGCAATTTGAATACATTTCTTTGAAATGATTGTTTAATTATGAAATTGTAGAAGTAGCTTTTTTTTTTTTTTTTGGTCTTTTGTCCTTTTAGGGCTCCACCCACAGCATATTGAGATTCCCAGGCTAGGGGTCTAATCCAAGCTGTTGCCGCTGTCCTAGGCCAGAGCCACAGCAACACCAGATCTGAGCCATGTCTGTGACCTACACCACAGCCCATGGCAACACCAGATCCTTAACTCACTGAGCAAGGCCAGGGGTCAAACCTGCAACCTCATGGTTCCTAGTCAGATTCGTTTCCAATGCACCATGACAGGAACTCCTATTAGTAGCTTTTTAACAATTTTTACCATATATCATATAAGGAGCCTTATGTCCTCAGTTTCTTTAAAACAAAATTGCACTTTGTTTCTCATCCTTTTCATTGTACTAAGTCTAAAGTACATTTTTCCACATTTTTGCATAATGTCTGTTTATGAGTCTATCAGATAATGCATTTGTTAAATAGTTGACCTTTGCCATTAGGATTAGAGCAGTGCTGCTCCAGATTTCAAGGATGAAGATTGCTTATATGTATCAAAATAGTTCTTATAACTATCCTCTTTTCACCCTTGCCTCCATGAAAATAGCTTTCATTTTCTATTTTTCTTTTATAATGTCATATAGCGTCTATTAAATCAGTATTATTTTAATTAATTTGCCTTTTGTTAATAACCATGAAAACTTGTGTATGTGTTAAAAAATAGTAGCACATAGAACTGGGAACTATGTCTAGTCACTTATGATGGAGCATGATAATGTGAGAAAAAAGAATGTATACATGTATGTGTAACTGTGTCACCATGCTGTACAGTAGGAAAAAAATGTATTGGGAAATAAAAAAAATAGTAGCACATATTATTACTCAGTTAGCAGATTAGTATACACATGAATTGACAAGCTGTTTGTAAAAACTAGTATTTTTCTACCTATATTGGGAACCACTAGTTTAGAGCTTGACACCATTAAATTGTCCCCTCCTTGCTTTTGTTGACTTAATTCCCAAAGTGATTCTCCAGACTCCCTCTCCAAATCTGACTGTAATTTTAGGTGGGCTGTTCCTAAAACAGCATTCTTATAGAATAACATTTTGACCATCCTCCTGTTTTTGCCTTGAAGTTTGTCATGGGGGAGCGTATGGCAAGGCTGGGTGAGATGGGGAACTGTGAGAATTGGGTACTATGTGCTTTGAGCTGAAGCTGGGCATTTCCTGCTCAAGAGAAAATGAATTGAGGGTTGGAGGGTTGGCGGTCCAAGTAGAAGTTTGTGGAGGATAAGTTAGAGTTCAAACATTGAGAGCAGCACAAACAAACACCAAGTCCAAAGGTAGAATCAGTGTCAGGATTGCTGAGCCAAATGTTCAGGAGTTGAATTTTGAAAAGACTAGGGTAAAAACAGGAGCAAGTATGATACTGCTCTTTATTCACCTGCTTTTGAAATTGATCCAGATTTGGCTATTGATTTTTAATAAATGGTGAAGGGCTAATTGGCGTACTGCTCAGTGTTTTCCATTTGGTCTTCTCAGCTCTGATTAGCAACTGGTAGGTTAGCTTGTTCTCCTTTTCATAACTGAAAGCCATAACATTGGTTTGGTTATATCATAAGAAGCAGGATAATAGATGTTTGGACTGGAAAATCCCTCTCCTGATCCATATTTCTCAATTCTACATTTTATATAGTTTTTCTAATACAAATTAAACCATTGACCTTTTCTTAAACCCTCTCCTATGGGTTTTCCCTCCCACAGAAAAACAATCTGTTTTCTATCTACAGGCAGTTCAGAAAGCTGCATCTAGCTATCATGTGGCTATGTGATGTTGGGCATAAGGGAATTCTATGTAAATTAGTGATCTCTGCTCTGATCCTTCTTTCCTGGTGCAGAAGCTGAGAAAGGCTTGGAGAGCTCCTTGGGGCTGCAACAGAAGTTGAGAGCCTTCTTGTACCACAGCTGTGGTACATTGTACCAGTGGACAAATACCAAACCATCTGAATGTCAAGGAGCAAACCTACGGAAGTGAGCGTAAATGGGATGTTAGCGCAAGAGACCTATGTTAAGAGAGGTTAAATAGTTATCTTTACTGCATCACTTATCATAATATGTCTTGTGATGATGTGAAATGTGACTTTCCTAGATGGAGATAGGTTATACCCTCTTTTCCAAACTTATTCGACCACTGACTCTTTGAAGATTTGTAAGTGTGTGAAGTGGGGATAATATCTTGGCAGACATTAGTGTTCTGTTGAGCTGCCTTAATAGACATACAATTTAATATATACATTCTGCTAATTGTGCATTCATGTTATTTTTTTGAATGTGGAAAAGTAGATCTGCTTTAGAATGAGCAGAGCACGAATAATGTAATTTAATTTGTTAAGGTCTGTGAGGTAATACGGCACATCAGTACAACATCCTAAAACTGAGATGTTGGATTTGCACTGTTTCAGGCAAGTTCAACTACTAGGGTACTAGGATGGTGGCCACAGTGGGAAGGAAGACAGACTTGGGCCACTGATCATCCTGACATGTTCTTTATCAGTCTTTATAGGAACCCAAATCTAATTTCAAACAAAACCTAAGCAATAGCAATGAGTTTCCATACAATTTACTTCTGAAATTCAAATGAATTCCTTTCCTTGAGGTGCCATAAAACATTATTTTAATTTTTAATTTTTTGGCCGCACCTGTGCAGCACGCAAAATTTCCTGGCCTGGGATAGAACCCAAGCTGCAGCAATGACGACATGGAATCCTTAACCATAAGGCCACCACGGAACTCTAAAATATTATTTAATATTATTCTGTACTCAGCTCTCTCTCAGCGATTGCATTTTTCTTCCTCCCTCCCTCCCTCCCTTCCTTCCTTCAGTTTTGCTTTGTTTTTGTTTTTGTTTTGTGGCTTTTTAGGGCTGCACCTGCAGCAGATAGAAGTTCCCAGGCTAAGCTTGGACTTATCAGACACAACTTAGAATAAATTTGCAAGGAGATCCTGCTGAATAGCATTGAGAACTTTGTCTAGATACTCATGTTGCAACAGAACAAAGGGTGGGGATAAAAAATGTAATTGTAATGTATACATGTAAGGATAACCTGACCCCCTTGCTGTACAGTGGGAAAATAAAAAAAATTATAAAAAAAAATGTTTGGGCAAGCAGACGAAAAAACCGTAAAGAAATAAAAATTTTGAAAAACAAAAAAACAAACAAGCAAAAAAAGAAGTTCCCAGGCTAGGGGTTGAAATCAGAGCTGAAGCTGCCAGCCTACACCACAGCCCATGGCAATGTCGCCGGATCCTTAACCCACTGAATGAGGCCAGGGATTGAACCCATGTCCTCATGTTTATTAGTCATGTTCATTACCACTGAGCCACAATGGGAACTCCCATGTTTTTCCAACACAAAGAAAAATCATCTGTTTACATTAAAAGGCACTACTTAAAAGTCCATTTTTCATCATTCAAATCTGTAGGTCTGGAAATACTTTTCCTTTTGAGAATTTACAAATGTCACAGTCTTCTTCCCTTCCCTAGTCACCTTTCACGGACAGAATTCTTCCTAATTAAGAGTTTAACTTGTGAGGTGGTATGTTTCATTTGTCGGAATTCATGTCAGTGTGCTGAGACATCTGTTCAGAACACAGATCACCCTCTCATCCAGTTAATTTATACTTGCTGGACATGGCTGCTCCTTTTCCTTTGCAAGGAAGTCATCGTTGGCTGCAGGCAAACTTCCCAGTTGAGAATATCATTTCATTAAGCCTGTCTCCACATTGTTTCCTTAGTCTTTTGCAAGGTGGAGGAAGGGATATCAGGTACAAGTTGCTAAATGTTAATGAACTTCCTTGAGCAGGTTCTGAAGCTGGTAGTCTATGGCTAGCCTCACCAGAAGGCAGATGGTCTGCTGCAAATCCAATTTGGTTGTGGGGGTGTTGATAAGAACCTCTCTTCCGTCCAATGCTTGGCATTTACCAGTATTTTCCTCTGTTGGGAATTTATTCTTTAGATGTTGAAGATTTCAGCCTCTCCAAAGATCTTTACTAAAATGCAAATATCCCAAAGAGAAGGGGGGTTATGATAAGATTTCTTATTATCTAGTAATTTAACCAATTTGAGTTTGACTTTCTTGGCAAGTAGGGGCCAGAGCAGGGATGCATCCCAGTATTGTGGGACCTGAAACTTAAAGAGGAGGGCTTAAAGAGAAAAAAGAGTAGGAGTTCCTGCTGTGGTGCTGGGGGTTAAGAATCCGACTGCAGTGGCTTGGGTTACTGAGGAGGTGTGGGTTCAATACCCAGCCTGGTGCAGTGGGTTAAGGATCTGGTGTTGCTGCACTTGTAGTGCAGGTTGCAATTGTGGCTCAGATTTAGCCACTGGCCGCAGAACTTTGGTATGCCTTGGGTGTGGTGATAAAAAAGAAAAAGAAAAAGAAAAGTAAATTGTAGAAGGTAGGTGGTGGATATATGGGCAATTAAAAAAAAATTAGAGCATGCCTTCCACACACCAAATACTTCATGTACATTATCTTATTTATGTGTTGTAGGTATGAACACTCTCATATTACAGATGTGGAAATTTAACCTTAGAGAACCTTGCCTATATACACACACAGCTAATAAACAGTTGAACTATGATATTGATATTAAGTTTTTCTGCCTCTCAAAGTTCACTGTAGGTGAAAGGGCTTCCTTGGGCTGGGCTCTCTTATACCCCTAGGGACTGAACTTCTCCTGGGTGGAAAATGATTGTGCTTAAAGAAATGTTTTGGAGTTCATTTGGTGGTGCAGCAGATTAAGGATCCATTGTTGTCACTGCTGTGGCGCGGTTTCGCTCCATGGCGCCTGAAGTTCTGCATGGTGCAGGTGCAGCTAAAAAAAAAAATTCTGTTTAGCTCATGTTAGAGTAAGACCACATATGATAAAAAATGGTGTAGTTACTAAACTCTATTATCATATGCTCCTCTTATATATGAATCTGAGCTGCCTGCTGCATGCCAAGAGTCGTATTAGGGTTCTGTGGAGAAACAGAACCAACAATATGTACATATATATATAGAGAGAAAGATATTTATTATAAGGAATTGGGCAATATGATTGTGGAGGCTGGCAAGTCCAAAATCTGTACTGTGGGCCAGCAGGCTGGAGACCCATGAGAGCCTATGGTCCAGATGAAGTTCAAAGGCAGCTTTCTGAAGAATTCCCTCTTGCTTAGGGAGGCTGATCTTTTTGTTCTTATCAGGCGTTCAGCAGATTGGATGAGGCCCACTCAGATGATGGAGGGAAAACTGCTTTACTCAGCATTCACTGATTTAAATGTTAATCTCACCCAAAACACCCTTCAAATTGATTCATTAAAATTAACCATTACAGCCATCTAAGCCATAGTCTTCCCTTTTCTATTATGGAGGACCAGCTCTGGGGTGAGGGGTGGGGTGGGCGGTCAATGGGTCTCCCAAGGCATCCACTGGACTCAGGTGCCTGGCATATGGAAACTTTGGGTTTGGCTGTGTCCTTGGCATGTGGAAGTTCCCTAGCCAGGGTTTGAACCTGCGCCACAACAGTGACCTGAGCCACAGAAGTGACGATTCCAAATCCTTAACCTGCTGAGCCACCAGGGAACTCCTGGACACTTTTTATAGTGGGCAGAGACCATCTGCTCCTGCTTTTGGATATTCAGAAACCACCCAGCAAAAATAGGTCCTAAAATCCCATCAGTCACATTACTGAAATTGCCATAGAACTTTTTCCTAATTCCTGTGTCTCCCCCAACCCAAGTATGATTTATCCTCCCCATCCAGTAGATTACCACTTTATTTTCACATTTGTTGTGTAATTTATCATACTATAAGCTCTAATATAGGTAGTCCTAAAACATGTTTCATCTACCAACGCCCCCCTCCCTTTCCAGCAATAGCTACTAATTTATAAGCCACTTGAGAGCATGATTTTGTGTCATTTCTCTCTATGTCCCTCATTGGATCTAGCCATGGACCTTACTCATAGTAGGGGCTCAAAGGATATATTGGTTGGAATGACCTGAAATGCATTTGTGGGACTCCAAAATAGTGCTGACCAGTGCCTACTTGAAGCAAAGGGGAAGATACATGTCTCATAAACTGTCGCTTGACAACCAAAGCGACGGCATTTTCAATCTTGTTCCTATGGCTCCTCCTAGTGGGAAGGTAGCAAAATCTCTTGGCTATAGGATTCCTTGCACCATTCCTGTCAGAAACAAGAAACAGGAATCAAACAGGAACATAAAAACCTTTTGTAGGAATTGTGTATGTTTTTAAAAAATTTACTTAATTTTTAGATTTATAGCTGGGTCTTAAGTTTCTAAAATGTCCCTTCAGCCTGCTTTTGAAGCAGTTTGGATTATTGGGGGTGGGGAGCAGATTTAATCAGGGAATGTTGATATAAACTATGGCATTCCTTGTAGGCATGGGGCCAGGCACAGTGTGAGAAGAGAGCTGTTTGGCTGCTTCTTAGAACTTAAGTGGAGTGAGCAACAAACATCTTTCCCCTTTTCCCTAAGCTCTATCCTACACTGTAGCTCAGCAGGGGAGCAGTGAAGTTGCTGCTGGGTGCCTCTGGCCCCTGGCAGCACCTCCTGCCTTTCCCCCTGAGACCTGGGCAGTACCTTTTGCTTTGGTCCTGACAGGTAGGTCAGTTTGTTTCAGTCTGTGCAACCGACTTCTGCTGCTTAAGAATCCCTTCAGTGTATGCTTCAGGTAATCTATACTGCAGATAAAAGACAGTGGTTTTGATTTTTACATTTCTCTATAGAAATCACAGCCTCTTGTCTTTAATCCCAGTGTTTTGAGGGGCTGTCTGGGTATTATGTATGCATGCTTAATGATTCATCCTCCTAGGACTTTGAATTTGTTCTTAACTGAACCCTGTTCTTTTATAGAATTTTAGAAATATTAAATATAATGTGATAAACCTTGGCGATGCCTGCTTTCAGGAGGTTGATTGCAACAGTTTTTTTTTTTTTAAACCAACCGATACACAGAACTACACATTCCCCAATATAGGTATAGGGTAAAAATCTTAAAATGGAAAAATCTTCTTTCTTGGCTATGAGGAAAATAATTAACTATCTGACCACTGATTCATACCAGTGAATGTGATGCTCCTTAGCTTTTCTGAGGTTATGCAGAACTCTTGTCTATCTGGCTTCATAAACTGTGGAATAGGCTTTCTGGAGACAAAAACCTGAGAGTGAATGTTATAACATGAATCAGCCCTGGCTACAAATTTGATGTAGTGTTTGCTGGAATTGACAGCAAAAGGCAACGTTAATCCATATACTAGTGCAGCAGTGGTTTCATTTCATCCCTTTGCAACTACGTGACTTGGAATATATTTGTGTTTTCTTTTTATTTCAGTATGAGCAGACAACATGGCACCTTTTGAGACATGACAGAGATTTGAAGCAATAGAGCTTATACCTTCTGCATTAGAGAAGCAGTTCTAGATTAGGATTTTAGGCTCACTACCTGGAGACATTAAACATAAAATCACATGGTAGGGATAAATACTGTCATGTATGGTTTGCTCAGTTAATTGGAACTTATGTGTTCCCACTTCTGGTTGTATCCTGCTTGGTCAGGGTCTCTTCTGTGCCCTTGGACAAGTTATAGGATTTAATTTTCTACTCTTCTTAGATTAATTATGTGGGATTTGATTGTATAGTGCTAAATCTACCTAGGAGTTATATGTATTCTCTCTGTTTAATCTAGTGAGTCACAGTTGACTACCATGAGATAATTAAAGATGCAAGTTCTGTGGTTGGTTGGGGACACAATCAACAGTTTAAAAATCTTGTTGAGATTATTACACCCACATATTTACTGGAGAAAAATAATACAAACTAGAAGTGGTATTTCTTTCGGGGCAGAAATACCTAAAATACCAGAAAGGACCCATAGCTTTTTTAAGAACAATGGAAGAGTAAGGGATATTTATTCTTTACTCCTCTATACACATTTATACACACACATCCTCTATACACATTTATACACACACACACATTTTTATACACACATATCTATACACATTTACACATATATATGTGTATATATTTGCTCCAATGCCAATATATGATAAGTACTTGACTTTTTTTTTAGCTGCACTCACGTCATTCAGAAATCCTGAGACCAGGGATTGAACCCATACCACTGCAGTGACAATGCCAAATCCTTAACTGCTAGGCCAACAGGGAACTCCTTGAGTTTTTTTATATGTATACTTTTAAGTGTTGATAACTGACTTAACAGAATACACGTAAGCATATGTGCTATTGTTAGTTTGTCTCAATGACTAATCTATAACCACACAATTGAGCATTTTGTCAAGTTGTGTTTGAGGGGCCTGCTAGGTTCTCTTGTATCTTGTAACAGTTAACTAGTACTTGTCAAAGAAGACAAATCTGTTGGCCTGGATGCTTATTCCATTTTGGACAAGCGGTAGACTAGAGAGTCCTTGTCTGATTGACAGCTGTCTACAGCACATAACCTATAGGTGACAGAGAAAATTCCACACTGAAAAATGCTACCTGAAAACTGATTGCTAATATGGAATGGCAGTGTAGGGGAGGAAAAATAATTTTCCCTCTACCTTTCTAGGTTCCTGGCTGAGACTCCCACCCACCCAAATAATAAAGGACAGATTAACAACAGTAACAACAACAAAAAAACCCCAAACCAGAATTGTAATAACAATAACCTCTTGTATACATGGAGATACCCAGGAAAACTGAATAACTTCCTAAAATGACCAAATATCATCTTTGGCTAAAGACAAAAGAAGATGTTGGGGTGGACAGTCAGTTATGGAAGGTGACCAGAAAAAGCACAGTAAACAAGGGTTAGTTAGGTTGTTGTGCAGATTTTGGGGGGCACACTTACAAATGCAGAGTTCTTTTATAAATGTAAATTTCCACCACAGAAGGACAGCTTCTACTGTTTTCAGAGATTCTTCTGTGTTTGCAGTTTCTTTAAATAATCAATCTGGGAGTTCCCGTCGTGGCGCAGTGGTTAACGAATCCGACTAGGAACCATGAGGTTGCGGGTTCGGTCCCTGCCCTTGCCCAGTGGGTTAACGATCCGGTGTTGCCGTGAGCTGTGGTGTAGGTTGCAGATGTGGCTCGGATCCCGCGTTGCTGTGGCTCTGGCGTAGGCCAGCGGCTACGGCTCCGATTAGACCCCTAGCCTGGGAACCTCCATATGCCGCGGGAGCGGCCCAAGAGGTGGCAACAGCAACAACAACAACAACTACAACAACAAAGGAAAAAATTAAAAAAATAATAATAATCAATCTTATGTCAAAGAATTGTTTATCAGTCTTTAAATAATCAATCTTATGTCAAAGAATTGTTTATCAGGGTAGTAAATTCTGCTCCCCTCAGTCCTGCCTTTGAAACATCCCTAGTAAGTTTTACAGTCCAGACAGTCCAAAAGCCAAGTTGATAGATTGCTTTATCTCATTTTTTTTTTTTTGGCTGCACCCATGGCATGCTAGAACTTTTCATAACGAATCTCAGATTGAGTTGTTAACAGCCTCTCAAGGCTAAGAAGCAAAGCCAAATACTTGCCATCACACTTTGCCTGCAATACCTGTAGATTTGGGTGAATTCCTCTCTTCTTGAGGTCCCCAAATATCCTGAGGTTTCTATACCTGCTGGGAAATGATATTCCTTACTCACTCAGCAAGGCTGCTGGAAATTCTATAAGGAAGGTACCAGGCTGTTTTCCCAAGGGCCTGTAGTGGCTCCATAAAGCCATCCTTAGTTCCTTAAAGCTGTCTGGTCATATCTGAATCTATGCATACTTCTCCCAAATATGACATTCCAGTCAAAGCCTTTGTAATATAACCAAGTGTTTCCAATTGTGTCTTGTTTCAGGGACAACAGATTCTTATTGAACTTATGCAAATAAGTATATTGCCATGAAAAGAATATTTGAGTTTCTGAAAGCTATAAGGCTCAGATAGGGAGGAAAAGTAAATGTTTCATCTTTCTTCACAAAGATATTTTCTACCAAGTTTTTGATAGCTTAAGAGAGAAAAAAGGATTTCCTAAAATCTGGAAAAGCAAAATACTAAGAGAACCAGCAAGGAAAAAGAAAGTCACAAAAATTATTAATCATCCTCATCAGTACATTCAGTCCCATGTAATTAATTCTTGTTGATATTGATCTTTTGTTAGTAGCTTTATGAATCCTGTTTTCCCTTGGAGTTCTGCAAATTCTTACCCAGTTCAGTTTTATGATCTTAAGTGTATCAGAAACCTATATTTGTTGAAATTTCTTTCTATGAGTCTCCTTGAAGATAAGGTATTTTTGCAGGAATACTTTTATAAAAGCATCTGAGTAAAATAATAACTCTGTGTAAATGACAAAAAGACTTAAAAATTACCATGGTTAAAGATCTGATGAGAAAATTCATTACCATACAATTAACAAGGAAATTTGGTTATTTCTGTAACTTACAACAATCAAGATAATAACTAGAACTATGACTGATTAACATTATATTAGGACATATCAGATTTCTAGTTATTACATACAATTTCTGGAATGCTTATATACAAATACAATATAAAGAAGGCTTAGTATCACTTCTTATTCAGCAATGCTTCCCATGTAATTTAACATATTTAATAAACCTGATTAGTGTAACATTTTCCTTTACACAAGGCAAGTGAACAAATTTTTTTTTTTTGGTCTTTTTTGCTATTTCTTTGGGCCACTCCCGCGGCATATGGAGGTTCCCAGGCTAGGGGTCGAATCGGAGCTGTAGCCACTGGCCCACGCCAGAGCCACAGCAACTCAAGATCCAAGCCGCGTCCGAGACCTACACCACAGCTCACGGCAACGCCGGATCGTCAACCCACTGAGCAAGGGCAGGGACCGAACCCGCAACCTCATGGTTCCTAGTCGGATTCGTTAACCACTGCGCCACGATGGGAACTCCCAAATTTTTTGAAATGTTCCAGGGGCCCTCTGGAAAATTCAATGTTATTTGAGGTCAACAAAGATTTCATGTAGAATTTTATTTTGGGAAGTCTGTAAAAAATGTCAAAAGATTTTGGACACTTGAAGTTCCCTGGTCTCTCAGCATGTTAAGGATCTGGTGTCAGTGCTATGGCTCAGGTCACAGCTGTGGTGTGGTTTCAATTCCTGGCATGGGAACTTCCACGTACCAAGAACTTCCACATTTTGGGCACAGCCAAAAAAAAAAAAAAAGAAAAAAGAAAAGGAAAAGTTTTGGACCCTTGCCTAAATAGGTTCACAGATCATTATGAAACAGTACTCAATTATCTAGTTAACCAAGTGCTGATGAAAGAATTCAAAGGTGATTACATAGTTGTAAGCAAAACTTAGCTCTAATAAGGTTAGGAAAACTCAGTTTTCCTGAGTAATCAAAGACCTGGTAGAAACAACACAGGGAATTATTTTGATAAAACAAAATCTGCTTTTTGCTTAAAAGGTGGAGAAACTTTCACAACTTGTTAAAAAAAAAAAGACCAAAAGTCTAAGAAAACTTTGACCTTTTAGCATATAAAGCGGAATTCAGATACCAGTTTACTCTTGATATTATGACTCATTCATTCTACACTTAGCCATTCTTGAATATACCAAAAAAATTTCTTTCCAAAGATTCCTTTTCCATAAACCTTCTACAAATTTCTTTTCTTTCAACAAAAATGCATCTCCATTCTTGATGACTTCTTTTACCAAAAATACATATCCTACCTTCCTTGAATGCAGAGATGTTTCCCTTATTAATTCTAGTAGTTTTAATCACATACATGAGATTTCTTAACCCTTAGAAACATTGATTTCTAGTGAAAACTAAATAGTAAACAATTGTGGACTGTCACACCAGTATTCTCTAGATTGGCAGATTTAGGAATACATTTTATAATTTCTAGAAGAATGTACCCTATCAATTGTACAATATTTCACTGTGGCACAGGAAATATTTACTAATATGCCCAAATACCTTTAGTTTCTATGTAATAAATAGAATGCTAAAAGGAGATAAATTTATGTTTACTAATTAATGTTTCACTATTTCATTTTATTTGGAAATGATCTCTATAGTCAATAAATTCCTATCATTTAAATGAGCTTAGCAAAACTCCAAAGTTTCAAATTACCAAAAAAGATTTCATGTGATAGTTTTAAGTACACATAACATAAAACATGATTATTGTGGCTTAAAAATCTTATCCCATTTACATCTATCTAAATCATTTTTTCCTGACAGACTACTCATGAGAACTTCGTGAGATATTAGATAAAGTCAGCCATTACTCCAAGCTATTTTTCCTGTTGACAAATTTTGTAAATGATATAACATGAATTTATTTGACTAATAAACCCATGCAGAAGAAAAGTTGTATGTCTGCATTATATCCAGTGGTGATTAACTCCAAAGACATGTCTATGTGTGTTAAACCAACCAGCTCTCAGGTCCTAGAGAACTAAGAGGTGGAAAATCTACATCACAAAGGCACAGAGGAAAGTATTCAAGTTTCCTCCAAGAAGCAGTTTGGGGCATATATACCTATTATCATAGGTCTATTTAATTTTTTCTCTTTTTCTTTAATGCAAAACAATTCAGTTTCTAATGTCTCAATACCTACAGGCATTTTGAGATGAATAGTGGAGGTTTGGTGATTGGTAAAGGTAGGTGGGAGTTGAATTGCTTCTAGAGCCACATTTCTGGTTTTGTAGAGATTTATGAGACAAAGACAGTTGTTTCCAGTTCCCCAAAGAATGAGATTGCAGCCTGAATATCAAGGGCAAGACCCACCTATCTAACTAAATTATCTCCAATTTGCTTCTTTCTCTGTGGGTACATAGTTTTATTTTATTTGGCTTAGGGGAGAAGGCCAAAAAAAAAAAAAAAGATCCTGTTAGGTTCTGAATATCAGCTCTGGTCAGGAGTTCAGACAGACTGGTGACCTATCATCTTATTTTCTGTCTTTTTATCTATCCACTAATCTCAGGAGGTAATCCATTTATAAAAAGCTTTTGAGGATCCTCCCTGGGTTTAAGAAATTGTTTAACTATGGCCTTTAGTTTGGCCTTTGACCTGAAGAGAATCACCTGTCACCTTGGGTGGTCTTATTTTAAAAGGTAACTGTTTAGTACTTTCTTCAGAGTGCAAAGACAATTTAGACAAAGGATTACTGCCCTGAGTACTCAAAGGAGGATAGAGGGGAGTAGTAGGAGTTACATTAATCTTTTGTTTTGGGTACTTCTTATATCTTGAATTTTTCATCAGTCTTTTAAAAAAATCTTTCAGTGAAGCCTTTTGGAGGCTTCTGCATATCTCATTATGTTTGATGTGGAAGCCCTTGCTTTTAAGTGTACTTATTTTTTCTTTTTAGGGCTGCATCTGCTAGGGGTTGAATCAGAGCCGCAGCTGCCGGCCCACACCACAGCCACAGCAACATGGGATCTGAGCCACACCTGTGACCCACATTGCAGTTTGTGGCAACGCCGGATCCTTAACCCACTGAGCGAGGCCAGGGATTGAACCTGCATCCTCATGGATATTAGTCAGGTCCTTAACCCACTGAGCCACAATGGGAACTCCGTAAGTGCACCTCTTAAATGATCTTATGTAATTGGAACATCACTTATAATGGCCATTGTAATTCCCCTGAGGGCTAGCAGCAGTTTGGTGGAACCCTAGCCACAAATGGAGTTTAACTCACATTTTCTGTTCAGCCATATGTACAAATGGGATGCAGCCCACATTTATGTCCAGCTATATTTTTTTTCAAAACTTCCAAAAGCAGTGTTTGTTTTATTTTCAATTTTTTAAATTAAAGTACAGTTGATTTAAAATGTGCCAATTTCTGCTGTACAGCAAAGTGACCCAGTCTCTCTCTCTCTATATATATATATATACACACACATATATATGCACATTCTTTTGCTCATATTATCTTCCATCATGTTTGGTCCCAAGAGATTGGGTATAGTTCCTTGTGCTATACAGTAGGAACTCACTGCTTACCAATTCTAAATGTAATAGTTTGCATCTACTAACCTCAAACTCTCAGTCCATCCCACTCTCTCCACTGCCCCTTGGCAACCACACATCTGTTCTCTATGTCTATGAGTCTGTTTCTGTTCTATAGATAGGTTTCATTTTAGATTCTACATATAAGTAATATCATACAATATTTGTCTTTCTCATTCTGATATCTTGCCATATTTTAAAACTTCCAACCTGACAGTTGCCAAGCCAAGTTGTCAGGATACAAAACAGGCTTGGTAAGATCTTTCCATTTTTGTAGATATCTACTCTTTCTGGGACTGCAGTTCTTAGATATAAAGTAAGCAGGTGTGTTGGAGGGTGATGCACTTAATGCTTTGGATTTTTGAAAGGGAGGATTTACACTGGATGGGGAGTTTAATTTTTGTTTTATCATTTTGTTAAAGGAGTCTATAAAGCTAGCTATTATACTTCTCTGTATCTTCTTTTTAATTTGGTCTTTCCATAGGTACAAATAAGATGATTGTTTAGGATGAAAGTTCTCTAAAAATATATATTTTAAAATATTCTAATTCAAAAGATCCATTGTCTGGCTATTGACAAATAATATCTCTTAATCTCAATAGCAACTCAAAGTGGTAAGACACTTTTTTTTTAATGGATGCATATGGAAGTTCCTGGGCCAGGGATGGAATCTGAGCCACAGCTGTGACCTGTGCCACAGCTGTGGCGATGCTGAATCCTTTAACCCACTGTGCCAGGCCAGGGATTGAACCCATGCCATTATAGTGACCTGAGCTGCTTCAGTCAGATTCTTACCCACTGTGCCACAGCAGGAAGCCCCCTAGTAAGCCTTTTGATGGATTAACCAAGGCTGCAAGAAGTGTCCCACAAGAGAGTGCAAAAAATTGCATCCTTCATAAGATCAGAAAGTTCACTCCCAGATTTAGTCTGAGAAAGTGAAGACTTCGTTGTTGTAGGCATTAGGAAGGGTGTAGTGAAAATGTGTCTCTGGCTTCTCATGAGAATGTTAGAGGCCTCCAAGTCACAGTCCTGCTAGTCTGTGACAATGGGCAGGTGCTATTGGAATGGAACTTTTCCAGCCCTAATAAGACAATTAAGGTTGGGATGACAAAGGCTCCTTATAGACTAGGACCCCTTGTAACACACTCCTCTGAGAGCCTGCACAGTTTGACAAAGGAAATGCTGCTTCTTGGATCCACAACCTCTTTGGATGGCTGCCAGATGTGTGCTGGTACATGCATCCTTCAATTGGTGGAAACCAGAGAGAATATTCTCACTGGTCCTAAAGTCAAACTTTCAGAAAGGACATAGATGAAGACAACAGAAACAAAAGAAAACCATGACTATCCCTTGGAGGATAAGGATCATAGCAAATAAAAGCACTCATAAAATAAATTTTTTTCTGTCTTTTTGCCTTTTCTAGGGCCACTCCTGTGGCATATGGAGGTTCCCAGGCTGGGGGTCTAATTGGAGCTGTAGCTGCTGGCCTACGTCACAGCCACAGCAATGTGGGATCCGAGCCACATCTGCGACCTAAACCACAGCTCATGGCAATGCTGGATCCTTAACCCACAAGCAAGGCCAGGGATGAAACCCACAACCTCATGGTTCCTAGTCGGATTTGTTAACCACTGTGCCATGACAGGAACTCCTGAATTTTAACCAATTCTCTATGCCCAAGAAATTAATTCCACTGATATTTTCTCCTGATAATGTAAATTTAGGAAAAGAAAAGGTTTATTAACACTCTCACTTCCATTAGAACCTATAGGCAGAGATCGAGGAGACTGACATGGTAAGAGATATTACCTTCTGTGGCTTTTTGTCAGATTTTCCAGCATCTTTCAGCTTCAGCAGCCTTGGAGAAGGTAGTGTCCATGTAGTGAAGTTTCCTGACAACTATGCCAACTCTTGGGGAGGAAAAAATAGTCCCTTTTCCCTTCTAGGTTCTTTAGCTGGTTTAATAACTAAGTTGATATAAGGCAGACTAAGAGAAGAAAAGCAAAAATTTAATAATATGTATACATGGGAGAGAGACAGGAAAATGGAGTAACTGTCTGAAATGGCAGAAGCCCTCACTTTAAATGCCATTTTTGACTAAGGACAAAAGAAGCTGTTTGGTGCAGGCAGTCAGTTATGGGAGATGAGCAGGAACAAAGGGTAAGGTTATTGTACAGATTTTTAAGTTGGTGCCTTCTGCATTGATAAGTGTCTAGAGATAGTTATTTCCTTCTTCCTGGTACAGTGAGGGAGACATCCTTATAGATGGAGATCTTTCTTATCCATAGAAATGTCTCTTAGAAAAGGGTAACTTCAAATCCATTTTTAGAGCTTCTCCAGTGTCTGCAGTTTCTTGAAATAACCAGCCTAAGGTAATCCTTATGTCGAAGAGCCACATATTGGAGTGGCAACTTCTACTCCTCCACATCATCTTTACATTGAGGTCTTGGAGAGTATCCTATTTAAATTTTTAACTTATGCCCACTCCCCCCCCCAATTCACATCCCTTTCCCTGTTTTTTTTTTTTTCTTTTTTGCCTTCTTAGTGTATATCACCAGGTAGAATATAAACTTTTTTTGAGGCGTGTGTGTGTGTGTCTGTGTGTCTGTGTTTCTGTGTGTTGCCTGTATCCTCAGGTAGAATATAATTTCTTTGAGGGTAGGGATTTTTGTCTGTCATGTTCATTGTCATGATCTTGGTGCCTTGAATAGTACCTGGCACATTTAACAATGATAAATGGTCGAATGAATGAAAGAAATGAAGGACAAAAAAGAAGGAAGACGGCATTAGGAAGGCATTGATTCCAGGGTTCAGAGATTGTTTTTGCTTTTAAAATTGGAGCCAAAATGTTTTCAACCTTTATTTTTCATTAGGATAGAGGTAAATTAGGGAATACTATATCTCTTGAATGGAGAGGACTGCAGTCAAATAGAGCTGCCTACTCTTAGATGGAGGGTGAAATCGAATAGGACCCTGTGGGGCCCTCCCAGGTATAAATCCTTTCCTTGTCTACTGTTTCCACTTTGTTGGAAATAGGCTTCATTCATCCTCTTAGACCTTCCTGAATACCAAGGAGCAGATTCAAACAGTTGCTAATCAGAGAAGCAAGCAAGTGCAGAAACAAAGGAGGAACAGTCAAAAAACAGTAGTGCAGCAATTAAAGCTCGGTTCCTCTTCAAGGAATATGCATAACAATATCTTTGAGTTCTGCAAACTAAGGCCACTACTCTTGTGGAGGAGGGTAACTTCAGGCTGAGCCCAAGATCTTCAGAGCAGTGCTGTTACCTCACTGCCAACCAATCAGAAGAAAGTCACACAGCCTGCAGCCCTCACCCCCTCCCCCGCCCTTTTTTAGTTGAAGGACAGTTGACTTCCAATGTTGTGTTGGTTTCAGGTGCATAGCAAGGTGATTCATATATATAGATTCATATGACCAGAGAACTGGTGGCTCATGGTCAAAAAACCCAAACTCCTCAATGGTTTTCAGGGAGCAGATTTTACAGACAAGATTTGGGTTGAGGAGTACTGCAAGGATATATATATCCTTTTTCAGATTCTTTTCCATTATAGGTTATTAGAGAATATTGAGTAGAGTTCCCTGTGCTATACAGTAGGACTTTTTGATTATCTATTTTATGTATAGTAGTGTATATATGTTAACACCGAACTTCTAATACATCCCTCCCCCCACCCTTCCCTTTTGGTAACCACAAGTTTGTTTTCTAAGTCTGTTTCTGTTTTATAAATAATTTAATTTGTTTTATATTTTATATTGCACATATAAGTGATATGATATGTCTTTCTCTGTCTGACTTACTTCACTTAGTATGATAATCTCTAGGTCCTTCCATGTTACTGAAAATGGCAATACTTCATTCTTTTTTATGGCTGAGTAATATTCCATTGTGTGTGTGTGTGTGTGTGTGTGTGTGTGTGTGTGTGTGTGTGTGTACATAACTTCTTTATCCATGTGTCAATGGACATTTAGGTTGCTTCCATGTTTCCATGTCTTTGTCTATTGTAAATAGTGCTGCAATGAACATTGGGGTGCATGTACGGTTTTTTTTTTTTTTGGAATTATGGTTTTCTCTGGTCATATTCCCAGGAGTGAGATTGCAGTACTCCTCAACCCAAATCTTGTCTATAAAATCTTCTCCCTGAAAACTATTGAGGAGTTTGGGTTTTTTGAGCATGAGCCTCCTCTTATTTGGACTTGCAGTAAACCTTCCTCTGCTCCAAACTCCTACTTTCAGTTTGTTTGGCCTCACTGTATTTTGGGAATACAAACTTGTGTTCTGTAACAAGGGGGCTTCAATAAGGAGAAAAGATACAATAGATCAAGGATTCCAAAGAGCATATTGGTCAGGGGCCAATAACATAATATCCAATTCATTGACTTAGAGGTGGAAGTGGGAATTCCCATTGTGGCTCAGGGGATTAAAACCTGACATAGTGTCCGTGAGGATGCGGGTTTGAACCCTGGCCTTGCTCAGTGGGTTGAGGATCCTGTGTTGCTGCAAGCTGTAGTGTAGGACAGCAGGTGTGGCTTTGATTCGACCCCTGGCCTTGGAACTTCCATATACCACAAGTAAGACTGTAAGAAAGAAAAAAAAAATAAGTGGGGGTGGAAAAAGGGTTAGCATGGCCATTAGGGAGGAGAGAGAGATGGAAGGGAAAGAGGTGTAAAATATACAACTGAATCAAGTTGGTTATGAAAATGTTTATTCCCAAGCAAATTGATTTGATTTTTAACCATTTTTTGTTTAACCCAGAGATGTTAAAAGACTTATTTATTTATTTATTTAGGCCACACCCATGGCATGTACAAGTCCCTGGGCCAGGGATCCAACCCACACCACAGTGGTGACCTGAGCCACAGCAGTGACAATGCAGGATTCTTAACCAGCTGAGCCACCAGGAAATTCCAAAAGACTTATTTTAATTTCAAAACATAATACAGGAACTACTATTCTTATGATGAACTTTATTATTAGAAAAGGTGCTGTAAATGAAAATTAAGTTAAATCTGGTTTTCCTAATTAAACAATGAAGTCTTCCTAACCAAAGATTTCTTCCCACTTTTAAAATTCTGTATTTCATCTAAAATTGTGGACTTTATAAGAGACTAGAATATGCCACCCTAAATATGCCTTTTTGGCATAAGGATTATTTTGAGGTGATTATTTTGAGAAACAGAAATAGGAGATCTTGGAAAACAGCATAAATTACTTTTTTGTAAAGGAAATCAACATTTACACAGAAAATCTCCTTTTGTACCAGGAAGAGAAGGATTACCACAAATCTCCAGAAACTCTTATCAATGAAGAAGGCACAGACTTAAATCTGCGTAACAAAACCTTACTTCTGTTTACCTTATCACCTGCTCACCTTTCCATAACTTGCCTCCCTCATCCCTTCTTTCTTTGTTTTGGCTGAACATGGTATTTAAGTTCAAATTCTAAGCTGCTTTGAGTTACTCAATTTTTCTGGGTTTCTCCCATGTACACATGAGATAAATTTCTGCTTGTTTTGCTCTTGTTAATTTGTCTTTTGTTACAGGCACCCCAGCCGAGAAGTAGAAGGGTAAAGGGAAAAGGATTTTTTCCTTCCCCACACCTGCATGTTATAAAGATTTTTAAAGAGTATATAATTGATTAGTTAGGATACTATAGAAAATTGTATTTAGTAATACAATTAGAGTTCTTAGCTTCCTCTTCATAATTTCTACTTTATTTTTATGATAAAACAAATAGAATTGGAAACAATACCTTCATTAGACTAGTTTATTCAGATGTTCTGCCTTGGAGAATTTTTTCACAGGCATTTTCAAGGAGTGTTCTGGGGGAAACCTAGGGCTACCTGATTTCTTGTGAAATGGTCATAGAGGTATCTGCTGTTTTGCTAATGCAGATTGCCAATGTAGCAAACAAATTTCTTGTACCTTCTGCTGCTTTCAAAGAGAAAGGCTAAATTGAATTGCCATCTCCTCAGTATCAGCCTTTTCATTCATATCCTGATATTATGCAAAGGCAGACCTTATGAACAAACCTTGATTTGCACTGAAATTTGCATCCTTTGATCACTTACCATGTTCCTGCTTCTCTCTGTTAAAAAGCCTCAAAGCCTTGGTTTGGCCAAACTTAAAGGCATGCAGGGCTAAGCTTGATCCCAAAGCCACAAAAAAATGCCTTTCCATTTCAAGTATAAGTTCTGCATGTTGTCATTTCATGCTAGATTGCAACTATCGCTAGAGTGCTTTTTCTCCCTTTTAGAAACAATTTTAAGTTTGAATACAGTAATGTAATGATACTTTTTTGGTGACAAGTGTGCCATAACGTCTACATTCAAATGAATGTTTTCCTTAAAAGTAATTGCATTGGGCCAAGGTAAACATTTAAAATGCTCTTATTATAGTTCACTTATTGTTATTAGTTTATTTTTTATTCAAATATAGTTGACTTACAATGCTGTACTGAAAGGCCAGTAGAAGGAAAATCCCCCTCGTCCGGACTCGGAAGAGGCAACACCCCAAATCACTCACGAGAAGCGGTCTTGATGCAAACAGCAAGAGGATTTTTATTCCAAGCGCGCTGGGGCCCACAGTCGTACGCCACGCAGGGGTAGAGGACTGCGGCCCCGAGTGCGGAGTCGGGACAGCTTTTATGGGGTTCACAACAAAGCCCGCGCTTCACAAACCAATCATTTCAAAATATCACAAACCAATCATTTTAAAACTTCGAGAGCCCGCGCTTCGTGGACCAATTAGTTTTAAGTTGTTCTGGAGTTACGTGTTTGTGCTCGTTCCTGGGCGGGGGAGACATATTGTCCCCAAGATATATTTACCAGGATTTTCAACATTTTATGGCGCTACCGATCTTACTGGGGTCCGTTTAGCGATTAACTTCTCCTCCTTTTATCTTATGCAAGCAGCTTTACAGAAGCCAAACAAGCAGTTAGGAACCCTTTTCCCTGTTATCTCAAGCAGTTTCAAGAAGTTTCATGCCTAGAGGCACGTACTCAGAGGCCTGTTTTTTTCCCTTCCACATAGTTTTGTACAGAACAGAAAGCAAGCCCTAAAACAGCAAGAAGTATGATCTTTTACCTATAGGGAACAGGGTCTGGAATTTGAGGGCATTTAGAGCTTTTTATTAACTTCCTGGGTTCTGGGAGGGTTAGTTTGCATTTTCATCCTTTCAGTACCAATTTCTACAATATGTTTTCTCTCTCTTTTTTTTTTGTCTTTTTCTAGGGCCACACCCAAGGCATATGGAGGTTCCCAGGCTAGGGTCTAATCGGAGTTGTAACCGCTGGCCTATGCCACAGCCACAGCAACACCAGCTCCAAGCCGCATCTTCGACCTACAACACAGCTCATGGCAATGCCGGATCCTTAACCCATTGAGTGAGGCCAGGGATCAAAGCTGCAACCTCATGGTTACTAGTCGGATTCGTTAACCACTGAGCCACGACGGGAACTCCATAGTTTCTTTTTTTAAAATATTATTTTCCATCATGGTCTAGCCCATGAAACTGGATATAGTTCACTGCGCTATACACTAGGACATTTTTTCAAATACTTTTCAAACCTTTAGTAAATTGCTTTCGGAGATAGTTTACCAGCAACACAAATACACAATAAATCCAGTCTCATTACTTTGTAGTAATGCAGGTTTAATTTCTTATCCTCTCTACTTGTCTTATAATTCCCTTGTATCTTTCATCCTTTCAACAATCAATAAATATCAAATTTTTTAGGTCCTGGGGATATGATGGTGAATAAGCCTCTCCCGTATTGAGAGAGAAGAGGTGGAAAAAGAATATATGGGCTGCTCTGGAACCGGACTGAACCAAGTACTGCTGTTACTGAATGCAAGTTCCTCTGCCCCATGCACAGTGAGACCAAATAAACAAAACCATCAGAATTTGGGACAGAAAAAGCTTTATTTCGGGAAGAATGAGTGGCTTATGCTTAAAAACCTTGAATTCCCTGATGGTTTTCAGGGAGAAGTTTTTATAGGCAACATTTGGGGTGAGAACTTTTGGTGTGTGACTCTTTCTGATTGATTGGTGCTGAGGTAACAGGGCAGTGCTCCAGGAATCTTGTGCTCAGCCTGAAGTTACTCTCCTCTGCCTGGGTGGGGCCTTAGTTACTTCTGAGGAACTCAAAGGTACTGTTATGCATATCCCTTGAGGAAGAACCCAGCTCCTATTTTAATTGCTGTACTCTTGTTTCTTGACTGCTCCTCCTTTGTTTCTGCACTCCCTTGCCCTTTGGAACTCAGGGAAGGTCTTGGAGGCTGAATGAAGCCTATTTCCTACTAACCAGAAATGGGAGAGGAGAAGGATTTGTACCAGGCCCCATAGGTTCCTGCTCAGTTTCACTGCTGGAGTATAAGGAAACGAACTGTACTTTATTTACTTCTCTAGCTCCAGCACCTAGCTGGCATACAGTAGGTGCTTAATCAATATTTGATTAATAGCTTGGTTAGTGGCCTGTTAGCTTTAAATGCTGTAAGTTAATAATATGGGAAGAGTTGACGGATCATTGGAAATCAATATGTCATTTTCCTCTGCATTGTTTCTCTTGATTCTTGCCCACATGCCGCAAAGATTGGAGATGCAGGCAGCTATTCCAGCTGGGAAGTGCTACAGTGGTGCCAGAATAGAGCCAGTGGTCTCACTGTGCTGGGATGGAGGCAGGCGGTCTCTCAGACAGGAGTGTTTGGGTTCAGGACAGGAGCGGTTCTGAGTCAAAGGGAATTCCCCTCAAACTGACAGCACCTTAGGTTGAAAGTTACAGCTCTTGTCTGGGCACTTTTAATGGGCCATTCCTGGTGAGGCAGAATAACTCAGGTAGTCAGTGTAGGAGCATGGGCTTCGTTGCATTCTTTGTTAAGCTATTGATTAACACTTGTGGCTTAAGGTTTCCAGGGAGTAACATCCCCACAGGCCTTGTTTACTGTAGGGAGTGTACCTATGCCCAGATGGGCATTAATCCCCAGTCCCCTGTGACTCAGTTTACGGGAAGAGAAGGGCGAAGAAATCATAAAACTTATGGGACATTTCCACTCCTAAAACCCCTATTGGACAAGGACTGATATAGGTAACTGGGCAAGGCCAATGGGAGAAAAACCACATCTTTCTGGACCCCATGTTGGTAACTCCCGATCTTTAAGGGATAAAAACCCCTATAGGACAATGGGGGGGGGGCTCTTCTTCCACCTCCCAGTAGCCCTGGGAGCTGTTTGCTTTCCTGTAATAAAGACTTTGCTTGCTTGCTGCCTGTGTGTTTGCGAAGTTCATTTTTTGGCTGCATTAACAAGAACCTGGATTCTGGTAACCTCTTCTGCATCACCGGTCCATCTCCCTGAGAGAAAAAATGTTCTTGCCAGTTGCCTCA
Organism: Phacochoerus africanus; assembly: GCF_016906955.1. Lineage (NCBI taxonomy): Eukaryota > Metazoa > Chordata > Mammalia > Artiodactyla > Suidae > Phacochoerus > Phacochoerus africanus. Next base: position 82,271,383 of record NC_062560.1, on the reverse strand, counting down.
GAGATAGCAGTCTTGATCGCAATCAAGAGTCAAGTTCATAGCTGTGTACAGCAAATTTTATTTATGCCCTCAGAGAGAGCAGGCTGTCCTGGGGAAGGGACTGGCTCTGGCTGCAACTGGGTCTTTCTTTTTATCTCCATATTGCAGCTGTGTTTGGGGACCCCAATTCTCCCACTCTAGGCCCCTAGTTTTTCCTGTTCCAGACCCCCTGTGCTGTGCATAAGGGCTGAGTGTTGTTTGAGTTCTCTATGGGGGTGCATTTTGATTTTCTGATTGGTTTCAGGCAGGATGCCTTATCTGCATAGGGAACAGGTTATAGGGAAGTGCTACGACAAGCATGCCTCATTTGTATAGGGAAGTACTCTGAAGAGCAGGCTCTGGTATCTTCATGTGTCTTTATTGTTTGATTACAGGCCTCCTGTTTTTGGTAATGATAAATGGCCTGTTTTAAATCACCCGGGTCTGAGTCCATATCCTATCCTATCCTATATCCTAACAAATATACCATAATTCGAGGAGTGCCAACATAGTGACAAGGAAGAAGTGTTCTAATTACAGAATTTGTTGTCAGAAATTCTGCTGTCACTGGTCAAAGTAAAATAGGAGGTAAAGTTATATGCTTCAGAATCTCTGAAAAGATATCCGGTGAGCTCCATCTTGCCTTTCAAATATTGTGTGACATGACTCTTGAAACAGATACTGTTGATAGTTCACCCAACATGTGCTCCTTACTTCCTTTCCTCTTTCTAATGAAGCCCAGATTTTGTCCAGGTGTCAGTCCTCTTTGATAAGGCCGACCCCATTTCAGGTCACAGGAGTTGGATCCTAATCTAAGATAGTCTTGATGGTCCTGTTTTCCTTGACTAAGATTGATTGGTATAAGTGCAAATAAGTATATGAAATGATTCTGGAAAGCTTTCTGGAAAATGTTTCGTTATTCTGCCTCTCAGAACAGTTGCCAGCATCATGCTACACATCTGAGGGGGAATTCTACAGACAGAGAAGGGCCAGGAACAGGGAAGAGAAGGCAAGATAGAGCCTGACATACCATACTAGTGTCTGCCCTATCTGTGGACTTCTTATTCTTAGTATGTGAGATTTAAAACATCTTATGTTTAAAGTCTGTTTAAACACATGTTTAAAGTTCCTATTGTGGCGCAGCGGAAATGAATCCGACTTGTAACCATGAGGTTGCGGGTTCAATCCCTGGTCTCGTTCAGTGGGTTAAGGATCTGGCATTGCCCCGAGCTGTGGTGTAGTTTGCAGATGTGGCTTGGATCCTGTGTTGCTGTAGTTGTGGTGTAGGCTGGCAGCTGTAGCTCTGATTTGACCCCTAGCCTGGGAACGTCCATATGCTGTGGGTGTGGCCCTAAAAAGGAAAAAAAAGGGAGGGGAGTCTGTTTGATGCAGGGTTTTCTGTTACTTGAGAACAAAAGCAAGCTGTTACAGCTCCCATGTCTCAAGACTGGCATCAGGGTGTCCCTCCTTCTCTAACAGATGACACAGTTACCAAATGCAAGTTTGGGTGTCCGACACACAGTGAGGCTAAACTGAAACCCTGGAGTTTGGAGCAGAGCAGGGTTTATTACAGAGCCATGCAAAGAGAAGAGGTGGCTCCTGTTCAAAAACTCTGAATTCCCTGTGGTTTTCAGGGAGAATTTTTCATAGGCAGAATCTGGGGTGAGGGCTACAGGGTGTGTGATTTTCTTCAAATTGTTTGGTGGTGAGATAACAGGGTGGTGCTCTAGGAATCTTGTGCCCAGCCTGAAGTTGCCATCCTCTACCTGGGTAGGGCCTTGGTTCCTTCAGAAGAACTCAAAGATATTGTTATGTATATTCCTTGAGGAGGAACCAGGACCCTGCCCCAAGGCTGCACTATTGTTTCTTGACTGTTCCTCCCTAGTTTTTTGCACCTTCTTCCTTTCTCTGATTAGCAACTGTTTGAATCTGCCCTTTGGAACTCAGGGAAGGTCAAAGAGACTGAATAAAACCTATTTCCTACAAACAAGAAGCAAAGGATTTGTACCCAGGAGGGCCCCACAGGGTTCTGCTTAGTTTCGGCACCAGCACAGCAATGAGGTGGCCATAGACCATGACTGGATGGTTATTTTCTTATGCCTAGGGATGTTTTTGTAACCTCAGGTTGCAGGTATAAGGGCAGAACAAATTTTCCTTCTTCCCTTCTAGGTTCTTTGAATGGTATAATAATGAAATTGATACAAGAAAGATTAACAGGAGCAAAGCAAACACAAATATATGGTACTAGAGCCCTGTAAAAATATGAAGACTCAGAAGGCAACCAGGGAATTGAAGCTTATATAATATCCTGAGCTAAGGGAAGGGGTTGTGGTCTGGGGATACAAAGAGGAGGAAGGCCATTCAAAGGAACGGAGAGGAGATGTTTAGAAAACAGAAGTTACCCTGGTATACAGATAAGTTTCTTAGGTAAAAAGGTACCTCTGGTGTAGGCTTCTTCCAGGTACAGATCCCCTTTCCAATGTCAATTTAGGCAGTTGAGGGAGAGGTAAAGAGCTTTTCCTGAATCTGATGGGTTTTGGCTCAAAATAATCCTGATGCCAAAATGCTGTATTTGTGGGTGACAAATTCTGCTCCCTTTCACAAGGAACAGCAGCAATCCAGTTTTACTGTCAATGTGGCTATTTTGAAGGTAAGTGAGAAAGGGAGGGAGCACTGAAATCCATTTACACAGTTGAACAAAAGATAGTATTTAGAATACTTAACAGCCCTTGTGCACCGAGAGCAAATCTAATACTGAGTAATTCTCAGGATTCAGGTTCTCTCTTCTGCTTCTACTTTTTCCTACCATGATTCTGCCTATTTCTACTGCTGCTGGATATCCTCTGCTCTCAATTTCATGGCTTTCCATTGCCTCGTGGGCTCTGTTTACTGTGCTTTTGCCATTTGCATTTAAGCTTCTGTCCCCATTCTCTCGTTTATGCCTCTTGACCATTTTTATGATCTTCAGAGTTTCAAATCCCTAGGTAAGATTATGGCATCATCTCTAGTATGAATCTGTCTTCATATTTGAGAAGGTGCCATAATCCAATAGAAAACTGGTGTTCTACACAGGCATATCTGAGTTATATGCTCCTTCATGAGGCATGTGTTAAAAAAAATGGCAGTGTTAGCATGATCTAAGGGTGGAATTTTTTGGCCCTCTAACATCAAAAGATCATCCATCAGACACAGAGACCCAGTTGAATGGTTGGTGGTCTTAACTAGTTTGAAATGGGCAAGACAAGATCCATGTTCTTGAAAAAACAGCTTAAACAACTTACTGTAGCAACCCATATGTGAGATGTATTATCTGTAGGGGGCAGTTAAAGGAGTCTTGTGATGTATGGTCTACATGTTATATTATCTTCATTGTCTACATGAAGCTTGGAGGGTATACAGTTTACAAGAACAATTAAGGTGAACTTGATTGTTGAAGGTGGATTACAGGATATTATTTATTAAACAAGTAGGATTTAAGGGATGGATCTAGCTGATGACTACCCTCGTTTTCAAGTGTGGCCAAGGTTGCAGTTTTGTATAACACAAAACATGGAGGTTTGCTCCCAGGAAACTAATTCTGGATGTTTCATTCAGAAGATGACTATATATAGCAGATGCTTTAGAATGTCAGAGCATCATGGTGTTATGGCTTATATAGTACAATGGGACATGAGAAAATGTGAATCAGAGGAATATGTCCTTTTTAACCTCCTTTAGAAGTACACACACTTGAGAAGATATCATGACTTCTACTACTGCTTTTTCCTCTTCCATTTTCTAAGAATTTTCACTTGGCCAACTAGCCCTCCACAAGCCTAGCAGTCTTCTCACTCAGATCCTCATCTTTCTGTAGTACCATGATTAACTAACACACCATGCTTCCTCTTTTCTCTACCATGATCATGACCACCTCCATTCTCTTGCTCAAAACATGACAAAGGGAGATTTTGTGGCCAACCACTGGATTTCTTGGGTGTACTAGTAGGTAGAGGAAGAACTAGGTGCTAGGTATTGTATCCAGTGCTTTATGTGGTAAGAAAATAGTGCCATTAGAGGCAACTGTCATGTTTATCCAGTTTGTTGTGAAAAAGTGGCTATAGTAGACATTTAAAAATGATTTTTTTGATTATGATGGTGAAGTATTCTTATTGTTTGTGTTTATAGTACTAAGTTGTAAATGGGATTCATTTTCCTTAAGAGTAGTCAAAATATACTCAGAATGACTCTTAATATTACATTGCTTTTAGCCACTTTCCAACTCACTTTGGAACTTCTCATTCCTGTATTTAACGATGAGGAAGAGAAAAAGAAATCCTTGGCATAGTGATTTTCCTTGTTACTTTCTGTGATTGTTTAGTTTCTCTTTGCATCCTGAATATCCCAGGTGCTGAAATAAACATGTATTTTCTAGAAGAGTTATATTTTGAAGTAATTAAAACATCCAGTCTTGCAATTAAAAAAAAGTTGTTTGCAATGCTGTGAGGGCTGATTTCTAGACCTAGAAATTTGTTGAAGAAAATTTATTTATACAAAGTAAGAAGAAAGTGTCAATGTAGGAAATAGGTATTCTCATGCTGATTTGTAAGACAAAAGAAGAGGAGAGGTGGGAGTGGATAGAGACAAAATCACTTGGAAGTAAAACAATATCTGTCTCAAGGCTATTCATAAATAACCACACAATTCTTTTATAGATTTATTTCTATCTATTTTCCTTTCTACTATATTACCATGCCTGTCGCTGAGACATAGATATAAACTTGGAATTGCATTATTGAAGTTGCTTTCTCAATTACTTTTCTAGCATAATTACTTTTGTACTAGAGAGTTTTAAAAATCAATGGTGTTCTTTGCAATATCTTTGTAACAGTTAATTAATATTACAACTCATGCTAGCAAAGTTATTCTGCTTAGTAAAAAGAACCGTGCTTTTAACGTCCCCAACCAGTAAGAAAAGCAATGGGCAAAGTATATTTATTTAAGGATATAGTTTAAAATAACTGCCCATTTCTGGTAGAGTTGAGAGCAGACTATACAAACATCAATGACTCCAACTGAAGGTAGCAATGAATGAAGTTGTCAATAATTATTTTAATATTAGAAGCTCTCTAAATCTTCTAAGAACATGTCTTTGGTTTGTGTTGAGGCTTGATTGATTTTAGGTTGTCCACCATTATATTCAAGTATTACTTAATAGAATTGTTAAGTAATATAATATACCAATTCTAATAACTATTTCAGCTCTTCTGATTCTCATCAATGTGTGTTAATGATTATCTTCTAATGAATGGTCAAAAAAATCTGGCTTTCTATAATTGGTCTCAAGTTTTTCATCCTTAGAATAGATACAGACTCTGAAGGTCTTAGTTGGATTGATATGTGGAATAACCATTACAAATGAATTACTAAGAAGTTTGCAAATACAAAAGTTCTATAATAGATATTAATAATAATTTTAGGTAGACACTTGTAATTGTAACTTTGGGTGACTACTTCAAGGGTTGACTCCTCTTTTATGTTAGAGTTTGCTCAGATCTTTTCAAAACAGCTCCCTGTTCATTGACATCTTTAATTCTTTTTGACAGAAAGCGTCAAAACCTTTCCTTCAACAGAATGTTCAGTAACCTTCACCAAATAGCCATTAATTAAGCAATTAAAATAAATTTGAAGAAAAAAGAACTTTGAGAGGAGACTAGAATTAACTCAAAAGATAGTTTAAAAATAGTTTTCTAGCACTTCAGTCATTATTGACCAAAAAGTTCCTAAGGGATATTAACAATGCATTTGATAGTTGCCAAGGAAACCTTAACCTTTCCTGAGAATGTCTGCCCTTCTGCATTGTACCTGATTGTCAGAATAAGTTCAGCAACTGATTATAACTGAGCCATTTTCAACATCAAGCTTTTTCTTGTCAATCCCTTTTCAAAGAATAAGCTCAAGTATTCAGGATATCTTACTCTGTATCTGTTTTTATGTCACTGAGGATTCATACTTCAAATATGGAGATTCTTTATTAAAAATTTCCCCCCAAATTCTGATTTCCTGGAGACAAATCAGTCCTAATTTAGAGACAAGGAAACTGAGGTACTTAATGTTTTTATTGTGTGAGGATAATTCTGTCATAACGCTTACTGGCTTCCTTTGTTCAGAACATTTCTTAGTCCATTCGGTCTGCTATAAGAAAATGCCGAGACATGGTGGCTCATAAACAAGCAACATTTATTTCTTACAGATTTGGAGCCTGACAGTCCGAGATTAGGGGGCCAGCATGGTTGGGTGAGGGTCCTCTCCTAGGTGGAAGACTTCTCATTTTGTCCTCATATGACAGAACCAGCAGGACAACTCTCTCAGGTCTGTTGTTTTTTGGGTTTTTTGTTTGTTTGTTTTTTTGGCCATGCCTGCGACACGTGGAAGTTCCCAGGCCAGGGATCAAACCCACACCACAGCAGTGACTCGAGCTGCTACAGTGATGACAGAGAATCCTTAACCCACTGAGCCACCAGGAAACTCTACTCACACCTGTTTTATAAGGGCATGACTTTCATTCACAAGGGCTCCACCCTCCAGACCTAATTACCTCGAAAAGGCTCCAATGCATCTATTAATACCATCACAGTGGGCATTAGGATGTCAACATAAGGAATTTGGGGGGGACACAAACATTCAGATAGCAACAGAGCACAATAACTAGTCAAATATCTAGCAATGTTTAAAAATAGTCTGGGAGTTCCTGTTGTGGCTCAGTGGAAACAAACCTGACTAGTATCCATGCAGATGCGGGTTCGATTGCTGACCTCGCTCAGTGGGTTAAGGATCTGGCATTTCTGTGAGCTATGGTGCAGGTCACAGATGTGGCTTGGATCGCACATTGCTGTGGCTGTGGTGTAGGCCGGCAGCTGTAGCTTCAATTCGACCTCTAGCCTGGGAACTTCCATATACCATGCAGGTGCAGCCCTAAAAAAAAAAAAGAGAGAAAAAAAAGAGAAAAAAAAGAAAAAAAAATCTGTGTTCTTCTAAGTAAAACTACCTAAAAACAAGTTTGGTTTCATGTATGTAGATTAACCAGAACCAGGAACCTCAGTCATAGTGGGAAAAGTACCAGCCAGGGAGCCAGGGGACCTGGTTATACCACTTACTAGGTATGTGACCTTGGCCAAACCAATTGATATCTACATTTCTTCATCTATTAAATGGCATTGATGCTCTCCATCTCACAGGGATGTTGGAAGAATTAAATGAGATCATGTATGCTGAACAGCTGACATGGTTAACATACTCAGCATCTAAAAATCTAATAATTATTTATCATTGCTTAAGGAGTATATATCGTGTGAACACAGACTCTGTATTCTGAATGCTGACTTGAGGATTATGAGCTACACAAATATATTAGGATGTTAGGAGAGCAACATTCTTGATATTGGTACTATACTGGAGATTCCAAGTTATATGGTCATCGTAGACATAATATTATACTGCATAGGCAGGGTAGGAAGGGGACTACTACTTATTTGTTAGTGTCCCAGATGCTATGCTAAGTATTTTGCATTCTGTTATCCCATTAAGTCCTCGCAACCTAATGAGATAGGCATAGGTATTATTTCCACATATGTAACATTAGTAGGCTTTAAAATAAAAAAGGAAGGGAGCACAAATGCAGTCTTTGGGGGAAATTGGCAGAATTAAGTTTTGCAGGTTTTATCCACGCAAATTCTGCTAATCACTGGTGCAGGTCTGCATATGAAGAGGTTGGTATCAATGGAAAAAAAGATAGTAGTGATACAGTAAGTAGATTTATTTCTTCGTATGATTGGGAAGATTTGAAGTGAAAGAAAAGCAGCAACATTCTCAACTGAAAACTGAGTGTTTCTGTTTTTCATATTGTTAAGGCAAATAATGAATTATTTGTATGTGTGAGAATTGAATGAAAATCAAACATAAAACAAAAATCATGCACACCAAACGTATGTACCTAGGTTATCCAGGTCCCTGGTTTTTATTTTCTGTCTTCTTTATTTGTGGTTGAGCCTGTCGTGAAGGAGGACACCTGTGTACACTTATAGGCATTCCTGTAAATGTAAAAATGCTGTTAGAGTATGACAAACTTTATGTAAAGAACCAACAAGATGTGTACTTTCTCCAGCTTCTTTCATGCCATATCTTGCATAGATTTTGTACTTTTTCCCTGGAGTCTGTGAGTATGTCTAAGAGAATTTTTTTATTGTGCTAAAATATGCATAACAAAATTAATCCTTTTAATAATTTAAACTGTTCAATTCAGTGGCGTTAAATACATTCACATTTTTGTGCAACCATTACTGCTATCAGTCTCTTCCATTAAACAGTAACTCCCCATACTCGTTTCCCTCCAGTCCCTGATAACCACTATTCTCCTTTCTTTTTTTTTTTTTTGCCATTTCTTGGGCCGCTTCCATGGCATATGGAGGTTCCCAGGCTAGGGGTCCAATCGGAGCTGTAGCTACCAGCCTATGCCAGAGCCACAGCAACGCGGGATCCGAGCCATGTCTGCGACCTACACCACAGCTCACGGCAACACTGGATCGTTAACCCACTTAGCAAGGGCAGGGATCGAACCCGCAACCTCATGGTTCCTAGTCGGATTCGTTAACCACTGCGCCATGATGGGAACTCCCACTATTCTACTTTCTATCCCTATGAATTTTATAATTGGAGTACCTCACATAAATGGAATCATACAATATTTGTTCTTTTGTGTCTGGCTTATTTCACTTAGTGTAAAAGTTCTCAAGGTTTATCCAGGTTGTAGCATGTATTAGAATTCCATTCTTGGAGTTCCTGTCGTGGCTCAGGGGTTAACGAATCTGACTAAGAACCATGAGGTTGTGGATTCAATCCCTGGCCTTGCTCAGTGGGTTAAGGATCCGGCGTTGCCGTGAGCTGTGGTGTAGGTCTCAGACATGGCTCGGATCCCGCGTTGCTGTGGCTCTGGCGTAGGCTGGTAGCTACAGCTCCAATTGGACCCCTGGCCTGGGAACCTCCATATGCCACGGAAGCAGCCGAAAAATGGCAAAAAGACACACACACACACAAAAAAAGAATTCCATTCCTTTTTAAGGCTGAATAATATTCAATTTTATGTATATAGCACATTTTGTTCATTCATCCATCAATGAATGTTTTCACTTTTGGCTATTTGTGAATAATGCTGCTAAGAGTATTGTTGTACAAATAACAGTTTGAATCCCTGATATCAGTTGTTTTGGATGTATAACCAGAAGTAGAATTGTTGGATCATAGATGGTCACTCTATGTGTTTGAGGAATTGCTATATTGTTTTTATGGCACATTATTTTACATTCCCAGCAGCAGTGCACAAGGGTTTCAATTTTTCCATATCCTCACTAATGCTTATTACTTTCTGCTTTTTTTTTTTTTTCTTTTTGGCCTCCCTGTGGCGTATGGAGTTTCCTGGCCAGGGATCAGATCTGAGCTGAGGTTGCGACCTACACTGGATCCTTAACTCACTGTGCCAGGTGGGAATTGAACCTGCATCCCAGAGCTCCAGAGATGTGGCAGATCCTATTTTACCACAGGGGGAATTCCACTGCTTGCTTGCTTGCTTGCTTTCAGTAATAGCCAAGCTAATAGTGTGAAGTGATATCTCATTGTGGTTTTAATTTGCATTTTCCTAATGATTGGTGATATTGACCAGTGCTTATTGGCTTTTTGTATATCTTCTTTGGAGAAATGTCTATTCAAATGCTTATTTTGAATATTTGTTGTTTTATTGTTGTTGAGTTGTAGGAGTTCTTTATAAATTCTGGATATTAATCCCTTATTAAATATATGATTGGCAGAGTTCCCGTTGTGGCTCAGTGGTTAACAAATCCGACTAGGAACCATGAGGTTGTGGGTTCAATCTCTGGCCTGGCTCAGTGGGTTAAGGATCCAGCGTTGCTGTGAGCTGTGGTGTAGATTGCAGACGTGGCTCAGACCCCGCGTTGCTGTGGTTGTGGTGTAGGCCAGTGGCTACAACCCTGATTCGACCCCTAGCCTGGGAACCTCCATATGTCGCGGAAGCGGCCCAAGAAGTGGAAAAAAAAAAAAAAATATATATATATATATATATATATATATATATATATACACACACACACATGATTGGCAAGTGTTTTCTATCATTCTGTTTGGGTTGCCTTTTTGCTCTTTTCATAGTATCTATTGCTATATAGAAGTTTTTAATTTTAATGGATACCATTGATCTATTTTTTCTTTTGTTGCCTATATTTGTGATGTCATATCCAAGAAATCATTGCTAAATCCAATGTCATGAAGTTTTCCCCCCATTTAGTATTAATGCTTATATTTAGGTATATTGCACTGAATGATTTTCGTGTGTTGAAATGTCTTGCATTCCAGGAATATATTCTACTTGTTCGTTTTAATGTGCTGCTGAAATCAGCCTGCTAGTATTTTGTTGAAGACTTGTATATTGATATTCATAAAGGGATGTTTGTTTGTGATTTTCTTTTCTTACAGTGTTTATGTCTGGCTTTGGTGTCAGGGTGATGCTGGATTGACAGAATGAGTCTGGAAGTGTTCCTCTTCATTATTTTGGAAGGGTTTGAGAAAGATTGTTGTCAATTCTATTTTAAGTGTTTGGTAGAATTCACCAGTTAAGCCATCTGGTCCAGGGCCTTTTTTGTTGGCAAGTTTTTATTACTGACTTAATCTCCCTATTATCTATAAGTCTATTCAGATATTCTATTTTTTATGATTCAGTATTAGTAGGTTATATAGTTTTAGGAATTTATCTATTTTACCTAGGTTATCCAAGTTTTTGGCATACAGTTGTCCATAGTAATCTTTTATAAACTTTTCTTATTTATGTAAAATAGGTAGAATGCCCCCATTTTCATTTTTTGATTTTGGTAATCTGAATCTTCCTTCTTTTTTTCTCAAACTAGGTGAAGATTTCTATACTTTATTGATCTTTTCAAAGATGTTTGATTTCCTTCCTTCTTGTAGCTTTGGGTTTGGTTTGTTCTTTCTATAGTTCCTTATAATATGAAGTTAGGTTGTTGCTTTAAGATCTTTCTTCTTTTTTAATATAAACACTTATAGCTATAAAATTATAATTTCCTTTGTGATTTCTTCAGTCCATTGTTTAAGTGTGTTGTTTAATTTCTACATATTTGTTTTATGATTTTTGTTCTACTGATTTCTAATTTCATTCCAATGTGATGGAAAAGATATTTTGTATATTTTCATGTTTTCAAAATTTATTTAAACTTATTCTGTGGTCTATCCTGAAAAATATTACATGTGCACTTGAGAAAAATGTGTTTTCCAGTTGGGAGGAGTATTCTGTGTATGTCTGTTAGGTCCATTTGATTGATAATATTATTCAAGTCCTCTGTTTCCTTGTTGATCCTCTGTCTATTTTTTCTCTCTAATTATTGAAAATGGAGTATTGAAGTCTACAATAATTATTGTATATGTCTCTTTGTCCTTTTAATTCTGTCAATGTTTGCCTCATATATTTTGGAGGTCTGGTGTTTGATGTATAAATGGTTATAATTGCTTTATCCTCTTGGTGAATTGACCCCTTTACCAGCATATAAAGTACTTATTTGTCTCTTGTAACAGTTTTTGATTTTAACCCTATTTTGTTGGGTATTAGTATAGCCACTCCAGCTCTCCTTAGTTTCTATTGGCATTGAATATTTTTCTACCTTTTTAACTTTCAATGTATTTCAATACTTAGATATAAAGTTTGTCTCCTGTAGACAGCAGTTAGTTAAATAATTTTTTTTAAACCATTTTGCCAATCTTTGGCTTTTGACTGGGTAGTTTAATCCATTTAAAGTAATTCTTGATAGGGAAGGGCTTACATTTACCATTTTGTTTTCTGTATGTCTCTTATTTCCTCCAGAGTGCCTATAAAGTTATATTAGCTAATTTTGGGATTGCTTTTTGATGTTTCCATGCGAAAACTTGACATTAGAGTTTCCTCCTCACCTGATTCACTGCTGATTTAGATATTTAAAACTAGAAGACCACAATTCATACATGAGGTGATAAACATATCTTAAGTTTTAAGGGACAGGACAATTATAGATATAAAGAGTTCAAAAAGTCAAGGAAGTGATGCCTGGGGGAGTTTCCTTGTGGTCTAGTGGTTAACATTTGGTACTTTCACTGCTGTGGCTAAGGTTCAATCCCTGGTCTGGGAACTGAGATCCCACATCAAGCTGCACCTGGTGCACGTGGTGGCCAAAAAAAAGAAGGGATTCCTTACCTATATTGATCGATATTTAGGGACTTCATGGATGGCTTCTATGTACCACACTGACATTGTAAACTCAATTTTGTGTTTGTTTCTTATTTATTTATTTATTTATTTATTTTTATTTATGTGTCTATACCTGTGGCATATGGAGGTTCCTGGGCTAGGGGGTCAAATCAGAGCTGTAGGTGAGGCCTATACCACAGCCACAGCAATACTGGATCAGAGCCACATCTGCAACCTGTGCTGCAGCTTGCAGCAATGCTGGGTCCTTAACCCACTGAGCAACGCCAGGGATCAAACCCACATTCTCATGGGCACTATGTCAGGTTCTTAACTTGCTGAGCCACACTAGGAAGTCCTTGTGTTTGTTTCTGATTGGCTTGGGCAATAGGGAAGTGTTCATAGCTTTTATTAAATTCTTAAAGGGAATGTACTTAATCTTTTCCTGATTGTAAAAGAAATATGTACTTCTCAAATGATATGTGACCCACAAGGCATCAGAGAAGTTCTATTAAAACATAAAGGACCAGCTCATCATGTAACATGTATTAATAGTTAGTGACATGGTGATTAAACCTACTCCAGAACATCTATAAAAAGGAAATTTTCTCAAGTTTACTGTAACAGATAAATATAACCTTGAAATCAAAATTTAAAAGAACTTCAAAAAAGGAAAAAGGAAAACTACTGACATGCACAGATAGGTGTAATCAACCTAGAAACTTCTGTGTTTCTCCTGTTAAGCCAGATTTCCACCCTCTCAGAGACTGATCAGTTTTCTATCTCTATCTTTATTACTGTATCTCCAGCCTATGCCTATCCATTACCATCTCCCCTCCTTTTCACCTACTAACCATTAGAGCTTCTGGCATCTTTTTTTTTTTTTTTGTATTTTTGCCATTTCTTGGGCCGCTCCCACGGCGCATGGAGATTCCCAGGCTAGGGGTCTAATCGGAGTTGTAGCCACCGGCCTACGCTAGAGCCACAGCAATGTGCCGCGTCTGCAACCTACACCACAGCTCACGGCAACACCGGATCCTCAACCCACTGAGCAAGGCCAGGGATCGAACTTACAACCTCATGGTTCCTAGTCAGATTAGTTAACCACTGCACCACTACGGGAACCCCCTTCTGGCCTCTCTTAAGGCCAAGTTCATCTAGTTTATGATCATTTTCAAAGGCCAGACTTTTTTTCACTCTATGATGAATGTATAGTGTACATGGTTTATTTTTCCATTCATGTATTGTTTTATATGTGCTGCTATCAAATATAGTTTTCTTAGTTATCTTAAAAACTGACTGTGTTTATCCATTTCTATTCTGTAATAGAATAGGGCCATGATGAGATAATTCTCTGCAGAGCAATTCTTAAGCCAGTTCTCTAAACTCCATGACTTCATATACACAAGTGGTTATCTGTAGTGTGTGTGTATACGTGTGTGTTCATACACACACACACACACACACACACACACACACACACACACCCCTTCACCTGTTTTCTTGGATAAAGTTCATAGCCTTCCTTAGATTTTCAATTTCCAAAGAGTGAAGAACTAGTTTAGATGAATTGTAGCTTCTCCAATGGGTTAAACCCTCCACCTCCAATTAAGAACCACCTGTTAATTTAGATTAACTCATGATTAATTTATGGAGGTTTTGTTGAAAAATTGTGGGACTGCTGCCATAGTTTTCATGAATTGTCTCTGAATACCTTGACATAGAGAGAATCTTGAATGGAATATACCTGAGATTGGCCCAGAATTTCTTATGTTTTTCACTCTCTTAGTTAACTAATTTACTTTCATACCATGGAAATTTTAACAGTAATTTTAGTAGAATTTTCAGTATAAATTTTTTTTGGCCTGTGGCATGTGGAAATTCCCAGGCCAGGGATTGAACCCATGCCACAGCAATGACCTGGGCTGCTGCAGTGACAAAGCTGGATCCTTAACCTACAAAGGAACACCAAAACAGATTCTGTTTGAAGAAGCATTTAGCTTAGTAAAATGTACCCTTTTGGTTTTAGGCATTATGTGTAACCCAAAAGAAGTTTATTTATTTTTTGTCTTTTCTAGGGCTGCACCCACAGCATATGGAGGTTCCCAGGCTAGGGGTCAAATGGGAGCTGTAGCCACCGGCCTACGCCAGAACCATAGCAACGCAGGATCTGAGCAGTGGCTGCAACCTACACCACAGCTCATGGCAATACCAGATCCTTAACCGACTGAGCAAGGCCAGGGATTGAACCTGCAACCTCATCGTTCCCAGTCAGATTGGTTAACCACTGAGCCACGAAGGGAACTCCCCAAAAGAAGTTTAAAAATACCCTCAACGTTTTAAAATTACTGCTTATAGCTTCAAATACTCCAAAAATGGTATGCTGATTCATTCTTTGTCTAAATATGACTTATTCCAGCAGATATTATTGCTAAGAAAGAAGAGCAAGGGCAGTTCTCTGGTGGTCTAGCAGTTAAGGGTGTGGTATTATCACTGCTGTGGCTCAGGTCACTGCTGTGGCTCGGGTCACTGCTGTGTTTGATCCCTGCTCTGGGAACTTCTGTGGGTGTGGCTAAAAAAGAGGAATGAGTGATAACTGTGGGAAGTTATAGTAATTATTTTTTTCACTCAGACTAGCTAAGAGTTAACTTTGGAGTAAGCAGTACCTTCTCTTTTAAATGTAGATACTTCCCTTTTTCCAGGGCTAACCCTATTAGGTATTGACACCTTAAAAGTGATATGGGGCATAAAGGAGGGATAATTTTGGAGATGGAGGTATGGTTTGAGTCTTTCAAAGTTACTATGAATTAGGTTGCTGGCCCCATTGATGAGGACACCCTAGGCCTCCATGTCAAGCTCCTAAGGTACCTGGGTGTCCTTCTTGAATTTCCTTATCTGAATGTGACAGAATAATTAATACTGTGAGGCTTGTTAGACAGGGCCAGGCTGAGTGGGTTGATTAAATTGGCATCCATAAGGGCATGGTGTCATAAAAAATTTTAGGCTATAAGAGAAGGACATGAGGTTATGTGAAATGAGATAATATGATATCACTTGATCAAATCAGATCAGTGTCATTTTTATGTATGTGAGTATACAATATACAGCCCAAAGGAGAACTTCTGATTTAAAATAATTTCATACCAACACATTTGCTTAAAGTTCTGATGAATGTTGAAATGGCTCAATATGGACAAAGAGAGCTCATACTATATTGAAGTTGAACCTTGGGTTCTGATGTGATTGAATCTCCCCCAATAAACCACCCTTAGTGATAATGGCATGAGGCAGCTAATATGGATGTGTCATGAATTATTTGTCTGTTCTTTAGCTTAAGTCTGACCTGTGGATTAGAAGTTCAGCTGCCTCAAAACATAAAAGATCACTTTATTTGGATTAGTGGGGCAGAGGTTGATGGAAAAATTTATTTTCTCCTCTCAACTCTTGAGAATGAAAAAAGGCAAAGGTTCTCCCTTTGACAAATCCAGTCCTTCAAGTTAAAAAGCAGGCACGAAGGTGCTTATGGACAAAATCAAGTATAGATTTATTTCTACTAGTTTTCCCTCAAAGTTAAAAATAAGTTTTTGTAGGGACAGAAGACTAGGTACTGATGGTTGAAATCCAACTGCTTTTAAGAATTAGAAAAGAGTTTTCTTTCTAAATTCATTTTATTTTTTATTTTATTTTATTTTTTTTTGTCTTTTCTAGGGCCACACCCTCAGCATATGGAGGTTCCCAGGCTAGGGGTCTAATCAGAGCTGTAGCTGCCGGCCTATGCCACAGCCACAGCAACATGGGATCCAAGCCACGTCTGTGACCTACACGACAGCTCCTGACAATGCCAGATCCTTAACCCACTGAGCAAGGCCAGGGATCGAACCTGCAACCTCGTGGTTCCTAGTCGGATTCATTAACCACTGAGCCATGACGGGAACTCCTAAATTCATTTTAAAGTGAAAGAATAGAAGGCCTGAGGCAAGGGTTGGTAGGAGAACAAACAAATGCTTTTAAGACTACACCTCGAAGAAAGGGTAGACTAAGCCACTTTCAACAGAAAGTAGGAGTTAACACTTTGACTTGATTGCCCTAACTACCTAAATATTCCTTTAAATGAGAAAATTAATTCCATCTCATGTGTTTAGGAGTTCCCATTGTGGCTCAGTGGAAACAAATCTGACTAGTATCCATGAGGACGCAGATTTGATCCCTGGCCTCCCTCAGTGTATTAAGGATCCCACATTGTCATGAGCTGTGGTGTAGGTGTAGGTTGCAGGTGCAGCTTGGATCCTGTGTTGCTCTGACTGTGGTGTAGGCCAGCGGCTGCAGCTCCCATCTAACCCCTAGCCTGGAACCCTCCATATGCAATGGGTATGGACCTAAAAAGACCAAAAAGAAAAAAGAAAAAAAAAAGAAATTACATTTGTATATGGTTGTCTATAAATTTACATTGTGTCAACACAAAATAAGCTATTATTGAAACTAATATTCCAAATACAATAATACAAATACTTTGTATTTCTATACATCTTTATAGTATATAAGGCATATATATACGTGTGTGTGTGTGTGTGTGTATTTGTACTAAAACTGCATATCAACACTATGAGTTACCACTTCTGTTGAATTCAAGATTCTGGGAGGTTTTCTGACTTACCCAAGACAAGAAAAAAATAAAGCATCAGAAGTAAGAGTGAACCTAGGTAGTCTATCTCTAAATTGGATTTTTAAATTACCATGTTGCTCAAAAGCTTGAAATAAATGTGAAGGAAAAGACAAATTTACCTAAAAATATAATCATTATTGCCTGAATGTGAACACCAGTGGGATATCTACTAATTTAATATCTTTGATTAGGCGAGAAGTAGAACTATTTCTTCTTTGCTTAATCTAATCAATCTACTATAATGATAGGAAAAACAAGAAGGTTGAAAATGAATTGTAGAGAATTTACAGATTCTGTATACTACATAACAGTTTAGCTGAGTCATAAAATCTCCTTTTGGAAAAGTCTTCTGGTCTTATTTATAGTGTTAATATAAAAATGAATCTTGAAAGTTCTGAGTAGTAATTCTTCATTTCTGTATCTGATGGTAAATAGGGCTAGCTCTGATATATAAGATCAATATGTTACAAAATCAAACAGGCCAAAAGACTATGAGATATTAGTATTTTTCTCAACTCCTAGTAGCTGTTGATACTAAACTACATTAAGAACATCCTCTGGGCTGTTGTCATGCTATAGGTTTTTTCCAGCTGCAAGGAAAATGCCCTAGGATAAAAAAACAAAGAAGGTTTTATTAATGAACAAATTATATCCTGGCAATTTTACATATTTTAAAGTCACATATTCTGTGAAGAGATTTGGAAGAATTTTGACATGTGTAGAAGTCAGAATTTGTTTCTGAAGGAAATTTTGTGTAGTGATATTATTCATAGACTATATATTAAAAATACGTTTAGTATTTACTTTCAAGTAAATTCAGCTTTCTCTTTAATAATATATGAAAGTACATTTTTTGAGATATTTAGGCCACACACTGTACTCTCTATGTTATCCTTTATCAACTTGTTATTGCTATCTGATTTGACAATATGTAATATTGTTATATATAAAACAACGGGCAAGGTTTAAGGGGCATACACCACCTTAAGTGCTTTTTATGCACTTCTTTATTGAACTTTCAGAACTCCAAGTAGTTTTATTATTATTCTCATTTTATGGATGAGGAAAGTGAAGCATAGGGGAGTAAAGTAAGTTGCCTAAGGTCACACACCTAGTGAGTGGTGAAATGGGTCTTCAGGTTCAGTATATACAGCTTCAAAACCTGCATTTTTAACCCCTATGCAATGTTTTAAAGGTAGGTACAGTTTGCTTTCCCATATTCTTTTAATACTTTTTATGGATAGTGATAAGAGTGCCAGTTCTGGAGTCTGTCTGCACTGTTTTTTTGTTATTGTTATTATTATTACTATTATTATTATTGTATTTGGCTGCACCTGTGGCATGTTGAAGTTTCTGGGCCAGGGATTGAACCCACTCCAGAGCAGCAACCCAAGCCACAACGGGGGCAACACTGAATCCTTAACCTGCTGAGCCACCAGGGAACTCTAGTCTTCCCTGGTTTAAATCCTAGCCCAGTATTTGGCTAATTACTTAACTTTTCTGTGCTTGAGTTGCTTCATGGGTAATATGGGCATACTAATAGTATTTACCTCATAGGGTCATGGTTAGGATACATTTAGATATTACGTGTGACAAGCTTAGAAGAGTGGCTGGCAGATATAGCAAGTGCCTAATGAATGCTAGCATTAGCTTTTCCTCTTCTTCCTCCCCCTCCTTCTATTGTTGTTGTTGTTGTTGTTGCATTATCATTGCTACTTTCATGTCTCCTTCTTTAGAATTCCTGCTTTCTTTACTCCCCAAGGTGCTGTTTTGCATTTTAGCTAAGGATTTCCCATTTAGATATTTTCTCTTCTTGACTTATTCCTCTACCATTAAAGCAATGACAACAAAATAACATTTGCAAGAGATTGCCTTAAATTTTGCTAAGATTTTTCTCTCAATGTTGCTTTAAGAAAAATATCTTCTAGGTAGTTTGTATTTGTAATTGGGACTTACAAGAGAAAGCAGGAAAGAAGCTGTCAAATCTGTAGACAACACTGTTTACTGCATTTTAATTTCAAATGGCAGCCACCAGAAAGGTGTTGTAAGAAAGGATATTTCTTTAAGGGGAAGACATTTTTCCAAAAAAATTCCAGAAGCCCCAAAAACTTCTTCACCATCACAGATGAGTTTGGCAGTTGATCAGACCTCAATAATTTTACACAGCATTAAGCTCTTTGAATGTATATATTCTTACTTTTACAGTTTTTTTATTTTGTGTTTAATATCAATGGAATGATTCAGAAAATGATTGTAATGTTCATGTTTAATATCTTACAGCAATACTGTTTTATATTTACATATAAATATACCAGCATGATTAAAAAAGATAATATATATGTATATAGTATTAGTATACCTTATGGGAGTATTCACAGTTTCTGGGGTGTATTTTATAATGAAAAGAGCACAATTTGCATCAAAGATGAACCTTATGAACTTTCATGCACCTCATATTATATTGAACTTTTTAAAGCAAATATTGTTAAAACTGTAAGGATAAATTTTTACAAAGAAAAAGTCATAATAGAGGTAATACGTCTCAGTCTGTTTTACTAAAAGTGAAGAGTGACACTGAAGTATTTAATAACATAATATAATGCATACACTTAAAGAGATCACATATTATTTTCAACTGTATATTGAACATTTATTTTAAATATAGTAATTGCATATTAGATGATAAAACGTAAGTAGGAGTTCCCGTCATGGCTCAGTGGAAATGAATCCAACTAGGAACCATGAGGTTGTGGGTTCGATCCCTGGCCTTGCACAGTGGGTTAAGGATCTGGGGTTGCTGTGAGCTGTGGTGTAGGTCTCAGATGCGGCTTGGATTTGGCGTTGCTATGGTTCTGGTGTGGGCCAGCAGTAACGACTCTGATTAGACCCCTAGCCTGGGAATTTCCATATGCCGTGGGTGCGGCCCTCAAAAGACAAAAGATAAAAAACAAAAGGCAAAAAACAAAAAACTTAAGTAAATTCCAAAGAGTAGAAATCATGTAAGCAACATTCTCTGATGTCAATATAATAACACTAGAAATAAATAACAATAGGATAAGCAATGAAAATATGTAACTACTTAAAAATTAAAATACATTCTATACAGAGCTGTTGGGTCAAAGAGGGAATGAAAACTAGAATTTCAGACCATTTAGAAAGCAACAATAAAGACATTACCTATAAAAACTTATGGGAAGTATACAAAGCTATACTTATGAAAATTCTTAGCAGTTAAAAATTTCCTTTTTTTAATGGTTTTTATTTTTTCCATTATAGTTGGTTTACAGTGTTCTGTCAATTTCTACTGTACAGCAAAGCGACCCAGTCTCTCTCTCTCACACACACACATATGCTTTTTCTCACATTATCCTCCGTCATACTCTGTCACAAGTGCCTAGAGCTATACAGTGGGATCTCATTGCTTATCCACTCCAAATGCAATAGTTTGCATCTATTAACCCCAGACTCCCTGTCCATCCCACTCCCTCCCCCTCCCCCTTGGCAACCACTAGTCTGTTCTCCAAGTCCATGTGTTTCTTTTCTGTGGAAAGGTCCATTTGTGCCGTATATTAGATTACAGATATAAGTGATATTGTTTGGTATTTGTCTTTCTGACTTAATAAATGCAAAAGAATAAAAATAAATAAATGAAGCATTCAACTCAGCAGTCTATAACAAAAGTAACAAAATAAGCTTAAGTTAAGCAGAAGGGAGGGAAATTATAGAAGCCACAGTTAAATGAATTAGAAAACCGTAGGCTGGAAAAACAAATCCAAGAGCTCATTCATTGGAAAGAGAAATTTCTTACCATTTTGTTCAAGAAAAAAAGGGGTAAACTTGAAATTTAGAACATTAGGCATGAGAATGGTGATATATCCCCAGATATTGAAAAGATTTTAAAAAACAAAGATAATGAGGGACAAACTTGTACAGCAAAATATTAAAAAGTAACTGCTAAAACATTTAAAAAATTTAACATGAAAATAGTGTTATGAATTGAACAGAAAGCCTAGAAACAGAACTGTATAAGAATGTAGAATATAATATTTATATTTCAAATCAGTTGGTGAAGGATAAATTAATCAATGCATGGTATTGGGACCACTGGCTGACTCTAATAAAAATTAAGTCCCTGCATCACACCAAAATAAATTCAAAGTTAAATCTATATTAGAATTGAAGAAAAGAAAGCAAATAGGCTAGAAGAAAATATATGTGAATATTTATATAATCAGAAGATGAAGAAAGTCTTTCCGAGTGTGACACCAAAGCCATATCCTATATAGGAATCCACTGGTAGATGTACAACAAGAAAAGAAAGGAAAAACTTTTATACGTTAGTATCTACCATAGCCAAAATTAAAATGCAAGTTACATACTTGGAAAAATTATAACAAATATGATAAAGAATTAATATTCCTTTGTAAAAATACAATTTTGGTCTTAGAGAAAAGTTCTAGGAATAGTATACTTTTCCAGTACTTTGGAGGATAAATCCTTTTGTCTTGAAATGAGGATCTGGGTGGTCACAGCATCTGTGACTTAAATCATAATATTAATGATGTGATTACTGATTATTTCTATTTTTTTGCCTCTCTATATTTTACAAATGTTTTACCATAAACATGTATGTTAACAATGTTAGAAACAAATCAATATTTTTTTTTCCAAAGAGAAAATTGCTGTACTGCTTTGGAAAAGAAATGCTTGTCATCCTAGGACTTGAATATTTCTTTAGAAGTAGAATGGCACAATGAGGTTTAGTGCTGCCTGAATCTGGTTTCAAATCAGTTTTATGGCCTTAGGCCTGAGCCCTTGATATCTTACTTAATATCTTATAGAGTTTCAGTTCCCTCATTTGTAGTGGAGGAAGGCTGAGTACGTGACCGAGGGAGGGGTGCAGATTAGGGGGCAGATAGCTGATACCTATCTTGAAGGAATGTTGTGAATGTGAGTTAGAAATAATATTGCTAAAGTGCCTGCCACATAGTAAGACCTTAATAAATGACAGCCATTATTTGTTCATTTATTTACACTATACATTTTATTAAGGCCTTTGGATTTTCTCTTTGTTTAAAAATATTATCTACATTCATACTTGATATCTTCCCAGAAATAAACTAAAGGCTAGAACAGCTTGAAAAATTGAAATGTTTTTCAAAAGTATTCAGTTTTAGAATCTTGCAGGAATAGAGTCCAGGCATTCTCTAGGTATTTGCTTAACCCTTTATTTTCAACTAAATGTTCATTTATCAAACAAATGAACTGAGAGCAAGGGAAAAGTGATAGATTGCTTTCTGTCATGTAGAGAACAACTTTCTAGATTTAAAGGTATATAATTTTTCTTAGTTTTGTTCAATACTGCACTTGATTTAAAAATGTTCCTTTAATACCATATTTTAGGCATTATAGTATGATCAACCATCCATGCAAAATTTAAATCTTCATGACTACTTGTTGAAAAATTTATAAGAAAGCACAATGTGGTCAGTTACCAGAAAATGATGTGAATGCAGCTTTGGTATACTGGGCAGTAGTTAATGCAGTTAAAGCTTAGAAAATTTAATTGTGATTTTTTTTTTGTCGTATATTCTTTCCTACTCTTGCTTTCTGTGAAAATTCCAGCCTACTTTCTAATATCATAAATTATTTTCCCTTTAATGCATTTCTCACTTTAAATCTTTGACTTGTGCTGATGAAAAATAGAATAAAATTTTGCATTAGTATCATTTTATTCCTTTATTTATCTGATAGACTCTACAGTGCTCTCTTTAATCCAATTTAAGGATTAATGGTGGGAAAGATTGCTCATAGGTTTTCAAACTCAGTACTGTGTAGGGATGACCTTCTGTGTTTGAGAGCTTTGCCCCTTTTCAAGAATTATTGGACTGTAAAAATTCCAATCAATTTGCCTGTAGCCACAACTATTTTGAAAAGACTAACCAATTAATTTAGTCAAACAATTGGATACTTTATTAAAAAACAAAGCAAAACCATACTGAACTAAACTCTCACTCACAAAATCCTCACTCGAATAAGTTGTTTGGTATTACATAGAAATGTAAAGGCATTTGAATGCATTTTTCCATTTTAATAAATAATGGTAGCATCATGTTATACATTACACACACACACACACAAAAACACACGCACACACACACACATATGGAGGTTCCATGGCATATGGAAGTTCCCTGGCCAGCAGTTGAATCTGAGCCACGGCTGCAGCAGTGCCAGATCCTTAACCCACTGTGCTGGGCCAGGGATCAAACCTGTGCCACCACAGAGACAACACCAGGTCCTTAACTTGCTGCGGCACAGTGAGAACTCCCCAACATCCATTTGTGATGATGAATTTTATCTGTCAACTTTATGAGGCCACAGGGTGCCTAGGTATTTGGTCCAACATTATTCTGGGTGTATCTGTGAGGGTATTTTTGTTTGAGATTAACATTTAAATTTCTTGAGTGAGTAAAAGAGATCTCTCTCTCAAATGTGGGTGGGCTTCATCCAATAAATTGAAGGTTTGAAGAGAACAAGAAGGCTGGCCTTCACCTAAGTAAGAATTATTCTTGCCTGAGAGCCCCTTTGTGTGTGTGTGTTAGACTATTTAATATGAGATACACAAATTTTTAAATGTACAATACTGAGTTATTAACAATAGGCACAAGGTTTAGTATTAGTTATATCTTAATAAAGCTGTTTAAAAGAAGAATTCTTCCTGCCTGACAGCTTTCAGACTGAGACTTTGGCTTTTATTCTATTTTTGGACTTGAACTGAAACATTTGCTTTCCTGAGTATCTAGCTGCTGACTCAATCCTCAACCTAATAAAAATATATTATTGGAGTTCCCATTGTGGTGCAGTTATTAACGAATCTGACTAGGAACCATGAGGTTTAGGGTTCGATCCCTGGCCTTGCTCAGTGGGTTAAGGATCCGGCATTGCCATGAGCTGTGGTGTAGGTCACAGACGCTGCTCAAATCCTGCGTTGCTGTGGCTCTGGCGTAGGCCGGTGGCTACAGCTCTGATTAGACCCTAGCCTGGGAACCTCCATATGCCACGGGAAGCGGCCCTAGAAAAGGCAAGAAGACTATATATATATATATATATATATATATATATATATATATATATATATTACTATTTATTTTTTAGGGCTGCACCTACAGCATATGGAAGTTCCTGGGCCAGATATTGAATCCGAGCTGTAGCATAACCACAGTTGCAGCAATGCCGGATCTTTAACCTACTGTGCTGAGCCAGTATCGAACCCATGCCTCTGCAGTGACCCAGGCCACTGCAGTTGGGTTCTTAACCCACTATGCCATGGCAGGAACCCCCTCAACATGCAGATCTTAATACTTATCAGCCTCTTCATAAGAGTAGGATTCAATTCCTTATGATAAATCTCTTTCTATAGATAATATACATCCTGTTGGTTCTGCTTCTCTGGCAAACTCTCACTAATACACCATTATAATAATTTAGTCATATATTGAGTGTTTATAATATGCCATTCACTGGTGTTGTGTACTAAAACATAACCAAAACATTTAATCCTCACAATAACCTTATGAGCAAGGCACAACTTCCGTGCCCATTTCTAGAGAGGGAACTGAGGCTTGGGAAGTGTAAACAACATAGAAAATGCTACACTACTAGTAAATATTGGGGCAGGTATGCAAACCCATGCTACCCCACTCTAGACAGGAAACTTAACAATATGCTGTAATTGTATCTTCTTTCTCCTTGAAAAGTCATAGGTAAATTTCAGAGGAAGTGACTGAGCATATTTATCAAATATCTTCTTGGGTCTCCCCTTTAATGGATCTTAGGTATTAAACAGGTGAGCTTGTGTTTACCCTCCTAGTTGAATTTGTTTTAGGCCAAAACCAAAAGGTTAGGTCAAAAGGTTAAACCATTCCCTGACTCAACTATCTTCTCAAGAGCCCCGTGAGGAAAATATACACAAGTGTTGTCTCCTTTTTTTTTGTCTTTTTGTCTTTTTAGGGGTGCGCCTGCAGCATATGGAGGTTCCCAGGCTAGGGATCGAATTGGAGCTATAGCGGCCAGCCTATTCCACAGCCACAGCAACGCCAGATCTGAGCCACGTCTGCAACCTACACTACAGCTCACGGCAATGCCAGATCCTTAACCCACTGAGAGAGGCCAGGGATCGAATCCGCAACCTCATGGTTCCTAGTCGGATTAATTTCTGCTGTGCTACGATGGGAACTCCAAGTGTTGTCTCCCTTATAAAACTGAGGCCCAGATGTGAAAGGCAACACAAATTAGGGTGAGACTAAGCCTCAGTGTGACTGATTCATGGATGGTATAATTTTCCACTCCATAGAAGCCTGTTGTATTTAATTTAGCTCAAATAAGTACAGATACTGGGTGATTTAGGCTGAATATAGAAATATGAGGCCAAATATATTGCTAAGTATCATTGGACATCTTATTATGCTTTGAATTGTGTCCTCAGCAATCCTTCAAGGAAAATCGGCCATTATTCCTTTCCAGTGCCACAGAAAGGATTGATTTTGTTGAAGTTGTTTATAAGCCATCATTGAATGTCATACACTCTATTATAACACTAGAAATAAAGTTTTTGTTGTTAGGATTTGGCAGGAATGTAAACTTGTAGATAGTTTGGACTGTGATATAGGCTACTTGCATTTCAGCTTTGAACAGTTACAACTTTGTAAATAATTTAATGCTTGCTCTATTTTGTGCTCAAGAGAGCTTAAAATAATATAGATTCCTTCTTGACTGCTCCTGTGCAAAAATGAGACTCATATTGAGTTCAAAATGTTATCAGGATCTTTTTTTTTAACTTTTTAAGAATTGACATATTGGCTCTTGAATGGCCTACAGTTCTGTATTACTGAGAAGCAAACCGAACTTGGCTTATATTTGAAACTGCCCTTAATCTAACATGAGCACAAATGCATTTTATGATGACCAGTCAGTTTATTTTAGAAATGCATGCAGATTTACTTTTAAGTTGCAAAGTTATTTCTTGATGACGATGTTTGCCTGAATGGACTGAAAAGACATGGGCAACTCACAAAATACAATCACCTTGAATGTATTTCCTGAAAGCCTAGTAACTTCTAATTTCTTTTAGGTTAAATAAGAGTTAGATGCCTCATTTACTCCTGCAGCCAATCAGCCTTAAGGGCATGTGGTCATCTAGATATTTTAGGCTGTATCAAACATAGTTAAAAAAATATATAATGCCTCAAGTAATTTCACCTTTAATGATTTAGAAAACTTTTCAATATTAGTTTAAAACACTAATACCTTGGGCAGATGTAATGTTACTGTATTACCCTATTTATGTTTATATTTGTATATGTAGCAGTTAAGACAATCTTTTTGTTCATAGATTGAACCTGCATTTAGGGTGTATAATTACCAGAGAAGGGAGAAAGTGGGTAGTCACATAAATTGGTACTCATAAATCCCACTTGTTCTCCTAAACATTTTTATATATGATTAACTCAATTGACATAACAATTTTACAATTAACTCCATTCAAGTAAGAGAGCCCCTTTCTCTCCCAGCATCTATATTAGCAGCTCTTAGAAAACAAAGTGGCCCTGCTTAGACTATGTACCCATTCCTGAACCATCTCTGAGGGCAAGAGTTGGAATCCTCTGCCTGACCACGCCTTGTCCTGGTTCCATACATGTGGCTGAAGTCCTGGCAAGATTAGATGGACCAGAACCATGTGACTTGGGTTCCCCACAGAAAAAAATAGAGCAATTTAGGGAAGGGAGAAGGCAATAAATTGTAGAAGATCTGGATGATAATACCATGAAGCTTGATGTAATAGACATGGATTAAGTCAGTTGAAGGAAGAGATACTAAAAATAGAAGCAGAAATGAATGACTAGAAAAAAAAATAAAGCTATTCAATAAAAATAAAAGTTAAGAATAACTGGCATTAGGAATCCCTGGGAAAGAGGAATAAGGATCAAATGCGTAAATAATATTGGAAATTGAAAGGAAGCATGAGAATAGATGCAAGAAATCATTAGGCAAAATAATTTTGAAAACTAAGATGAAATGGTGTATTGGACACCAAGCCCCACCTCTTGTGCCCTCAACCCACTGTTTATTCTAGTTGTCGTGGCAAACATATTTGCATAGGTGTGACCTAATAATTTCGACCATTTTGATTTCTGATGTGTGAGAACCCACAGCACTCATATGCATATGCAGCCCATAAATAAGAGGTATTTAATAGACTATGGGGCTCTCCTTGACCAATGAGGAACAGGAACCATTGGGTGAATGGTGAAAAATTCTGAGATGCATTCTATATAGCTCCTCATACAAAAATTTATTTTATTGAAGTATAGTTGATTTACAACATTGTGTTAGTTTCTGATGTACAGCAAAGTGATTCAGATATGTATATATATGTTCTTTTCCATTATGGTTTATCACAGGATATTGAATACAGCTCCCTGTGCTGTACAGCAGGACCTCATTGCTTATCCATTATATATATAATAGTTTGCATCTACTAACCCCATCCTCCCACTCTATCCTTCCCCCAACCCCCCCCCCCCCCCGGCAACCACAAGTCTGTCTTCTATGTTTGTGAGTCTATTTATGTTTTGTAGATAGGTTCACTTGTGCCATATTTTAGATTCCACATATAAGTGATGTCATATGGTATTTGTCTTTTTCTTTCTGGCTTCACTTAATATAATAGTCTCTAGGTCCATATATGTTGGTGCAGATGACATTATTTTATGCTTTTTCATGGCTGAGTAGTATTCCATTGTATGTGTGTATGTATGTGGGTCTATATATATGTGTATATATATATATATATATGTGATATATATCTATATGATATCTATCTATCTATCTATCTATCTATCTATCTAATCTTCTTTACCTGTTGAATAGGCTTTCCTTCCTTCCTTTTTTCACTTCTCTCCAGTGCCACAGTGCCACATACCCATTCCCTGGGTTCATGTCCCCTAGATATATTATCTGCCCACAAGGTGCTTGTCTCAGGCTTCACCATATAGGGAATAATCCTGGGCTTAGACAATTGCTCAATTTTTCAGACAAATATTAGCAGAATAAAGCCAAAAGAAATAGAAAATATAAATAAGGTGATTATCATTAAAGAAATTGAACTGAAAATGAAAAAAAATATATTACCTTCACTCTGACTCCATTGTGAAGGTATCAGGCCCCACTAAATGTGATTTTTATCACACCTTCAAGGAATAGATAATCCCTATTACAAAAATATTTTTCAGAGTCTAGACAATAAGTATATGTTTCCCAAGTCACTTTATGAAATTAATAACAGAATACTAAAAAATGGATAAAGTATAAGAAAATTATAGTCCACTCTCTTTTCTGAACATAAAGACAAAAACCCCATTTAAACATTAGAAAATTGAAAGATATATGACAATATATAATAAGGTAGAAAACGATGCAGTAATTCAGAATTCAGTTCAATAATTCAGTAATTGAAATATCCTGATTCAGTAATTTATTTTTAGATATTTAGAAATTTGTGCACATATGCACAAAATTGGTTGCTAAGTCAGTTTTTACTTACAATACAAAAATCAGGAAACAAATGTTTATCATAGTGAATGGATAAGTGATGATGGCTTAACGAGATAGAATATTATATAGCAAATAAAATGAATGAGTTTTATATAAATAACATGGATAAAAGTATAAATTAATGAGCTAGATCTTTATATATCAACATGGATAGATCTTAAAAACATGAAGTTGAGTAAAAAATAAAGCTGCAGAATGATGTATATGATATTTAACATTTTTTAAGGCAGTCCAAACAATATTGTTTAATTTTTCATGAAAATACTTCACTTGTAAGAACATAAGCAAAGATGCACGTCAAATTACTGATGGTTCTGGGTAAGGAGGGAAGGGGGGAGTTAGTTTGGGAAAGGATACAAAGGGGCTTAAACTCCATCAGTAATATTTTATGTATTTTCAGGAAAAGTTGAGCAGTTATGATAGAATTGATGTTTATTAGTTCCAGAAGGCAGATAATTATAATTGTTCTTAGTAATTTTCTTAATAAAATTGTAACCCTCATTAGCAGATAATATTTCTTTTTTTTTTTCTTTCTGTCTTTTGTCCTTTTAGGGCCGCACCCACGGCATACGGAGGTTCCCAGGCTAGGGGTCTAATCGGAGCTGTTGCTGCCGGCCTACGTCACAGCCACAGCAACTCCAGATTGGAGCCTCGTCTGCAATCTACACAACAGTTCCCAGCAACGCCAGATCCTTAACCCACTGAGCAAGGCCAGGAATTGAACCCACAACCTCATGGTTCCTAGTCGGATTCGTTTCCGCTGCACCACGATGGGAACTCCGCAGATAACATTTCAATATTGTATATTCAAGCAGCACTTATAGTTCATTAAGAAAATGAGATACACTGTGTAGTCAATGGAAAAGTGGGCAAATATTTAAGATAAAATATAAAAAACCAGAAATATTAGTACTACTATTTACATAAAATGAATATTTTACTAACATATATATATATATGCATGTACATATCTATATAACCTATCATCTACCTACCTACTTACAAACCCCCCTGTGATGTACCAAAAGACATATTTATTATGTAGTTAGTTATAGTAATGAAAAATTGTAAATAGCTAAAATGACTTAAAGTAGGCCGTATGCTTAAATGCTTTATGGTCCAATTGTACTATGGAATTCTGTGTAGCTACTTAAAATTAGAATTCTGTCTACTGGTGGGGAAAATTTCCATGTGTGAAGCGGGGAAAAACATACTAGGGATCCATGTGTATACCATATAAAACACACATATGTACAAGCCTACATACACGTACACACACACACACACACACACACACACACACAATGTATACATACTGGAAGGAAATACACCAAAATATTGATACTTGTAATATATGCCTTTTGGGATAATGGATAGTTTTTTTTTTTTTTTTCCGCCATGTCCCATGGCATATGGAAGTTCATGGGTCAGGGATTGAACCTGTGCCACAACTGTAACCAGAACCACAACAGTGACAACATTGGATCCTTAACCTGCAGAGCCATGAGGGAACTTCAAGAATGGTTTTTATAAAGTTATTTGTTCTTTTATAATATTCCAAATTTTCTGTAATGATGTCATTTTTTTTAAGGCAGAGAGAAAACCTGCTGCTAAAATATTAATATAATCTTTTTCTAATACATCTGTAGTGGGGCACACCCTGCAATACACATGGCCATTTACTGTTATTTTTTAGTCAGCTATCAACTATAATATCGACAATATCAACTATAATAGCAAAGGTTGGCAGGATTAGTATATAATCCAGCAATGTGTATAGGATACCTAAATCAAGCCCATTTTCTCATTGTGCATCTTCTTTTGCTTAAATAATGCTGCTAAATGCCTTGAGCTCATTAGCACTTTAAGGCTGTAAATAGTGGTAAAATTCTATAGTGGTAAAATTATCCCTTCCCTCCCCACCCCACCCCCCAATTATCCAGAGGAAAGAAAATGAAATTTATTTTGTATTCAGCAAGGGTGTCAGTCATTTCCATAGAAAAGATGATGATAGTGGACTAAATCGCTGAGTCTTTAAAAGTTCAGTGAAATTATTCTCAAAGGCTCTGCTTGAATAGTTTAATAACTAGCTAGTACTTCTGCTATAATCTATCAAATATTGGGGTAGCACCTTATGGTTCCATGAACTGTTGGAAATTGTCTAACTGCTGGAATGAAATACCTAGTAAGGATTGTGGAAATGATATAGGACACTCAGAGAAATCTTTATAAAAAAGAAAATAGAGAAAAAATTTAAATGCGTCGTATTATTAATAATGTTGACACTTGCTTATGTGTACTTAAAAGTATCTCCTAAATATGATTGTCCATGTAAAATAACTATTCATATATTTTATTGTTTTGGGCTATGGCAGAAAGAGAATACTGGGAAAGCAATTTAATTTAGATTATAAGCGTTTAAGAAATGCTGATAATATAGTAAGTAATGTCTCATTTATCTAGCATGAAGTGTTCCAGTTAATGTAATCTTACCTATTTTAGTACTCAGCGTTTTATTGCTGTAAACTTTTTTCACTTAAAAGAATCTTTGTACAATATAATGGGCATTGTGCAGGCTCAGGGAATGAATATATCAATAGGGGATAATTTTATAATTTTGGTTTATAGTTATTGACTTAATTCTTGGTCACCCTATTAACCTAGGCATTCTCTTAGGGAAATTGTATGCTTTATTCCTTTCGGTATATAGCACAGCTCTTAGTATATGATAGTATTTAATAAATGTTTAATGAATAAAAATTCCTTTGTTATATTCTAATACCTTTCATTGCTGTCACAACTTTTGGAGGTCTGCTACTTATCCTTCTAATCTGATTTATGTTCTTTCATTTATATCTCTGTGCCTATTATGTGCCAGGTTCTATTTAAAAGCTTTGAGAGTTACAAAGATGAGCAACATATGGAACTTTCCCTCAAGGAGCTTATAAAGCTTCCTTTTTAGTTGAAGCAGTTGGGAATATAAGACTTATATAAAAATACCTATAATAAAAGCATGTGATGAGTGTCAGCCACTAGTGAAAAACTGGACAAATCAAATAGCCCTTTCCTAGTCCTCATTACCTTGACCTTTCTGCAACCTTCATGGGGCTTTAAAGGATGGAGAAATGGTTCTTTATAGAACACAAATGAAGCAAATGGCATTTTGGAGAATAGGATAAGTTAGACCTGGATCCTGCCAGAAAAGATCTTCCAGGTTTGTAAGGAAAAGAACACATTACATAAATAATTAGAATAATAAGCAGGAATTTTAAGTGCCATGAAATAAGAACAGATAATAAGCTGTGGGAACTCAGGGGAAGGAGAGCTCATTTTGAATTTTATTCTTATGAAATAAGTATGTGCTTTCTCACAACTGGCCTCTTAGAAGTCTTTTTCTCTTTTATAAAGGTTTGTGGCTCCCCCCACCCCCGATGGTTGAAGTTACTAGAAGTCTGTTCTATGGATAAGTGACATGTAACTCTGTAAGCCTTTTTTTTTTTTTTTGGAAAAGGTATATGTTTATGTGCAGGGGCAGAGAAATAGGAAAAAGGGAAATCTAAGAGCAGAGAGATATGCACTTGATAAGAGGAGGATTTCTAGATGAGAGCAGCCCTTATTGGGGGGAGATGTGTTATTGGAGGTGTAAACAATTACTTTTTTCCTGTGTTTGAAGAGCCAAAAAAAAAAAAAAAATCAGTATTCATGTAGCTATACAAAAAGCATTGTGATCAATTTTATGTTTCATGTGGAAAATCTGTTTCACTGCTTTAGAATTACCATTCCTGTTTATATTCTATGAGCTTCTGTCATTAAAGAGGAATATAATAAGATAAAAGCAGTAAACTATGAACGTTTTAGACTAGCCAGGTTAAAAAGTTGCCATTTGGAGTATAAAGACCAGATCTTGCTGGTAAAATAGCAGCCCACACATTGATTGAAAGCAGGTTAGTTTGCTTCATTGTCAGGAATTATCCCCTGAACATATCACTTTTCTGAGGAAGGGTGGTACTTTGAGGGGAAGAATTGGTCAGGCTATTATCTGTGCAGAAGGAGTGAGCTTTGCAAAAACAACATCTGGCATGATTAAACTTGACTGCCAAGGTAGAGTCAATGGTGAAGGATAAGAGTATAATAAAATTTTACTCATGTAGGCAGAACCACTCTACCAAAAATAGCAAAGTGAACCAGAAGAAAGCTAACGTGAATATAATTCAGTCTAAAAAGTCAGTGAGACTGGCACACTACATTATTTTGGGAAATTTCAAAAACCAAGGTAACATAGCCTTTTCCTCAACAAATCCACGTTGTTAAAGGTTCAAGGTGTTATTGGAAGGAGCATTAATGTTAGATATTAATGCATAAGGAACTGTGGGTTTATGAAAAAAAAAAGGTACATTTATATTTGAACTCCTAAAGGTACCAAAAATGGCCACAGGCTAGGAGTAGTATATTTTGAGGCACTCCGGTATCCACTGTCTATTCCCTGTTTTGACGATATAAATACTTAGCAGTTGGCATGGTGAAGTCTATTCATTCAGAGGTACCCACAGTGATCTTGAAAATAATGTCAAGTACAATGTATTCATTTTGCCTTTTGAATACTGGTTGAGCATTGAATATTAAAATTATTTTAATTCATTCAAAAATCATAAAATAATAGCATTAGTACCTAAGTCTTCTATCTTTTGACATTTTGAAAACTTTAAGGATAGAAGTAAAATCTATTGTCCCTGACTAAATACATGTAATTATTGCACACTTTCTTTCTTCCCCTTTTTTGATTCTGTGTGTATTGAAGTAATTTGGAAATTACTTTTATGGGCTTAAGAAACTTTAAATCTGTTTGCCACTTTCTAGTTTTATTATCCTTAGGAAATTACTTAGTCTCTTTAGGTTTTAGTTTCCACGCCTATCAAAGAAGGAAACTGTTGGAATAGTCTCTAAGGCTCTTTTGACATTCTGTGGTTCCCCCATGAACATCTTATCTGCGATTCAAGAGAATTTAGTTTGAAGTTCCACATGAATTTAAAGATACTGTTTCCCAATAACTAAAGCACCTTATAGCATTTATTGCATCAAACTGAACTTATTTGTCACCCTTTTTACAGTTCTCTGAGACCCTTGAAGGGAAGGACATTCCATTATCAACTAGTACAGTGTCTTTCACATAGTTTTCTTTCAAGAAATGCTAAATGAATGAACAGGTGCATAAATGTGTAGCTCCTTATGGTTGTGACTTTAATTGCTTAAATGTGTTCCTCTCTGCTCACCTGACAGAAGGGCTTGATTCCTGTTCTTTCTTACAAGTCATTTGTATCAAATGAAGTTGTTGACATGAAAGGGCTTGTGAGTCCTTACTCATGTTGCATAAAAGTAAAGTTTCATTATCATTATTTTCCGCAGTGGATTGAAGAAACTTGAGCTCAAAAATTTTGAGTTCAGTTTCTCCTTAATCCACTTCTCATTTCCAAATATATTTAATTTATGCTTTTTAAGTTTTCTTGTGTAACACAAGAAATTCTTTTTAGAATTATTCCATGCCTCAGTTTGAAAGATCTTTCGGGAGAAATTCCAGATAGCTTTAGAGAAGCTGAAATTTCCACCATTTTGAATAGGAAAAGTCACATTATGAAAGTTAAAGAGGAATCACCTTGCCTTTCCTTTCTTGCAGAATTTAAAATGAGGACCATCCAGGAGTTCCCGTAGTGGTGCACCAGAAATGAATCCAACTAGGAACCATGAGGTTGCGGGTTCGATCCCTGGCCTTGCTCAGTGGGTTAAGGATCTGCTATTGCCATGAGCTGTGGTTAGGTCACAGACATGGCTCAGATCTTACATTGCTGTGGCTGTGGCGTAGGCTGGCAGCTGTAGCTCTGATTTGACCCCTAGCCTAGCAACCTCCATATGCTGCGAGCATGGCCCTAAAAAGCAAAAAATAAATAAATAAATAAATAAAATGAGGATCATCCATTTCATTCAACTCATCAATGTGCTTTCCTAGAAATTACCCAATAAATAGGCTTCCCCAGAAGTAAAACAAATGGGATTTTGGCTGCTTTCTAGTTGTATGAACTGTCAATTATGAATGGCTCATGATATGACTATGGTAAAATTATGGAAGTATGCTACTCATAGGTGATATAAATTAAAGAATCAAAATAGCCACATGAAACTTCAGAAACCTGTTATACTAATTTTCTGCTTAAAAAATAACAAGCATACAAAAACATAAACCTCGATAGAAATTTGAATCTTATATTGGATATATATGTGTATATTTATAATCTTAATATTATATATATTATATATCTACTACGATATTAATGATTTATGACTATGTTTGGCCATTAAATGTTCAGATTCTAGAGATGATGATATTGGTAGAAGAACAGTAGATCTCTGGAGGGTTGATATTTCATATACCTTGTCAATATCTCACTCATTGATTATTACAAAGAAATATTGTCAGGATTGTGTCACTATTCAAAACTAACAGATAATTCAGTTTTAAAAAATATCAGACTTACATGATGAACACAGACCATCTGCTTGAGGGACTGAAAATGTCACTTTTCAGACATGTGTTTGGTGCATGAAGGGACAACCTTATCTTTCAATACGAAGTAATGTATTTCAATAATAAAGCTTTCAACAATAGAATCGTCCCTATCTCTTTAGGGAAGGCTGCTCTTCTAAATTTTCATTACTAGATGAAGTAACATGTTGTGAAGAATTGTTTTGAAATCCAGTTCACATTAGATATAATTTGTCTTTTTAGTAAATTGGGATTAATCGTCAATTTAAGATCAAGTGCAGAAACTCTGTTCTATTTATCTTATGTCGGTTTTTGTTCCTAATAGGTACTCAATATATGCAGTCTGTATCCAGTGTAACATTACTTCTGCATTAATGATAACTCTTGAAAGTGAAAAAAGCCATTCTGATGAGCATGAGGATAAATGGAAATTTATGGTTTTATATCAATGAAAATTCCAAAAGTGAATCTGTGTTCAGTTAATACTGGTCTGGGAGTCAATATTGCAGGTCATCTCTCTCTCTCATGTATTGTATTAATCAGGGTTCTTCAGAGAAATAGAACCAATAGGAGATCTATATCTCTATCTACATTTATATCTACATCTATATAGATATCTAAATAATTATAATGAGCTATAGGAATTGCTTCACACAACTGTGGAGGACAAGAAGTCCCACAATCACTGTCTTCAACCTGGAGAACTAGGGAAAGACAGTGGTGTAATTCAGCAGATAGTGTAATTCAGTCCCAGTCTGAATGCCTGAGAACCAGGAGAACAGAGAGTGTAAGGTCCAGTTTGAGTCCCCAGAACCAGGAGTGCCAATGTCAATGTCTGAGAGCAGGAGAGGATGGATCTCCCAACTTAAGCAAAGAACAGATTTGCCCTTTCTCCTCCCACATAGTCTATTTAGCCCATATTGGTGAAGGTGATCTTCCTAATTCAGTCTACAGATTCAAAAGCTAATCTTTTCTAGAAAACACAAACACATCCAGAAATAATGTTTTACCAGCTACCTGCGCATCCCTTAGTCCAGTCAATTTGACACAAAATTAACCATTTTATACATGTGTATATATGTGCATATATATGCATATGTACACAATACACATATATGCATATATCTATGTTATGTATTTTAAAAAATATATAGTGTTTTTTCAACTCTGATTATCTCTCTTTGGCCTCATTATTTCCCACTGCAGAGAGGCTTTCTCTAAATGGCAGCGGATATGGCCACAAATAGTTAAGCAACTACTTCTCAGTGGATTTTGGACAGTTTGGCTGGTCTGCATATCCATCCCTGGACCAATCATTGTGATTTAGTTAGAAGAGAGTCTTATATGCTTTTCATCATTTCTACCACTTGGTATTATCAGTCTCTTTGATTTTCCCCATTCTAATAGGTTTGTAGTGGTTATATATTTTTTAAAATAAAGAATGTATAGCCAAAGTCTTCTTTGTTTTCTATTGTAATTGTGAAAAAATGACTTATTTGATCAATTGGTACAATCTATTACATTGATAGATTGTCCAGTAGTATATCTTGTTTTCATTATTAAGATAAAACTTCCTTGATCATGGTGAGTGATTCTTTTATTACCGAATTTTCTTTTTCAGGACTTTTATTCAGGGTTTTACATCTCTGTTCAGAAGTGAAATTAATCTTCTTTGAACTGTAATCATCAGGATTTGTTATGAGAGTTACCTTAACTTTGTAAAAGGCAGTGAATAGCTATCTTAAGAGGTTCTTAAAAAAAACTTAACAAGTATAATCATCTGGCCTTGGGGAATCTTTGGAGGTGTAAGATTTAGTCTTAAAATATTCATCTTTGGAGTGATGGTGAAACCAAAAGCTCTATTGGTGATATGATCCTTTCTTCAAGATGCATTTAAATAATACTGTTCAGGTAGGTCTTATAAAATATAATCATTTTGTTAAAAGTGAGTGGGAAGAACATGACAGTGTGGACATAGAAGAAAAGGAGTAGGAAGGAACTAATTAGAGATTCTGATTGCCGGTGCTTAAAAGAATTTGGGATTAACAGATGCACACTACTATATATAAAATAGATAACCAACAAGGATCAACTCTGTAGCACAAGGAACTATAACCAATATTTTTCAATAACCTATAAAGGGAAAGAGTCTGAAAAAGAATAGATATATATGTATAATTAAATTATTTTTCTGTATACCTGAAACTGACACAACATTGTAAGTCAACTATACTTCTATGTAAAAAAAAGATGCTAGCTTTCAGAATTATGAAGTTTTTGTGAATCTACAGGCTGTCCTGCAATCATAACACTTAGGTGTTTAAAATAATTTTCAGCTATATGTATTATTCAATATTATAGAAATTTCAAATACACTTAATATCCCTTTTGACAAACTTTAAATGTTCTGATAATAAAAGGGGATGGTATCACAGAGTTCCTATGAGCTGCATGTTTTCAGTATAAACCATTAAGGAGGCAGAGTCTCAGTCAGGGGAAGAATCAAAATTGATTTTCTATAAAGTTTCTGTAGGAAGATTCCTGAGGACTTTGGCTTTTCCAGTTGGGAAGAAATGAATGTATCTCCCTGGCGTGTGCCCTTGTAGGATACATTTCCAGAGGCCACACAGCTCACGTTCTCTGAAGGACGCATCAAGGCAACTTTCTCAGGGATAATGGAAACCTAGTGGCCAAGATTCTGGACTCATAGCCCACAGCCTTGCTCCTCGCCTCTCTTATCTCTTGGAGTGACATTTCTTTCACTCTCTTTGACCTGTTGTTCTTGCCTCCCAGGGAAATGTGGAGGGAGGAAAATAGTTGAAATTGCAGTTTTTGCTGGAGAAATATGTCCCAAAGTTGGTATTTTAACTGTACTACTATGATTTCTAATATTTGCTATTCTAAGATTC
Organism: Phacochoerus africanus; assembly: GCF_016906955.1. Taxonomy (NCBI): domain Eukaryota; kingdom Metazoa; phylum Chordata; class Mammalia; order Artiodactyla; family Suidae; genus Phacochoerus; species Phacochoerus africanus. The sequence continues at coordinate 82,233,371 of NC_062560.1, read as the reverse complement.
TGGGATGCAGCAATTTTATTTTTAATTTTATTTGTATGAGAAAATTCTAACAGGTAGTTTTTTAATTCACTGCATGGTCCATTGTGATGTTCGATAAGTAATTTTTGAGTGAATAGAAGAGTGATTGAAATAAACAATTTTATTATCTGTTAGAATAACCCAATTATATGATTTGAAATAATTTCTCCTAGGAAAAATACAAAAATAGGTATTATATAGTCTAGAAAGATAACATTATGGATGTCTTCTTTCTCTTCATTTATCTCTTTAAAATATTTCTTGCTCATGGGAGTTCCTCTTGTGGCTCAGTGGGTTAAGGATCTGGCATTGCTGCAAGCTGCAAACATATGTCACAGATGCAGCTCGGAGCTGGTGTTGCTGTGGCTGTGGTGTAGGCCCACAGCTGCAGCTCTGATTGGGCTCCTAGCTTTGGAACTTCCATGTGCCCTAGGTATGGCTGTAAAGATAAAAATTTTCTTTCTCAGTCATTTCTTTACCCCTGCTGTCTCTTTTCTCACACATGCACACACACACACATACATAATATACATGTATGTATGTATGTGTGTGTGTGTGTGTGTATATATATATAATGTATAACCTTTCAATCCCTCATATTTTTTCCTTTATAGCCCACCTCTCTTTCAGTCTTCTTGTCAATTTCTCTCTTCCTGTCTTCTCTCTTCCTCTTTTGCTTTCTGTTTCCATAGTCACCCTCCCAAAGTCCATACATCTCTGGTTTCCCTCACTCTTTTCCCATACCTGTCATTGTTTCTCTCCTTCATGTTTGTCTGATCTCTCCCCATTTTTCTTTCTCTTTCTCCACACTCTTCTGTGTTTCTTCCTGTGTTTCTTCCATAGTAGGAAAACACACACCCCCTTAATCCTCTCCTTTTCTCTCGCCCATGTTTTCCTCCCTCCCTTTGTAGCTCAGGCTAACAGAGTTAGCCTTCCTATCTCAACTAGGTTTTCTCAGTATCCTAGCCTCTCTTGGGATCTCTTTTTCTGTTTTTCTGTGTCTTCTTCCTTATTTACCTGCTTCTCCATGGTTGCATTCTTTTTGCTCAGGCCTCCCCTCATTTCCATCTCTATTTTTCTGTGTCACTCTGACTGTGCTTTTTCCTTTCCCTCTACTGCATTTTCCTCTCGACCTGGTGTGTTTCTCTTTCCACTAGTCTGACTATACATATCAGCATCTCTGTATAGATTGCCATGATCTTCCAGGAAAGATAACGTTGCTTTTTTTTTGTGCTTCCCAGCACTTGTTCATATCTCCATAAGCACATGCACCACAAAATGTCATTTATTCCTCAGTGCTGCCAGAGTGCTCATTCTGCTAAGGCAAAGGCTGGTGAGGACTATGGGAAAGAACAAACCTGGATTTGAATCCTATATGCATCAATTGGACAAGTTTCTTCACCACTCTGGGCTTGTTTTCTTAGCAGATCATTGTAAGATGAGCCATATAATTTGTTTTCCAAACAGAGGTACATTTGAGAGTGAAAAGGGGTTCCAAAAATAGTTAAATAATAATTGGAAATGTTGATCGATTGGATGAGCAAACTGGTTTTATTTATTTATTTATTTTTAAAGTTTTATTCACATATAGTTGATTTACTATGTTGTGTTAATTTCTGCTGTTCAACAAACTGATTCAGTTATACATATACACACATCCATTCACTTTCAGATTCTTTGCCCACATAGATTATCACAGAATATTGAGTAGAGTTCTCTCTGCTGTACAGCAGGTCCCCATTGGTTTTATTAATGGACTTGTAAAATAGTTTTATACAAAACCTTTCCATAAATAAAATCTTCTGAAAAGTAAAAATAATACACATTTGTGTACATTAAACAAAACTAAAACCTTATATTAATTATCCAAATTAACACTGCAGTCACTATGTAAAACAATTACAACACTCCAAAAGGATTTTCAGTTAATCCCTTCCCTCTTCCTCTGGCCCATGGCAAAACTTGATCTGCTTTCTATCACCATAGAATAGTTTTGTCTTTTCTAAAATTTCATTTATTTTTTATTTTATTTTTTGTCTTTTTGTCTTTTCAGGGCCACACCTGGGGCATGTGGAGGTTCCCAGGCTAGGGGTCTAACCGGAGCTATGGCTGCCGGCCTATGCCACAGCCATAGCAACATGGGATCTGAGCCACATTGGTGACCTACACCACAGCTCACGGCAACGCCGGATCCTTAACCCACTGAGCAAGGCCAGTGATCCAACCCACAGCCTCATGTTTCCTAGTCAGATTCGTTTCCACTGAGCCATGACGGGAACTCCCTAAAATTTCATTTAAATGGAATCATAGAACATGTACATTTTTAAAATATTAATTCATGTCCATGCATTTTTTAGGTAATATTTCATTTTATGGAAGACAATAATTTGTTTATCCTTTTGGCTTGAGTGAATTTTTAGTGAGAAATGAAAGTAGATCCTTGTGTCCAATCAGCTATTTGTATCAGTCAGTTTTTTTTTTTTTTTTGGTGGCTGCACTTGTGGCATATGGAAGTTCCTGGGCTAGGGGTTGAATTGGAGCTGCAGCTGCAGCCTATGCCACAGCCACACCAGATCTGAGCCATATCTGTGACCTATGCCACAGCTTGACACAACACTGGGTCCTTAACACACTAAGTGAGGCCAAGGATTGAATCCATATCCTCACAGAGACAATGTCAGGTCCTTAACCTGCTGAGCTACAATGGGAACTCCAAGACAGTCTTCTTTACAAGAAATGTCTATGCATTCCTGGTTTGCTGAGATTTCTTTTTATTGTTTTAATCCTGCACAATTGCTAATTTGATTAGATCCTCTTTTTCTAGATCTTTTGAGATAATCTTTCTCTTATTCCAACTTTTTCTGTTAACATGGCGAATTACTTTATTTCCTAATGTTAAACCAGCCTTGCATTCTTGAAACACACCTTTGTCACATTGTGTTATCCTTTTTATCCATTGCTTCATTTAGGTTGCTACTATTTAATTACATCCTTTACATTTATTTTCTACTTGAGACTAGTTCAGGATTTGAAGTTCTCATAGTCTTTTTTTTGCCTAATTTTTGTATCAAGATTGTAACTGTCTCATAAATTACATTTGGGAGTGATCTCTACTTTTCCTTGAAATATATTCTATAAGATTGATTTCTTTGTCCCTTATGTGTTAAGGAAAGTTCTATATTAGTTTTCTTTTGCTGTGGTAATTACTAAAAATGTAGCAGCTTGAGATAGAATACATTGATTATCCATAGTTCTGTAGGTCAGAAATCAAGTGGACAGGCTGGTTTCTCTACTTTGACTCATAGGCCAAAATGAAGGAGTTGGCAGGGTTGTGTTCCCTTCTGGATCTTCTGGGGTAGAATTCATTTTGAGGTTCATCAGATAGCACTCAGAATTCAGTTCTTTGCAGCAAAAGGACTGAGTCACCTGTTCCTTGAATAAACTGATTGGCAACTTTAATTCCATTAGGAAAGTGTTTTTGAACTTGTAATATTAACATATTCACAGGCATAATGCCAGAGGCAAAAATCATGGAGGCCTAAATCCTGCCTACCAAAAGTTGATCTACGAAACCATCTGTGTCTGGCCTTTTTTTCTGTGTAGAAAATTTTAATTAGTGATCTTTACAAGTAACTGTAATTTCAGTATTTTCTATTTATTTTTGATTCAACTTGCAACATTAAATTTTCTTCTAGTAATTTATCAATTTTATCCAAGTTTTCAAAGTATTTGTGTAGTTTTTCCTAGTACTATCTTTTACATCTTTGTGGTAACTGCAGTCATGACATTCTTTTTATTCCTAATGTTATTTATTTGTGCTTGCCCTTTTATTTTCTTTTTATTTTTTTTTATTTTAATGATTTTTATTTTTTTCCATTACAGCTGGTTTACAGTGTTCTGTCAATTTTCTACTGTCCAGCAAGGTGACTCAGTCACACATACATGTATACATTCTATTTTCTCACATTATCATGCTCCATCATAAGTGACTAGATATAGTGCCCAGGAATAGACAGCAGGATCTCATTGCTTATCCATTCCAAAGGCAATAGTTTGCATCTACTAACCCCAAATTCCTAGTCCATCCCACTCCCTCCCCCTCCCCCTTGGTAATCACAGGTCTGTTCTCCAAGTCCATGAGTTTCTTTTCTGTGGAAAGGTTCATTTGTGCCATATATTAGATTCCAGATATAAGTGATATCATGTGGTATTTGTCTTTCTCTTTCTGACTTATTTCACTTAGTATGAGAGTCTCTAGTCCGATCCATGTTGCTGCAAATGGTTATTTTCTTGATCACTTGTGCCAGAGGAGTTTTCATTATCTTTTCCAAGTACCAACAGCTAGCATTATTAATAAACTGTTTTGCATCTGTCATCAGTTTCATACAGTTCTGCTCTTATTTTTGTTATTTATTTCCTTGGAAATAATGAATATCATTAGGGGGTATGTTATAAGTTCATCATTGAATAATGGATATTAAAACACACAATATATTTATTTTCTTGGTAAAGATTTGCAGCTTATCAATGCTGGAGTTTTTTTTTTTTGTGTGTGTGTGTCTTTTCTAGGGCTGCACCCACGGCATATGGAGGTTCCCAGTCTAGGGGTCTAATCAGAGCTGTAGCCACTGGCCTAGGCCAGAGCCACAGCAATGCGGGATTTGAGCTGAATCTGTGATCTACACCACAGCTCACAGCAACGCTGGATCCTTAACCCACTGAGCAAGGCCAGGGATTGAACCCGCAACCTCATGATTCCTAGTCGGATTCGTTAACCACTGCGCCACGATGGGAATTCCTCAATGCTGGAGTTTTTAACTCATGTAATCATGTCGATTGAATTCCAGATAATTGAGGAAGAGGGAATTACAGTATTAGAGTGAAAGGATTTCAATTACATATGAACTTCACTTTAAGAGAATAGCATACAATGTAGAAAAGAATAGTAGAAATATCGACTTTGAAATCATATGGATTGTGACTCTGTCACTTGCTTATTATGTGATTTTAGGCAAGTACATAATCTCTCTGAACTTTAGTTCCTTCATGTGATAGTCAGTGGTGCTGTTTGCCAAGTATTTTCACTTCTCTCCTGATACTGGTACTTAGTAGGACTATACTTCTTTATATCCTTGCTTTGAGAGGGGGCATTGAATAGTTCTGGCCAATGAATTGTGAGTGGAAGGGTCCTATTGCTTTGGGGCCAGAACACATGATTTCAGGTTTTCCTATACTTTTCTTAAATGAGTTCATTATTTTTTTTTCTTACAGGAAGGAAACTATAGAATCTTAAGAAAGGAGTCAAAGAATCAATGGTTATAAAATTAGGGGAGAAGTTCCCATTGTGGCTCAGTAGTTTAACAATCCAACCAGTATCCATGAGGATGGGGGTTCCATTCCTGGCCTTGCTCAGTGGGTTAAGGATCTGGCATTACCACAAAGCTGTGGTGTAGGTCACAGATGCGGCTTGGCTTGGATCTGGTGTTGCTGTGGCTGTGGTATAGGCTGGCAGCTGCAGCTGTGATTCAACCCGTAGCCTGAGAACTTCCAAATGCAGCTGTAAAAAGAAAAAAAAATAGGGGAAGACCAAGAAAGTGTAGTGTCTGACTGGATTAGTTAAGCCATTTAAGAGATCATAAGCTCCTATGCAACAAGAGATTATTGTATCTCCCCGCCCCCAACCCAGTACTTTATTAAACTATTGAACTGAAAAGTAAGTATAATAAGAAAGAAATTCTGAATCTTCACCAAAAAAATCTGGATTTTTGGGGGGAGCATTTTATTGAGATATCAAATTAACAAAAAATTGCTTTCTTCCCTTCTCCTCTGCTTTGCTTGTACCTAATCATTTTTAAATAAAGTTTACTAGGAAAATAAATCAAGATAATAAAGAGAATATTTACAGAATCATATATCAAACTGAAATTAAGACAATTTGGAAGTCTATATAATTTGGCACTTGGGAGGTCTTTGGTGTCCTTAAGAACAGTATGGGCGAGGAAGGGAAGAGGAGTCATCACACAATGAGTAGAGGTGTAAATAGAAGGAAAGGAAATTGATACACCAAATACTGGTCACTGTGGCCATGCATAGACAGTGAATATGGTAGGATGGAAGGCAAGGGTAGGGCTTTATTGTGGAGGTGGGGGCAGGGGAGAGCAGAGCATACCCACCCCCAAGGCTTCCAGAGCCCTGTGCCTGACGGATGATATACAAGCCATTAAGCCTCCTTCCTCCTAGTGTTTTCTCTTCTACCACTTCCCTTTCTACTATCAGCAGCTTCTATGAGTCCAGAATTGGGCCACATATGCTCACAGGCTTTCTATGCTAGATGCACAAAACATTGGCTCCACTCAGGAGTCTCCCTACTTCTACCCCTCTTTTAGGCTTTCTGCCATTCGACCAGGACTTGGCCTCAGGTTGCTTGGCTGTCTCTTACCCAGTTCTCTGAGAAAACTTCCAGTACTGGCCAGCATCGCTCCCACAAGAATATCACCTACGAGCAGGATGTAAAACTTTGTAGAAAGATTGGGATCTGAGCCAGTGTCATTAAAGTTGCCCTGAGTAGAATGTGAACCACAGTTCTAAAGGTCTTCAGCATTGAAATCTGCATAAGGCTAAGCTCAGCTACAGTTTAGTAGAATCGCAATAAAGGGCTGGGTCTGACACATGACCATGGGAGACAGGTGACATGACCACCAGATCCACAAGACCAATAGTGCCCAGGAGCCTACACTCTTCACCTGACTGAGAGGGCTGAGCCTTCCACATGAGCATAGCAGTCCATGTCTGTATGATTCACCAACAGCGATGTCTGCATTGCTCACATGACTGAGAGGGCTAAGCCTGCCTCATGAAGCTAAGGTTCACATGACAGTAAGATCTATGTGACCTGCAGGATTCAAGAGTCTGTGAAGTTCATGTGATAATAGTCGTTATTCAGAGAGACCACATGACCTAGGGGTCCAAGAGTCTGTGGTGCTGACCTCATTAGTGGCCCATAGCTATAGCGTCCACATGATCACAGGATCCACATGACTCACAGACTTGGAGCCAGCAGTCCTCAACTGATGGGAGGGCAGGGTCTGACAGGGAGTATAGGGGCCAGCAAGATGTGGGCTGCCACTTGAACTGGGTTCACATGCTCTTATGGCTTAGGAGCCACTATGTTCATGTGTCCTGTAGGCCTAGGCCTGTTACATGTTGGTGGGTCAGCATGGCTGGAGGATCTGTGTGATCCCCCTGAATCTAATATGCCTTATGACAATAGGGTGCAATGAGACTGAGTTCCTTAGGGTCTGCATGGCTCAGGGGACTATCCTGTTCATGTGACAATCTGTGTTTCTCCACATTCCAGGTGTACTTCCATGGTAGCCAAACTTGGACTTCAGCAGCCACCACTTCTCTTTAATAAGAAAATTTTATTTATTTATTTTTTCTAATAGCACATATAATACAAATTGATACATGAATACACAACAAATTAATATATAACAATGAAATAATTCCTCCCTAAAACCATATTTCAGAGGGAGTACTGCAAGGGCCTAAGGATTGGGTAGAGGTCTGGGTTGTTGACGTAATTTCATGTAGGCCTAAAAGTCATTAAAACAAATCTAAGTCAATTTTAATTGTTATTTTGCAATCAGAAAATGTGTGGAGTGATTACTGTGTACTGAGCACTTGAAAAGGTTAACTCATTAATAGTGGCAACTCTATGGAGTATGTACTATTATTATTACAGTTTTACAGATGGGGAAGTTGAAGCACAGAGATGTAAAGTCACTTGCCTAAGATGTCACTAAGCTTGGAGGTGGCAAGGCCCAGGGTTTGCCCTCAGAGATTTAGGCTCCAGACTCTGGCTTCTGATCACTTACCAGTTCCCCAGAGAAAATTAATATGAATTCAACCTTTCTAATTCAAGCCAACTGGAAAGCCAACCTCACTTACTGAAAAGTTTAAGGCATGAAAGATCTCTTTGAAATGCCGTTTAAATAGTTTCAAGTATGAATACAAATGGTAATGAAAACAAATCAAACAAAATTTAATCAGATTAAGGGCCTCAGGATATTTGTTTTAATGTATAGGTATGTTTACATTTACTGTATCAAATAATTGTATATAAAAGTAGGTATAAAATACTAATTAGTTGAAAACAGTTCCTTCTTTACGTTTTTTTGTTTTGTTTTGTTTTGTTTTGTTTTTTTGGCTGCTCTGCAGCATGTGACATTCCCAGGGCAGGGATCAGATCTGAGCCATGGTTGCAACCTATGCTGCAGCTTCAGCAATGTCAGATCCTTTAACACACTGTGTTGGGCCAGGGATCAATCCTGCATTCTGGTACTCTAGGGACACTGCAGATCCTGTTGCTCCACAGTGGGAACTCCGCTTCCTTCTTTAAGGAAAGAGACATTGTAAAGTTTAATAATCATACCTGGCTCTTTCCTGAAATATAAAAGGTACAAAGGAATGAAATCTGAATTAATTAGATTTACTATATTTATATCCTGCCTGTGCTATTTTAGAAAGGACAGAGAAAGGAGAATATACATTATAGTTTAAAACACTTTCAATTTCAAGAATAACTGGGAAACTGTAGTTTTTGCCAGTATGTCCACAATCAGCTTGATAAACGGTCTTCCTGGCTTGCCAGTTTAGGCAAACTTAATGCTATACAAGTAGTGGGATTATTTTGCTGTGTCTCGGCAGTGTGGCATGGCTACACAAATAAGCTGGAGAAAACTTAACAGACCAAAGTTTGTACCATGACTACAACTGAATATACTAGCAAAGACACTGTGTGCTTGTGGTTCTAAGCCCCTTGAAGAAAGTTCTGATTTTTGTAGTGAAGAATAGAAAGAGATGACAGCGTTTGTACAAATCTATGGGACAAATATAACTGTAGAATAATAAGATGAGGTCACATGTTTATGGTACAGCCTAAAAAAACTTTAAGTTGGATTTAGAAAGCATCTATATTCAGTAATAGGATAGAATTTGACATCAAGACCTGATGTGTATCCCAGCATTTTTTTGTATAAATATCTACATGTGGACTGACCAATAGTGGAAGACAGCAGAGTTTTATCTAGCTCACCTGTGCTCACCTGAGACTTACTTGGTTTGGACGGTGTTTGGGGCCAACTTCTTTTACCAACAAATCAAAACAAGATAAAACAACAAAATCTCTGGGCTTCTCATTATCCTCTTCTTTTTTCTTTATAATTTTTTTATTTTCTTTTCCCACTGTACAGCAAGGGGGTGAGGTTATCCTTACATGTATACATTACAATTATATTTTTCCCCCACCCTTTCTTCTGTTGTATCCTCTTAAAGTCACATTTTGCTCCTATCAGACCTGATACTCAAATCATTCATTCTTGCTCTGAGATGATTATCAGGAATTTATTAGGATTAAATAAATATTTAGCTACCTCAGTGAGAGTCTGTCAGTACTCTCTAAGATACATTTGACGGGCAGGAGTAAGTCTGCTGATAACATCTGTCTCCCCACGGTTCATAGGTGTTAGCAGTTTAAGCCTTGCATTTGTCAGTTGCTATGTTTATTAGATGAGGCAGGTTGGTAAGCCATTCCCTTTGCATGTCATTTGCCAGTATGCTGGGGATTACCTTTTCCTTCCTTTACTTTTTTTTTTCCCTTGTGGTTGACATCTTGGAGGTCACTGCTAGTGGTTTTAGAAGGAGTGGCTTTACCTAGCCAAGAAGTGAGGAAAGAGGATAATAGAACTCTTGCAATCATGTTAAATTAAACATAGATACTCAAGTTCAAACACCAATGTTAAATTGGTAGTAAATGCACAACTGAATTAGAGGTCCTATTTGAATTTACTTTTTAGAAAATAAAATTGAAAGAATGTATAAATGTATGTGTGACTAGGTCACCTTGCTGTACAGTAGAAAATTGATGGAACACTAAACCAGCTATGATGGAAAAAATAAAAATCATTTTTAAAAAAAGAAAAGAAAATTGACTGACTTGGCAACACTCTACAGGGGAGATCATCAGATGAGGCTATATGATTACAGAAACTATACACAAAACATACCTTTCTTGGTTCCTTTGTGAGAGTCATCAACGAGCTAGAGTAGCTTCATCGTCACTGTCAAGAAATTGGAAAGAAGAGATACAGGTGCTGATGGTGCTCCTTGTCAAGATGTTCTAATGTGTCCAGTTGCTGCCCCCAGGACAGTGTTAAAGCTCAATAGCTCTAGGTAATGGACTCACCATTTGGGGACTACCACAGTGTGGAAATAGAGAATTATAACCACAGAGAAAACTTACCAAGCCAAAGAATGGAGAGAAGTGAGAAGGAGGGGATTCCTTGCGGGGAGTTTGCTCATAAGCTGTGCCATTTGTGATGAAATGACTCTCCGGCAGAGTTTGAAAATCTCCTCCATATGGAGACCATTATCAAATAAACATTGTGGTCGAAGGCTTTAAAAATTATTAGGAGGGGAGAATGTACATTGTCTCATCTTGGTTCCTGGTATCTGCTTGGTGTAACTTTTGTTTTTTGGCTGCCCAGCAGTATATTGAGTTCCTGGGCCAGGGATCAGATCTGAACCACAGTTTCAACCTACACTACAGCTGTGCTGACTTGAAATCCTTAACCAGCCGTGCCTGGCCATGGATAAAACCTGTGTCTTGGAGCTGCAGAAATGCCACTGAACCCGTTGCACCATAGCAGGAACTATTTTTTTTTCCCTACTCAAAAAATTATTCTTACTATTTTTTGGAAAATATTTCAGATTAGTTTTTTCTAAAGCAGCTACCCTGTTTTTTCTTGTGTTCCTTTTTTTTTTAAAAGAAATCAATATTTTATTCTTTTCCAAAATATACAGCAAGTAATCAAGAACATTTTTCCTGAGTCCAGTGCTATTTCCTCTTTAGCTCACTGCCTCTCAGGCCAAATCCCAAGTCTGCTTTAAGGAAAATGGAAAACTCTCTTGTCCTTAGTTCAACAAAGTTAATGGATTGGGGTCCTTGAGGACAGTGGTTCTCTCGAGCAAATTGAGCATTCCCTTTGCAACCTTAAAAAAAAACTGAGATGAAATTCTTTTAACATACAATGAAGCATTTGAAAGTATATAATTCAGTGGCACTTAGTGCAGTCACAATGTTGTTCCACTCACCACCTTTCTCTAGTGTCAAAGCTTTTTTGTCACCCCAGGAGAACACCCTGTTCCTTTTAAGTAACCACTTCACTTCCTCTCTCTGCCTCAACCACTGGCAACTATTCATCTGCTTTCTCTTTTTATGGATTTGCCTGTACTGCATGTTATATATAAAAAGAATCATACGTGGAATTCCTATTGTGGCACAGAGGAAATGAATCCAACTAGGAACCATGAGGTTGCAGGTTCAATCCCTGGCCTTGCTCAGTGGGTTAAGGATCCAGCGTTGCTGTGAGCCGTGGCGTAGGTTACAGACGTGGCTTGGATCCCACGTTGCTGTGGCTCTGGCATAGGCCAGAGGCTACAGCTCTGATTCAACCTCTAGCCTGGGAACCTCCATATGCCATGGGTGTGGCCCTAAAGAGCAAAAATGAAAAATTTAAAAAAATGCTATTTGAGAGAGTGTGAACTGGTATCTCACTGTGGTTTAGATTAATTTGCGTTTCCTTGATGACTGGTGGAATTGAACATCTTTTCATGTAGTAATTAGTCATTTGTACATTTTCTTTGGAGAAATGACTATTCAACTTCATTACTCATTTCTTAATTGGGTTGTCTTCTTGTTGTTGAGTTGTAAGATTTCTTTCTTTTTTTTTTTAAATTTTATTATAGTTGATTTACAGGCCCATGTGATCTCTTTTTTTTTTTTTTTTATTTTCCCACTGTACAGCAAGGGGGTCAGGTTATCCTTACATGTATACATTACAATTACATTTTTCCCCCAGCCTTTCAGTTGTAAGATTTCTTTATATGTTCTGGATACCAGACCCTTATTAGATATATGATTCGCAAATAATTTCTTCCTGTGGGCTGTCTTTTGTTCTTTGATGCACCAAAATTTAAAAATTTGTCTTTTTTATTATGCAGGAGAATTATTTTTCTTCTATCCAACTTCTCTAATTTATGTTGTCCACATGGCAAATGTAGACAGATTGATAACCCTATTCTACATGTGGATTATTGACATAGTCATGACTTAAAAATATATTTAAACTATATTAACTGTGAAATACAGAATATCGAACAGTCTGTAGAGTACAACTTCAATTGTGAGTAAAAGACTGGTAGTTAGATGATAGTATGTGTGTAGAAGATATCTAGAAGGAGCCACCAGAAACAATAGTGGTTATCTAGGGAATATGACCTTCATTTTTCAATTTATACCTTTTGTATTGCTTGAATTTTATATAGCAAGGATATATTACTTTAACAACAAAATTCAGTAGATTTAAAAACCCACACAACATTACCTTTTACTGTAAGCTTCAGGTGACTTAATTAGTATAGTGATCTCATTTTCCAAACCCATGTCAGAGAAATGGTCTAATAGTCTTAAAAATTCTGATTTGCTTCAACTTATGATGGGATTACATCCCAGCAAAGCCATCATAAGTTGAAAATATACTTAGTATACCTAACTTACCAAAAATCATAGCTCAGCCTAACTTACCTTAAACATGCTCTGAATATTTACATTAGCTTATAGTAGAGTGAAATCATCTATTACAAAGCATATTTTATCATAAAGTGTTAAAAATCTTATGTAATTTCTCGAGCACTGTACTGAAAAATAACTTTTTTTTTTGGTCTTTTTAGGGCTGCAGCTGTGGCATATGGAGGTTCCCAGGTTAGGGGGCTCGAATCAGAGCTGTAGCTGCTGGCCTATACCACAGCCAAAGCAGTGAAGGATCCAAGCCTCGTCTGTGACCTACACCACAGCTCATGGCAATGCTGGGTTCTTAACCTTCTGAGAGAGGCCAGGGATTGAACCTGTGTCCTCATGGGTGCTACTCAGATTCGTTTCTGCTGAGCCATGATGGGAACTCCAGAAAAACAGTTTTTTTAAATTTAATTTTTATGTTATCTTTGAGTACAGTCGACTTACAATATTGTGTTTCAAGTGTATAGCAAAGTGATTCAGTTACACATTCTTTTTCAGATTCTTTTCCCATACAGGTTATTACAGAATATTGAGTAGGATTCCCTGTGCTATACAGTAGGTCCTTGTTGATTATCTGTTTTGTATATAGTAGTGTTTATGAATTAATCTTAAACTCCTAATTTATAAAAAGAGAATGGTTTTATGGGTGCAAGATTGTTGTTAAGTGTACTGGTTGTTTCCCCTCATGGTCCTATGGCTGACTGGGAGCTGTGAGTCACTGCTGCCAGCCAGCATCACAAGATAGTATCATACTGTATATCATTAGCCTAGAGAAAGATCACAATTCAAAGTATGGTTTTTACTAAATACATATTGCTTTTGTAGGGCTGTAAACTAGAAAAATCTTAAATCAAACCATTTGTAAAGTTGTAGACCTTCTGTACAGGTAGGGAACTGAGTTAAAATATTTGAAACTGGGTCTGATCTATAAGAGTCAGAAATTGAGATGCCACATAGTGGGCTTTTTTAAATTCTACAAAATTTTTTAGTTGATATGTAATTGACATATATTGTTGTATTTGTTCTAGGTGTACACATAATGATTTATGTATATATTGTGAAAATATACTGCAGTAAATTTCATTAACATCCATTATCACATACACCTACAATTTTTTTCTTGTGATGAGAACTTTTAAGATCTACTGTTGCAGAAACTTTCAAGTATACAGTACAGTATTGTTACCGTATATTACATTACATGCTGTACATTAATCCCCAGGACTTATTTAAAACTGTAAGTTTATACTTTTTAACTATCTTCATTCATTTTACTCACTCTTCACCCCTGTCCCCAGTAACTACCAATCTACTCTCTGTATCCATAAGTTCTTTTTTTTTAAGATTCCACGTATAAATTATATCATCTCATGGTATCATGACATCATGATATTTGTCTTTCTTGGTCTGACTTACTTTACTTAGTATAATGTCCTCAAGGTCCATCCATGTTGTCATTGTTGCATATAGCAGGATTTCCTTCTTTTTTTATGGCTGAGTAGTATTTTGTTGTATATACTTATATACAACATTTTCTTTGTCCATTTATCCATTGATGGACACTTTTGTTTTTTCCATATCTTTTTTCTTTAATGGCCACACCCATGGCGTTTGGAAGTTTCTGGACCAGGGATTGAATCCGAGCCACAGCTGTGACAACGCCTATGCCTGCAGGGATTGAACCTGTGCATCCACAGTGACCCCAGTGGCTGCAGTCAGATTCTTAACCCACTGTGCCACAGTGGGAACTCACTCCATATCATGACTATTATAAATAATGCTGCAATGAACATGGGCTCTTCAACATAGTGATTTAGTTTCTTCAGATAAATACTCAGAAGTGGAATTGCTGGTTCTTACGGTAGTTCTAGTTTCAGTTTTTTTGAGGAACCTCCATAATGTTTTCTGTAATTTCTGTACCGGTTTACATTCTGACCAACAGTGCATGAGGGTTGCCTTTCTTTCACATCCTAACCAACATTTGTTATTTCTTGTCTTTGATAATAGCCATTGCAACAGGTGTGGGCCAGTATTTCATTGTGGTTGTGATTTGCGTTTCCCTTTTGATCAATGATGTTGAAAATCTTTTTATGTACCTGTTGGCTTTCTGTATGTCTTCTTCGGAAATATGTCTGTGTAGATCCTCTGCCCATTTTTTAATCACATTTTTTTTCTATTGAGATGTATGAGTTCTTTATATATTTTAGATAATAACCCCTTATCAAATATATATGATTTGAAAATATTTTCTATCATTTGGTAGGTTGCCTTTTCATTTTGTTGATTGTTTCCTTTGCTTTTCAGAAGCTTTTTAGTTGAAGTTGTACCACTAGTTTATTTTTCTTTTGGTGCCTTTGCTTTTGGTGTCAATTCTGAAAAAAAAAATCATTGGCAATAAAATTAACCCCTATATTTTCTTCTAAGGAGGTTTATGGTTTCAGTTCTTACTTTCAAGTCTTTAATCTTTTTTTAGTTGATTTTTGTGTATAGTGTAAGATAGGGGTCCAGTTTTATTTTTTTGCATGTGAATAGCCAATTTTCCCAACATCATTTATTGGAAAGACTATCCTTTCCCCCATTGTATATTCTTGGCTTCTTTGCTGTAAATTAATTGGCCATATATGCATGGGTTCATTTCTGGCCTCTATAATCTGTTCCATTGATCTATATGTCTGTTTTTATGCCAAAAACATACTGTTTTGATTACTGCAGTTTTATAATATAGTTTGAAATCAGGACATGTGAGTCCTCCCATTTAGTTCTTCTTTCAAAGATCGCTTTAGCTATTGGGGGTTTTGTTTTTCCTTACAACTTAAAAAAATTTTTTTGTTCTATTTCTGTGGTAAATGCTGTTATAATTTTGATAGGGATTGCACTGAATTTGTGGATTGCTTTGGGTAGTACGGTCATTTTAACAATATTAATTCTTGCAATCCATAGGCATGGAATATCTTTCCATTTATTTGTGTCTTCTTCATTTTATTTCATTAATTTCCTGTGATTTCATTGTACAGGTTTTCACCTCTTTGGTTAAATTCATACCTAGATATTTTATTCTTTTTGATACTGTCATAATGGGGATTTTTTTCTTAATTTCTCTTTCTAATAGTTTGTTATTAAGATATAACACACACAGCAGATTTATGTATATTGATTTTATATTCTGCAACTTTAATGAATTCATTTATTAGATCTAACAGTTTTTTTGCTGGAATCTTTAGGGTTTCTTATATGTAATATCATCTCCTCTGAACATAGAGAAAATTTTACTTCTTCCTTTCCAATTTGGATGTCTTTTGTTTATTTTTCTTTCCTGTTTGCTCTAGCTAGAATTTCCAGTGCTATGTTGAATAAAAGTGTCAAGAGTCAACATCCTTGTCTTGTTCCTGATTTTAGAGGAAAAGCTTTCCATTTTTTCCATTGCTTATTCTTTTAACTTTGGGCTTGTCATACATGGCTTTTATTATATTGAGGTATGTTCCCTCTATACCCACTTTATTGAGAGTTTTTATCATGAATAGATCTTGAATTTTGCCAAATGCTTTTTTATGAATCTATTGTGATGATCATATGAATTTTACACTTAATTTTGTTAATGTGGTGTGTCACATTGTTTGATTTGTGGATGTTGAACCATCTTTACATCTCTGGAATGAATTCCACTTGATCATGGTGTATGACCCTTTTAATGTATTTTTGGATTTAGCTTGCTAATATTTTGTCGAGGATTTTTGCATCTGTTTTCACTATGGATAGTGTTCTGTAATTTTATTGTAATCTCTTTGTCTGGTTTTTGTATCAGGGTAATGTGGGTCTCATAAAATGAGTTTGGAAATGTTGTCTCTTCATTTTTTGGAAGAGTTTAAGGAGACTTGTTATTAGGTTTTTTATATGTTTGATAGAATTCACCAGTGAGGCCATCTGGTCCTGAACTTTTGTTAGTTTGAAGCTTTTTGATTACTGATTCAATGTCCTTACTAGCAATCAGTCTGTTCAGATTCTCTATTTCTTCCCGGTATAGTCTTAGTAGGTTATATATTTCTAGGTATGTTTTTCCTTTTTTTTCTAGGTTGTCCAATTTGTCATGTAATTGTTCATAGTAGTCTAGTGGTCCTTTGTATTTCTGGGGTAACTGTTGTAACGTCTCCCCTTTCATTTCTGATTTTATTTATATGAGTCCTTTGCTTTTCTTAATGAGTCTTGCTAAAGCTTTGTCTGTTTTATCTGTTCAAAAATGCAGATTTAGTTTCATTGATCTATTATTTTTTAGCCTCTATTTCATTTATTTCCTCTCTGACTTTGTTACTTACTTCCTTCTGCCACCTTTTTTTGGCCTTATTTTGTTCTTCTTTTTCTAGGTTTTTGAGTTGTAAAGTTATGTTGTTTATTTGAGGTCTTTATTTTTTCTTAATGCAGGCATTTATTGCCATGAACTGGACATGGTGAATCCTGCCATATAAGATGGTGAACTTAATAACTGTTGTGTGTATTCTGACTATACGAACTGGCCATTCCCTCATCTCTCTCCCTCTCCTTGGGCCTTTCTATTGCCTGAGACACCATATTATTGAAATTAAGTTAGTTAATAACCCTACAATGGCCTGTAAACATTTAGTGAAAGGAAACGTCAAGGTCTCTCACTTTATTAATTTTTATTATTTTTATTTTTATTTTATTTATTCTTTTTAGGGCTGCACATGTGGCATATGGAGGTTCTGAGGCTAGGGGTATAATCAGAGTTACAGCTGCTAGCCTATGCCAAGCTGCAGCAACTCCAGATCCAAGCAACCCACACACAGCTCACGGCCATGCTGGATCCTTAACCCACTGAACAAGGCCAGGGATCTAACCTGCAACCTCATAGTTCCTAGTTGGATTCATTTCCACTTCACCATGATGGGTACTCCTCACTTTAAATAAAAGCTAGACATGATTAAGCTTAATGAGGAAGTCATGGGAAAGTTGAGACAGGCTAAAAGCTAGGCATTTGGTGCCAAAAAGTTTGGCACAAATGGAAATTGTGATTGCAATGGAAATGTTCTTGAAGGAAATTAAAAGTGCTACTCCATTGAATATAAAAATGATAAAAAAGCAAAACAACCTTATTGCTGATATGGAGAAAATTTTAGTGGTCTGGATAGAAGATCAAACCTGCTACAGCATTTCCTTAAGCCAAAAGCCTAATCACTCTCTTCAATTCTGTAAAGGCACAGAGAGGTAAGGAAGCTACTGAAGGAAAGTGCTAATGTCAAAGCTGCAGCAAGTTATCCAGAAGATCTAGTTAGGATAATTAATGAAGGTGGCTACACCAAAAGAACAGATTTTCAATGTAGATGAATCAGCCTTATATTGGAAGAAGATATCATGTAGGACTTTCCTAGCTAGAGAGAAGTCAATGCATGGTTTCAAAGCTTCAAAGGACAGGCTGACTCTCCTGTCAGGGGCTAGTGTAGCTGGTGACTTTAAGTTGAGGCCAGTGTTCACTTATCACTCTGAGAATCCTAGTGCCCTTAAGAATTATGCTAAATCTATTGAGAACTTTGTCTAGATACTCATGTTGCAACAGAAGAAAGGCTGGGGGAAAAATGTAATTGTAATGTATACATGTAAGGATAACCTGACCCCCTTGCTGTACAGTGGGAAAAAAAAAGAATTATGCTAAATCTACTCTGCCTACGCTCTATAAATGGAAGAACAAAGCCTAGATGACAGCATATCAATTTATAACATAATTTACTGAATAGTTTAAGCCCACATTTGAGAGCTACTGCTCAGAAAAAAAAGATTCCTTTCAAAATATTACTGCTCATTGACAATGCACCTGGTCACCCATGGGCTCTGGTAAAGATGTACAATGAGATTAATATTTTCATACTTCAAACATAACTATTCTGTAGCCCATGAATCGAGAAGTAATTACAAGTTTTAAGTCTTATTATTTAAGAAATACATTTTGTAAGGTTATAGCTGCCATAGATAGTGATTCCTCAGATGGATCTGGGCAAAGTTTATTGAAAACCCTGTGGAAAGGATTTGCCATTCTAGATGACATTAAGAATATTTGTGATTCATGGGAAGAGGTCAAAATGTCAGTGTTCACAGAAGTTTGGAAGAAGTTGGTTCCAATCCTCATGGTTCAAGACTTCAGGGAAGAAAATCACTGTAGACATGATGGAAACAGTGAAAGAACTAGAATTAGAAGTAGATCCTGGGAGTCCCCATTGTGGTGCAGTGGAAATGAATCCAACTAGAAACTGTGAGGTTGCAAGTTCAATCCCTGGTCTTGCTCACTGGGTTAAGGATCAGGCATTGCTGTGAGCTGTGGTGTAGGTCGCAGACACAGCTTAGATCCCCCTTTGCTGTGATTGTGGCATAGGCTGACAGCTGTAGCTCCAATTAGACCCCTAGCTTGGGAACCTTTATATGCCATGGGTGTGGCCCTAAAAAGCAAAAAAAAAAAAAAAAAAAAAAAAGAAGTAGAGCCTAAAGATATGACTGAATTGCTACCATCTCATGATAAAAACTTTTAACAGCTGGGGAGATGCTTCTTCTGGATGAGCAAAGTGGTTTCTTGTGACAGAATTACTTCTGGTGAAGATGCCACGGAGATTGTTGATATGACAAAGGATTTAGAATAGGACATAAACTTAGGTGATAAAGCAGGGGAGGAGTTTGAGAGGACTGACACCACTTTCAAAAGAAGTTCTACAGTGGGTAAAGTGCTATTAAAACAAATCGCATTTCACAGAGAAGTTGATCATGAAAGGAAGAGTCAATCACTGTTGTCTTTTTTTAAGAAATGGCCCTACTTTTAGCAACCCACCCCACCGACCTATCAGCATCCATCAACATTGAGGCAAGATCCTCCACCAGCAAAAAGATTATGACTCCTGGAGTTCCCGTCGTGGCGCAGTGGTTAACGAATCCGACTAGGAACCATGAGGTTGCGGGTTCGGTCCCTGCCCTTGCTCAGTGGGTTAACGATCCGGCATTGCCATGAGCTGTGGTGTAGGTTGCAGACGCGGCTCGGATCCGCGTTGCTGTGGCTCTGGCGTGGGCCAGTGGCTACAGCTCCGATTCAACCCCTATCCTGGGAACCTCCATATGCCGCGGGATTGGCCCAAGAAATAGCAACAACAACAACAACAACAAAAAAGACAAAAAAAAAAGATTATGACTCATTAAGGCTCAGATAATGGTTAGTATTTTTTTTTTAGCAATAAAGTATTTCTTGGTTAAGGAATGCACGTTGGTTTTTTAGACATAATGCTGTTATTGTCCACATGATAGACTACAGTATAGTATAAACATAACTTTTATATGAAAACTAAAAATTTCATGTGGCTTGCTTTATTGAGATATTTACTTTAATGTAGTATTCTTAAGCCAAACCTGCAATATCTCTGGGATATGCCTGTAGTCAATTTTTGTCTATTTTTCTGGGTCAATTGTTACCCATCTTTTTGGCAAATATCTTTATATCCATTGCTTCTTGCCTCTCAGTTAAAAAAATTTAGTTCAGTTTGTATTTTACTGAAATATATGCATTCCTTACATATGCAGTGAAAGTCTGTTAGTTTGTAAATATCCGTCTTTGTTTGAAAATACCTTTATCTTTTGATTCTGTTTAAGTAGATGTTTAGCTGATTGACAAGCAAGTGGGCCAGGACAGTACCACAAACATTAGGTGGTGCAGTCCTCCTGACAACAGCGTGACAAGCATGTGGTCTTGCAGTGAGGGGTTGGACAGTTCATGGGTTGATGCATCATGACTATGGTTTTGAAAGGGGACTCTGCTACTTTCAAGCTACTTCCTACTACTTTCCTCCTACTTTCTATTGTTTAGTATCTCCTAAATTCTAATGAAAAGCAGGAGGTAAGATCTTTTGCCAAGAGTAGGGAAGATAAGGGGACATTAGAGATCTGAGAAAAATACAGAAAGTTTGAAATAACTACCATGGAGACTGGAAGAGAGGTTTATGTAGTGGAAGAATGGTATCAGGCATCAATGAGACTTCACTCGAAGTTGGAGACTATGCATTTTCAATTCCACTGATTTCACAGTGGCTCATTTTTCTCCAGCAACCAGATATAGCCCTGGAGACCTAGACTGATCCATGGTTGCCCATCAGCTGACATGTTACAACTGTTGTAAAAGGAATATTGGGATTTAGGTAAGAGACTATTTAATGTGATGGCTGATGGGAATCTAAGCTGGTTAAGGAAGAAAGCAGCTGGCTATGTCTATGTGGTTGAGGAAAAGCAGGAGTACACAATTAAGCAAGTTAGAAGAATAAGACATTGTAGATATTCAGAATGTGATATTTCAAGAATTGGTGGTTTCAGGAGCTAAGGTGTGGCTGGGAAGGTAAACTGAAATGAATGGAGGTGAAGAGAATTTGAAATAAGTAGCTAAAGCAACTGAGAGGCTTAAAAGTTGGAGGCATCCTTCATGTCTCAGGATTCCTGCTTTGAGAAATGTGCTGGTAAAATAGAAGCAAGACATACCTGCAATAAGTTGATTTTAAAATGCAATGAACTGAGCCTCATAATCTTCTTACAGGAATTATATATCTCTGTATTCTTTTTCATATTCAGGTGTATTATGGAAAAATGTTGGACAACAATATAATTCATTTGGCATAAGATTTCTTTTTTTATTGAAGTGTAGTTAATTTACAATGTTTTATTTTCTGATGTGCAGCAAAGTGATTCAGATATATATATATATATATATATATATATATATATATTTATATTTTCAGATTCTTTTCCCTTGTAGGTTGTCACAGGATATTGAACATAGTTCCCTGTGCTATACAATAGGACCTTGTTGTTTATCTATTTTATATATAGTAGTTTGCATCTGCTAATCCGAAACTCCTAATTTACTCCCCCTTTGGTAAGCATAAATTTGGTTTCTGTATCTATGAGTCTATTTCTGTTTTGTAAATAAGTTCATTTGTATCCATTTTTTAGATTCTACATGTAAGTGGTATCATATATTTGTCTCTCTCTCTGAATTACGTCACCTAGTATGATAATATCTAGGCCCATCCATCTTGCTGCAAATGACATTATTTCTTTCTTTTTTATGGCTGAGAAATACTCCATTGTATATATGTACCACATCTTCTTAATCCATTTGTCTGTAGATGGGCATTTAAGTTGTTTCTATGTCTTTGCTATTGTGAATAGTGTTGCTGTGGACATTGGGGTGCATATATCTTTTTGAATTAGGCATAAGATTTCTTAACACTGTGCCTTTTCTCATCTTTCACTTCACCATCCAGGGATGTGGCCATTCATAAGCAGAACTGAATGATTCCAAAAAATAATGTGAATGATTATTTTCAATATTCAAGTAAAATTTAATTTTATATGACAGTTTTGGACCACAAGGATGAAGCAGAATTTTGCTATTACTTATGAGTAAAATATCCAAAATTATAATAGCCTCTAGTCTTTACCTCACATTTTTCACATCATAATGAATGAAGCAGTTCTATATATGGATTATAGAGAATGTATAAAAATTATTTTAGAAACTCTAGATGAAAGGTTTTTGATTGGGAAAATTCCAAGTCTCAGTTAGTAGTTGTGAAACTTTTGTTGTTATGGTTCTGAATCATTTTGGATTTAAAGACTAGCTTTCACATTAGATAATCTTCAGTCCAGAATGAGTAGAAGAAAAATAACTGACAATTTTGAAGCTCTTTTCAGATAATGAAAATCCTGTAATGAATAGAAGTAATTTTAATTTTTCACTCAGTAATTTATTTCAACTCTCTTAAGAGAAATCTCAAGAGAGTATTATAGGTTTTGGCATAATTTTCCAAATGTAACCTTAGCCAGCACAGATGAATTATTTCATAAGAAGTTTTAACATTTTATGAACTTACATTAATTAATTCCTCAGTGAGCTACTATATTAAAGCATGTGAACAGGTACATGATAGAAATTAAGTTTACTATTATGATTTTAGTTCATTCCTCCCCTCCTCCTTCCCTCTCTTTTATACTTGAATTTGTTAATTGCTACAGGAAAATTGGGAGATTGGCCCAAGTACTACACAAGAAACAAATTAGTCATTTCACTGCATTTGTAGACATTACTGTGTTCATTTTGTTAAACTAATCAAGAGAGACATTGTGCAAAAGGAGCAAAGTTTCTTAGGTGTCATAAATCTGGGACCCTTTCTCCCCCATTTGAGAAGAAATTAGAAAAAAAATCTGATCTCATTTATGGTGTAGTTAATAGTAATAAACTTATAGTTTCCATAGGAGGTTCAAGTTCTTATGTAATTACAACATGGGTGTCAGTATGTGTTTGGCATGAGTTATCTGTTTAAAGTAGATCTCTCGGAGTTCCTTGGTCATCTAGTGGCTGAAGGATCTGGCATTGTCACTGCTGTGGCATGGGTTTGATTCCTAGTCCATCTTTTCTTCTTACCACTGATAATTTTTAGTATATTAAGCAAGTATCAACTTTTCTGGGCTTTAGTTACCTCATCTTATAAAATCTACATAGTAATATATTGAGTGTCCAAAGACAAGCAGCTTGTAGGGTCCTTTTTAGTTGTAGGATTTTTACTTTGATAAATGGCAATGTGGTAAGGGATCTCATTAAAATATGATTTTTTTTAGGACAACAAATGTTGTTATGCCAAAATTTTAGGAAAGCGTTTGATATAGTTCTATTGAGCAGTATCATTCTGAAATATCCATGTTTAATAAATAATTAATTGAAGGATGGAAGTGTGAATTATGGCTTCTTTATATTTAAATAGTTAAGTTAGTATTTTTAATCATTATACAACTAATTAAAAATACCAAGGATTTAAAAATTATTTCCACTGACTCTTGTTATTTGTAGTATCCATTCCACAATCATTAAGTTTGGTCTCATTTTTCTTAAAATATTATATCCTCTATGGTTACTAGACACAGAAAAGACAGGCATTTACTGTAACAGAAGTTCAGGTTACCCCCTAGGCCCAAGTGATATGTACATATACAATTGATCTGCCTGTTTCAAGTGACCTTATATCATACTCAGGAGCTGGGATGTTGTTGAATGGTTCTGTCCATCTCTTTCAATGAGAAGAGTCAGCTATGTTCTGTTATCCTGGTGATGTCTACAGAGAGACTGTTACTTCTGGGTCTGTGCCCATTCTATTGCCATGTAGATAATGTAGCTGACTGGATCAAACTGACATGGTGAAAAATATTCTGTCATGGCTCTACCATTTGGAGTGTTGACATAGCCCCAGTGTACATGGAAGTTCAATCAATTCATCAACAAACGTCTGATTCTTTTTTTAAAAAAGATTTTTATTTTTCCTATTATAGTTGATTTATAATGTTTTGTTATTTTCTGCTGTACCGCAAAGTGACCCAGTCATATACACATATATATACACATTCTTTTCAACAAACATCTGCTTCTACTGTACATGATCTAGTTGGTATAACCCAACACATGCATAACCCAGGTTTAACTAAAATTTTATTTTCTTCACCAGTTGTTTTGGATCTTTTAAGCCATTCATTTAACAAACATATTAGATATTTCACTATGAACTAAAAAATAAATAAGGTATACAAAATAATTAAATTCAATATTTGTATTATATACAAAGTAAAGAAGGAATACAAAAAATAATTAAGATACAGTCCATGCTCTCCAGTCTAAGGGGTAAACTTTCATCTAAACAAGCAATTATAAAAGTATGACATTCTGTTGACAGCATTAGTCTATATGTTTCTTTATCAAATTTAAGACTTCTACCTGACATTATGACCCATTATGATTTCCTGTAGAGTTAAAGCAAATGTTTTTTTTGTTCATTTTTGTTTTTTTGTGATAGGCAAGAAATAGATTTATTAAGATAGGACACTTGTGGAGGATGTAAGCAGGCAGGCAAGAAGGCTTTGCCCTGGGGATTAGGTGGGCTACATTTTTGTAATCCAAGGAAAGTGGGGAGGGGGAAAAGACCACCTTCTTCCTCATTCTTCCAGTAGATGTCAGGCTTACATCATTAGTTCCTATTGGGTAGGAGAGTATTTGACCCTATGAGGTCAAACTAGGACTGTCATGGTGCTTATTCAAATCAGTAGAAGGGTGGTAACCTATGCTGTAATATGTTGAATCATCTCAGGTTTCTGTATAATGAGGGTCTCCTACTTTGGAATGTCATCTTTCCCTTAAATCCCTGTCCTTGGTCCTGAGGATCATTATCTTGCTGGACTTGAATGCAGGCCTCATTTTATCTTTCGCTTAATGACCTTCATTCCAAGATGTTCTGATAGCTTTCTTGAACGATTATTAATTTACAGTGTCTCCCAAAGTTCCCTAGGTATCCCTCTCTACCTATGGTCTTCTACTGGGACTCCCTGCCTGTGTAACTATACTATTCTATCCGTATCATTTCCCCCTCCAGGTGTTTTAACTTATGCTTAAAGGGGGTTATGGGGCAATGACTGTTCAGTAACTACTTGGGGCTGAGATAAGGTGTAAGCCTGCTTAGGGAAGAAAAAAAACACCCTTCTATCCCTTCTCTCTTGGGACAGCCATAAGCCAGTGTTGCTCTGGTTAACATTATTTTTCGAGCTATCTTAGAAGTTAAATAGAGTAGGATTTTAGATGCCATCCCTTCCAAAGTAGTCTCCCAACCAGGTATTAGTGCCTGAAAAGTTGCCTCAAGGGAAGGGTACAGAAGGTGTCCTCGATGAATGGGAGTTGGTCTGGCTGGTGTCTGGATCTACTGAGGCTCAGGTTCTTTGTGTCTCAGCCCAGAAGTAATTCAGTGAGAGGCAAAGTGATAGGCAAGAAATAAACTTATTAAGATAGGATGCTTATGAGGGATGCAAGCAGGCAGGTGAAGGAGCTCTACCAAAGTGTGTGTTTATTAATTGGTAGAGTTCAGTTAAGATACTACACAGTTAGCATTAAAGCAAATCTGCTGCCTTTCATTTTTCATCTACTTGATTATTCTCTTTTTTAAAAATCTTTGTCAATTTTCCTACATTGTACTATATTTGATTAATATGAATAGATAATCTGAAGGAGACAAGGACTACCAATCATATGTCTAGATCTACTGAAATTACACTTTAATAAACTGCTAAATAAATGCTTATTTAAATGAAAACAAAAACAAGACCTTGTTTTTGTACCTTTCTAAGATACTTGAGAAGGGGGTCAGCATTTGTTTAACTGTTGTTACTGTTTCAGCAATTTTCGTTTGGGGGTAAAATGACATTACAGGGTTATAAATCTATGAAACCATAGCAGAATACATATTTGGCATTTTATCTAGGTTGCAAAAGTGAGGGAATGATTCATTTGAAAGATTTAGATATTGTTTCTTGCTTGACATAATTCTTACTCCAGATGTATCAGTCGCGTATAATAGAGTAAAACCAGCCATTTGTAAAAGTGAACAATATGATTCAAGTCAACAAATTCAATTTCAGACTTATTTTTCATGTATAGAGATTACGTCCATCAGTGGAGGCAGAATCTTTAATTAAACAAGATTTTTCTGTGCTTAGGCTCCACTTTACTACTAATTGTCTCTATACTTCAGAGTGGGGTTCAGGCTCTTCACTTAAAGATGCTTCTATGGATTATATTGGTTTTTAAGATTTAGGTTTTATTTTCCCCTTCACTCAAGGAATTTTTTATTTTATTTTATTTTATTTTTTATTTTTTGGGCTGCACCTGCAGCATATGGAGGTTCCCAGGCTAGGGGTAGAATCGGAGCTACAGCTGCTGGCCTATGCCACAGCCATAGCAACGCCAGATCCAAGCCATGTCTACAACATACACCACAGCTCATGATAAGGCCAGGTCCTTAACCCACTGAATGAGGCCAGGGATCTAACCCGCAACCTCATGGTTCCTTAGTCAGATTTGTTTCCACTGCGCCACGACAGGGACTCCCATGGAAGTTTTTATTTTATAAATGAAATATTAGTGCTAAAATTGACATCAGAAAGGGGTTCCCCCATGGCACAGCAGGTTAATGATCCAGTGTTGCCGGCATCTGTCGCAGCTGTGCTTCACGTTAGATCCCTGGACTGAGAACTTCTGGATGCTGCAGGTGTGGCCGAAAAAGGAGAAAAAAAATTTGACATAACAGAACATAGCATTCACCAGGGAAAATCAGGTTAAAGTGTCCCAAGTATCCTGAAGATGCAAGGAGAACCTTGGACCTGCCTACTGTCACTTAGTGTCTTTCTTCAAATAAAATCTCTCTTGCTGGAGGTATTGGCTAGGCCTTCATGTCCCCTTTTCGAATTAATCCTAAAAGGGTAGCCTTCCCTTGTGTGAATCATCTTTAGAAACATTTGCTTTCTGTACACTCACTAATCAATTTCACTTGTTTTTAGAGACAGACATTTAATAAACCAAGAAAAACTATTTCTTCAAACATATCATAATCAAGATTCACATCAGTAGTTTTAGTAGATTAATTTTCATGGCTAATAATAAATATAATTCCCTTCAATGTACAATATTACCAGAATAATTAAGGGATCAAAGTTTCTTTGAACTAAGTAATTCAACATCAGGGTTAACAAAGTCTCTAGATATTTAATCTTAACCAAATAATTTTAAAATACAAAATGAGACTATCACCCTGTGATATTGGGAATGATGAAATCTTGATCTAATTAACTTCATATTCATTATTCTGTTCTTAAAAGATGTTTTTTTTGGCAGCACCCAAGTTGGAAGTAAGAGAAATTTCTGTGATGAAAAAGTATGCATATGTCAAAAGCTTGTAGATCATAGACTCCTTCAGCTTTCCATTGATCACTGTATTGGAACAATTAGTAAGTGAGTTAAACCAGTGAATTAAGATAAAAACAAAATTGTTGGCTCATTAAAACTGCAATCTGAAGGCATCACAATGCTTCAGTAAATCTCTCAATACAGCCCAGCTGAAATGAGGTGGATCACTAAACCTGCTCAGGGAAACAGTTTGAATGGCTCCACTGCCTATACCTGCTCTAGCCACATCAGAGAACCTCATGTTTGCTATTACCTGCTTCTTAGAGGCTCATTTCCTTAGCTAACAAGATATATGACCTCTTAAGACTTTGATATTCATATGTTTCATTTGATTAGTTGTTGTCTCTCTTGACTCCTTTATTTAATTTTATTTATTTATTTATTTATTTATTTAGTCATTTTCAGGCCATGCCTGCAGCATATGGAAATTCCCAGGCTAGGGGCTGAATCAGAGCTGCAGCTGCCAACCTATGCCCATGGCCACAGCAGTGCAGGATCCAAGCTGCATCTTCAACCTACACCATAGCTCATGTCAATGCTAGATCCTTAACCTACTGAGCAAGGCCAGGGGTTGAATATACATCCTCATGTTACTAGTTGGGTAAGATGAGCCACGATGTGAACTTCTAGAGCTGCCACATTATAATATTAAAAATGTCTAGTTTTCAACTGGAAAATAATTTTCAACCAGAAAATTGGAGGTATATAAAGACAGAAGAAAATATGGACCATACACAAGAATAAATCAATAGAAGCTATGCCTGAGGAAGCCAAGATTATGGACTTTCTAGACAATGGACTTAAAATAACTTTAAATATGTTCAATAGTCTAAGCAAAACCATGTCTAAAGAAATAAAAGAAAATATGAGAAAAATTCATCACCAAATAAAGCACATCACTAAAGAGATATTCACAAAAAGGAATCAAATAGGGATTTTAGACTTGGAAAGGACAACATGTGAAATGAAAATACCATAAGAAGAGCTCAAAAACAGATCTGTGCAAGCAGAAAAAAGAAATAGGATATTGAAGATCTGTCTATTGAGATTATCCAGCCTAAGGAAGATAAGGAAATAAAGAATGAAGAATGGTCAGAAGAATCTCAAAGACCTGGGTTAAACCATCAGGCATACCATTATATGCATCTTGAGAATTCAAGGAGAGAAGAAAAATAGATGAGTAGGAAGCATATTTGAAGAAATAATGGCCACAAACTTCCCAAATTTGATGAAAAAAAAAATCTGTGTACTCGACAAGCTCAATGAACTCCAAGTAGATTGGTGAGTAACTTCAAAGAGATCCACACCTAGAAATATTAAAATCAAACTATTACAAGCTAAAGACAGAGAGACACTTTAAAGCAACAAGAGAGAAATGCCTCATCACCAACAAGGGATCTTCAATTTAATTAACAATTGACTTCTCATCAGAAACCATGAGGTCAGAGGGAAGTGGAATGACACATTCAAAGTGTTGAAGCAAAAATAAGTGTCAACCAAGAATTCTACATGCAGAAAAACAATCCTTCAAAAATGGAGGAGAACTTAAGACTCCTGGGGGAAAGAAAAAAAGCTAAGGGAATCCATTGCTTATAGAACCATCCTATAATAAATGCTAAAAGGTGTCTTTAGGTTGGAATGAAAAGATACTAAATGGTGATTCAACGCCACATAAAGAAATAAATATCTCTGATAAAGGAAACTATATATGCAAATATAAAACTAATATTATGCTTTGTTGTTCGACGTATGAAAAATAAATGTATTTAATAAACCATACTAATAGATTAAATGCACATGTTCATCTAAGTGAGACAGAAAAACATTTGACCAAATCATATGCTGTGGGGTGGCTAAAAAAAGAAAAAAAACAAAACAAAACAGACAAACATTGTACTGGAGGTTTGAACAAGGAAAGTTAGGTGACAAAAATAAATAAAAGGCATCAATAAAAGAAAATGTTATGGACTGAATTGTGTTCCCTCCTGAAATTCATGTGTTGAAGTACTAACCCAAGTACTTCAGAATGTGACTATATATGGAGATAAACAGGAGATGAATAGGTCTTTAAACAGGTGACTAATTTAAAATGAGGTCTTTATGGAGGACCCTAATCCAAATTGTTGTTCTTATAAGGAGAAGAGATTTGGACACATAGAGAGATACTGTGGGTGCACAGACAGAGGAAAGACCATGTGAGGATACAGTAAGAAGGCTGCCATCTCACACAGAAAGAGGCCTCAGGAGAAACCAAACCTATCAACGTTTTGATCTTGGGCTTCTGGTCTACATAACTCTTAGAAAATAAATTTTTAGGTTTACTGTTTTTGTTTTTGTTTTTGATTTTCCTTTTTCAGGGCTGCACCTGCAGCATATTGAAGGTCCCAGACAAGGGGTTGAATCAGAGCTGCAGCTCCTGGCCTACACAACAGCCACAGAAAGGCTAGATCCGAACCCACCTGACAGATACTAGTCAGGTTTGTTTCTACTGAGCCACAACAGGAACTCCAAATTTCTATTGTTTATATGACCCATTCTGTGATATTTTTATTATGGAAGCCCTAGAAAACATACAGAAAGGAAGTAGTAAAGCCATCTCTATTTGCAGATGACAAGATCTTATGTATAGAAAAACCTAAAGAAGCTACAAAAATACTATTATAGCTAAAAATCAAGTTCAATAAAGTTGCAGGACTGATATACAAAAATCTGTTGAGTTTTGATTCACTAGTAATGGATGATATTACAATGAAATTAAGAAATAATTCCATTTGCAATATAATAAACAAATAAAATACTTATGAATAAATTTAAGTAAGAAGTTACAAGACATACTGTGAAAATTGAAAACATTGTTGGGCTAAATTAGAGAACATTTAAAAAAATGGAAAGATATTCTGTGTTCATGGATTGGGAGACTTAATATCATCATGATAGCAATATTCCCCAAATAGTCTACAGGTTCAATGTGATTTCTATAAATATTACAGTTGCCTTTTTTTTCCCCCAGAAATGGACAAACATACTAAAATTGATGCTGAATTGCAAAGGACAGACAAGAGCCAAAACAACTTTGAAAAATAAGAAAAAATTGACTTAGACTTTCCAATCACAAAAGTACTACAAAGTTACAGTAACCAAGACAGTGGCATTAAAATAGATATATAGATAAGTAGGGTAGAAATGAGAGTCCAAAAACAAACCCATATTTATGGCCAGTTCATTTTAACATGGGTGCCAAGATTATTCAATGTAGAAAGAATAGTCTTTTTAATAAATAGTGCTATTACAAGTGAATATCCAAGTGCAAAAAGAATTTGGATCCTTCAAATATTGTATAAAATTAACTCAGAATGGATCAATAATCTAAATGTAAGAGCTAAAACTATAAAATTATTACAAGCAAACATAGGCACCTTAGATTAGGCAAAGGTTTCTTAGCTCTGACACCAAAAGCACAAACAACCATGGGAAAAATAGATAAATTTGACTTTATCAAATTAATAAATTTTGTTAGCCAGAGAACACTATAAAAATAGTAATGAGATAGTCCACACAATGGGATAAAATATTTAAAAATCATATATCTGATAAGGGTATAGTATATAGAAGATATAAAGAACTATTATGACAATAAGAAAAAAGAGGAAGTTCCCATGTGGTACAGTGGGTTAAGAATCTGGTGTTGCTGTATCTGTGGTGCAGGTGTGGTGTGGGTTCGATCCCTAACCTGGGAGCTTCCACATGCTGTGGGTGCAGCCAAATATAAAAAAAAAAAAAAACATA
This sequence comes from Phacochoerus africanus, assembly GCF_016906955.1. NCBI lineage: Eukaryota > Metazoa > Chordata > Mammalia > Artiodactyla > Suidae > Phacochoerus > Phacochoerus africanus. Next base: position 82,202,127 of record NC_062560.1, on the reverse strand, counting down.
AAAAGGAAAAAAGAAACCACGAAGAACTTGATTTAAAAACTGACAGTATTTGAAAAGACATATACAAATATCCAGTAAGCACAAGATGCTCAACATTATTAGACTTTAGGGAATTGTAAATCAAAACCACAATGAGAAACCCTTCATACCACTAGGATGACTATGATGAGAAAAAACTGATAACAAGTGTTAGTGAGGATGTGGAAAAATCAGAGCCTTCATACACTTTTGGTGGGAATGCAAAATGTTGAGTACCTTGTGGAAAACAACTTGGTGGTTCCTCAAAAAGTTAAACAGAATTATTATATGACTGAACAGTTTTATTTCTACGTATGTACATAATAGGACTGAAAACATTTGTTTACACAAAACCTTGTACACAAATACTTGTATTAGCATCATTCTTTATAGCAAAAAAAGTGGACATAACTCAAATGTTCATTAGCTGAGGAATAGATAAAGCAAATATTGTATATCTGTACAGTGGAATATTATTCAACCATAAAAGTGATTAAAGTACTGATATGTACTACAACATGGATGTAGCATAACCTTAAAAACATTATGCTAAATGAAATAAGCTGACACAAAAGGCCACCGTATTTAGTTTACTAAAATGTTATTATTAATCCACTTAAATCTGTGTATAGATTGAAAGTTGATCAGTGGTTGCCGAGGGAAGAGGAGGATTGGGAATAACTACCGATAGTTATAGGGATTCTTTTAGTGTTTTTTTTTTTAATGACTTTATTTTTTCCATTATAGCTGGTTTACAGTTTACAGTGTTCTGTCAATTTTCTACTGTACAGCAAAATGACCTACTCATACATACATATATACACTCTTTTTCTCACATTATCCTCTATCATGCTCCATCATAATCTTTTAGTGTTAATGAAAATGTTCTGGTGTTAGTGTTGATGGTTGCACAGCATAGTCAATATACTAAACACCTCAAGTGCACAATTAAAATGGTGAATTTTGTGCTATGCGAATTTTATCTCAGTAAAAAAATGTGAAAAGGTACAGAAGTAATTTATAGAATAAAATAATTTATAATCTCATAACCTTAACATAAATGTTAATAGTTTGTGTATTAATGTGAGATCCCTCTCTCTCCAAACAGATAGATAGACAGATAGTCTCTATGCTTAAAACAGTAAAGGAAACATTATTATAAATATATTGTTTATACAATCTTTAAATTCTGCTATTTTTACTTAATAGTGATGCATATTTTTCATGTTATCACACACTTGTTATAAACATTTTAAATCATTCAATTTATCAGCTGAATTAGTCATGATTTAATTAAACATTTTTCTATCTTGAAAATTTTAGATTATGTATGGAATTTTGTAACTATACATAATATCAGGATGAAATTTTTCCTTAAGATAACATTCGAGGAGTTCCTGTTGTGACTCAGAGGTAACGAACCAGACTAGTATCAATGAGGATGTGGGTTTGATCCCTGGCCTCGCTCAGTGGGTCAAGGATCCAGTGTTGCCATGAGCTGTGGTGTAGGTCTCAGACATGGCTTGGATCCCGAGTTGCTGTGGCTTTGGTGTAGGCCAGGAGCTGCAGCTCCGATTCAACTCCTAGCCTGGGAACTTCCATGTACCATGGGTGTGGCCCTAAAAAAAATAGAAATAATTTTGCCTATTATAACCCCTTTAAAGTTTTTGTTTCCTACTTTGAATTATTTCCTGAAATGTTGTATAAATTTACTATTGCCAGGAAAGCTCCTGTTTATACATTTTACATCATTTTATTCTTTCAACATAAGGGGGAAAAGTTGCAATGTAATTTGTAAATAAAACAAAATATACTTTTATTTCATACAGTTTTTTGTTAGATTGTTCATTTTTAATATAGTTAATTGTTGAATTTTCTATTAGTGGGTCTGTGTACTTTGTAAAACATAATAGTATATCTTCATTTGGGAAGTTTTTATCATAACTCTTTCTCTGCTGCTTCTTACAAAAATGTTGATCCATCTTCCCTTATGTTATTTCCAAAATACAGAAGCAAAGTTTCAAGGACTTTTAACTGCCTGCAAATATTTGTGTTTGGGTTAGAATTTAGAGGGAAGAAAGAAAATCACGTTATTGCTGAAAGTGAGAAACTGCTTTTAAGGTTCACTAATGACCCTCTAATGCCAGTTGAAAAGGGAAATTTATAAAGCAGAAAATTTAATACATAAAATTAATAAGACGAATCCAGGGGCAAATAATTGCGATGGGAAGATACCTTCCTGGAAAATGTAATAAAGAAAAATAAAAGACAAGGGAAAGAAAAAAAGCAAAAGCAAGAAGATATATAAGATTAAGAATACAAAATTATATAAAAGAATAGAAACAGAGGCTTTTAAAAATAAAAGACTTCTATATACAATTCTCTTTTAATAGATTTGAGAAACTCAAGATACTGATTTTTCAAAAATACCAAATGCCTAAAATTGTCTCAAGATTTAGAAAAATGAAAAGATTAGTAGCTGTGGAAGAAGCACTTTAGTTGTCAAAGAATTATCTCTGAAAACTCTCTCCTTACTCAGATAGTTTTGTACTGGAATATTCTTCAATATTTCAGGGAAAAATCATTTATTTTCTATAGAAACTACTCCAGAGCCTAGAATATAAGGGATAACTTCCTGGTTTATATAATTAATAGAGTATAATTCTGATAAAACCTGACAAAAACAGTTATAAAAAGTACACATTTGATTATAATTCTGAAGATTGATGCAAATAATCCTATATGTAAGGCTTCTGAGACAATGTAGGAATAAACTGGAAAGATGACATATCATTAATAAGTATAGTTTATTCCAGGAATGCAAAGATGGTTGATTGTCAAGTATGAAATAACCTAGATTAATAGCTCAAGAGATAAAACATCTTAATTATCAAAAGATAGCTAGTGTAATTCAGTGTTCACTCAAGATTAAAAGATTGAGAGTAAGAGAGATATAAAGATATTTTCTTAATAAAGAAAAACTAATCAATTCCAAAGTTACATTGTACACAATAATCAAAAATTTAAAGGAATTTTTGTTAATATCAGAAGAAGTTTTAGGCAGTTCATTAGTAGCCAAGCAAGCGGGCAACCAACTAAATGAACCCAAAAATAAGAAGAATACATTTTGGAAAAGAGGAACTATGCTTATCTAATGATTGGTAATCTGCATAACCTCAGATACTTAATTGAAAAAGATTGAAACTAATAAGAGTTCATGAAAGTAGACCAGAAACCAGTAAATTTTTTTCTGTTAAAGCACTAGATATTAAATATTTTAGGCTTTTAGGACATTATGGTCTCTGTTATAGCTACTCAGTTCAGCTCTTATAGCATTAAAGCAGCTATAGACAATAAGTAAATGAATGAACCTGGATGTGTACTAATAAAGCTTTATTTATAAGAACAAACTGCAGGTCAGATTTGGCTTGAAGGATTTAGTTTCCAGACCCTTGAAATAGACAAATTTTCCTAATTTCAGCATCAGTCAGAAATTATATTATTAACCAAAAACACATTACAAAAGTAATGCAATTCATTAATAGCACAAAACAAAAATACCTAAGCAAACTGAACAGGAAATGTGCAAGATCAGTATGGCAAAATTATATAATTTTATTTAGGAGCAGATAGGGACTCATGAAAATTGAATGAAAACCCATGATCTTTGATGGAAAACCTTTATGTTGTAATAATGGAAATTTTCTCTAAATACATCATAGTTTTAAAGAAGTTCCAACTGTAAATTTTGTTGTTGTTGTTGTTCATGCCCAGGGCATGCAGAAATTCCCAAGCCAGAGTTCGAACCTGAGCCACAACAGTAACCCAAGGCACAATAGTGACAACAATGCCAACTTTTAAACTGCTAGGTCACCAGGGAACTCCTGGAATTTTTTTTGGGCTGACATAGTCTAAAGTTCAGGTGGGAAAAATTAAATATAAATGATAGCAAATAGAGTTCGTGTTGTGGCTCAGTGGGTTGAGAACCTGATATAGTCTCTGTGAGAATACAGGTTTGAACCCTGGCCTTGCGTAGTAGGTTAAGGATCCAGCATTGCCACAAGCTGTGGCATAGGCCTCAGCTGCAGCTCCTGTTTGACCCCTAACCCAGAAACCTCCATATGATGCAGATGCAGCCTTAAAAAAAAAAAAAAGAAAAAAAATTGCCTGGAATACCTTTTGTTATCCTTTATATTAAACATATCTGTATCATTTTAAGTGTGGGCCTTATGAATACCATATTGTTTATATTTAAAAATACAAACACAAGTGTAGTTACTTAACACATTTGATTAATAAGAAAATGCAGTATATTTCTGTGTATTAATTTTGTATCCTGTGACTTTGCCAAATTCATGGATGAGCTCTAACAGTTTTCTGGTAGAGTCGTTAGGATTCTCTAGGTATAGTCTCATGTCATCTGCAAATAGTGATAGTTTTACTTCTTCCTTTGCAATTTGGATTCCTTTGATTTCTTTCTCTTCTCCAATTGCTGTGGCTAGGACTTCCAAAACTATGTTGAGGAGTAGTGGCGAGAGAGGACATCCTTGTCTTGTTCCTGATCTCAGTGGGAATTCTTTCAGCTTTTCCCCATTGAGAATGATGTTCACTCTGGGTTTGTCACATATGGCCTTGATTATGTTGAGGTAGGTTCCCTGTATGCCCACTTTCTGAAGGGTGTTTATCAGAAATGGGTATTGGATTTTGTCAAAGGCTTTTTCTGCATCTCTGGAGAGGATCATATGGTTTTTCTTCTTCAGTTTGTTAATGTGGTATATCACACTGATTGATTTGTGGATATTGAAGAACCCTTGCATCCCTGGGATAAATCCACTTGATCATGATGAACAATCCTTTTAATGTATTGTTGGACTTGGTTTGCTAGTATTTTGTTGAGGAATTTTGCATCTATGTTCATCAGTGAAATTGGCCTGTAATTTTCTTTTTTTGTGGTATCTTTGTCTGGTTTTGATATGAGGGTGATGGTGGTCTCATAGAATGTGTTTGGGAGTGTCCCTTCCTCTGCGGTTTTTTTGGAATAGTTTCAGATGGAGAGGTGTTAGCTCTTCTCTAAATGTTTGATAGAATTCACCCGTGAAGGCATCTGGTCCTGGAGTTTTTGTTTGCTGGAAGTTTTTTAATTAGAGTTTCAATATCAGTTCTTGTGATTGGTCCCTTCATCTTTTCTATTTCATCTTGGTTTAGTCTTGGAAGATTGTACTTTTCTAAGAATTAGTCCATTTATTCTAGGTTTTCCAATTTTTTTGGTGTATAGTTGCATATAGTAGTCTCTTATGATCCTTTGTATTTCTGTGATGTCCATTGTTACTTCTCCTTTTTCATTTCTGATTTTATTGCATTTCTATATACTAACTATGAAAGATCAGAAAGAGAAGTTATGGAAATGATCCTGTTTACCATTACATCAAAAAGACTGAAATACTTAGGAATAAACCTACCTAAAGAGACAAAAGACCTATACTCTGAAAAGTATAAGACACTGATGAAAGAAATCAAAGAGGGAGTTCCCTTTGTGGCTCAGTGGTTAATGAATCCGACTAGGAACCATGAGGTTTTGGATTTGATCCTTGGCCTCGCTCGGTGGATTAAGGATCTGGCATTGCTGTGAGCTATGGTATAGGTCACAGACACAGCTCAGATCCTATATTGCTGTGGCTCTGGCGTAGGCTACAGCTCTGATTAGATCCCTAGCCTGGGAACCTCCATATGCCATAGGTGTAGCCCTAGAAAAGGCAAAAAGACCAAAAAAAAAAGAAAGAAATCAAAGATGACACAAACAGATGGAAAGACATACCATGCTCGTGGATTGGAAGAGTTAATATTATCAAAATGTCTATACTACCTAAGGCAATCTACAGATTCAATGCAATCCCTATCAAATTACCAAGGACACTTTTCACAGAACTCGAACAAAATATTTTCAAGTTTGTTTGGAAGCACAAAAGACCCAGAAGAGCCAAAGACATCCTGAAAAAGAAAAATGGAGCTGGAGGAATCAGTCTCCTGGTCTTCAGACTATACGACAAAGCAACAGTCATAAAAACCATATGGTACTGGCACAAAGACAGAAATATAGATCAGTGGAACAAGATAGAAAGCCCAGAATTCAACCCACACACCTACAGACAACTAATCTTTGACAAAGGAGGCAAGAAGATACAATGGAGAAAGGACAGCCCCTTCAGTAAGTGGTGCTGGGAACACTGGACAGCCACATGGAAAAGAATGAAATTAGAACACTCCCTAACACCATACACAAAAATAACCTCCAAATGGATGAAAGACCTAGATATAAGACCAGACACTATAAAACTCTTAGAGGAAGACCTAGGCCAAACACTCCCCGACATAAACGAGAGCAACATCTTCTCAGATCCACCTCTTAAAGCAATGACAATAAAAACAAAAATAAACAAATGGGACTTAATTAAACTTAAAAGTTTCTGCACAGCAAAGGAAACCCTAAATGAAATGAAAAGACAACCCACACAATGGGAGAAAATCTTTGCAAGTGAATCCACTGACAAGGGATTAATCTCCACAATTTATAAACACCTTCTGTATCTCCATACCGAAAAAACAAACAACCTCATCAAAAAATGGGCAGAAGATCTAAACAGACAGTTCTCCAAAGAAGACATACAGATGGCCAAAAACCACATGAAAAGATATTCAACATCACTCATGATTAGAGAAATGCCAATCAAATCCACTAGGAGGTACCACCTTACACCAGCCAGAATGGCCATCATCCAAAAGTCTATAAACCATAAGTGCTGGAGAGGGTGTGGAGAAAAAGGAACCCTTTGACACTGTTGGTGGAAATGTAAATTGGTGCAACCACTATGGAAAACAGTATGGAGATTCCTCAGAAAACTTAAAATAGAATTACCATTTGATCCAGCAATTCCACTCCTGGGCATCTATCCAGAGAAAACCATGACTTGAAAAGACACATGTACTCCGATGTTCATTGCAGCACTCTATCCAATAGCCCAGACATGGAAACAACCTAAAAGTCCATCAACAGGGGAGTGGCTAAAGAAGATGTGGTACATATACGCAATGGAATACGACTCGGCTATTAAAAAGAAAATATAATAGCATTTGTAGCAACATGGATGGACCAAGAAATTATCATGCTAAGTGAAGTCAGTCAGACAATGAGACTCCAACATCAAATGCTATCACTTACATGTGGAATCTAAAAAATGAACACAATGAACTTCTTTGTAGAACAGATTCTGACTCACAGACTTTGAAAAACTTATGGTTTCCAAATGAGGTAGTTTGGGGGGTGGGGGGATGCACTAAGAGTTTGGGATGGAAATGCTTCAGAAATTTGGTTGTGATGATTGTTGTATAATTATAAATGTTATAAAATTCATTGAGTAATTAAAAAATAAAATAAAAAAACAGTTATATTTCAATTATATCTTTTGTGGTATATGTTCTCTATTTGCAATGATTTTATTTGTGTTTTTTTCTCTTTTATTATTTTCTTCTTTACATAAATACTTTTTTCTTTAAATAAATACAGGTTTCTTTGTTGAATTTTTTCCCTACTTTTTTTTGAAGCTATGTATTCTGTTATTATTTTTTGTTAAGTATACATTTTAAATTTATACTTAAACTTATATTTTCTGGTAAACTATGAAGGAAATCAGCATTTACACATATCTAAGAAATATTTCATGAACCTAAGAATTTTCATATCTAAGCTTTGGAGAGTGCCCTCATTTGTGAGTAAACTGATGTACTCTTGAATACTATTTCTGGTCTCTTTCTCTGAGTGAGGGAAGTTTCAGCATTTCCTCAGCCTTGAACCAGAAGTATCCTTTGACTTTTTACTTGTAAAAATCATCTAAAGATGCTGATTATAATGGCCACAAAGATTTACATATAAGGATATTAATTGCAAAATTATTTATATTTACAAAAATAAAAGAGTCAGTGTAGATGTTTACCAGTAAGGAAATGTTAAAAATAATTCTATATTCATGTGGTAAAATATTATTGATCACTCACATGGTATTTTACTGAATATTTAATGTCATAGGAAGATGTTGATAATATAATGTTTAATGCAAAATATTATGTACAGTATCTGTTTTATGGAAGATAGTGGACTGGAATGAAATATACCACAAGTTTGATAGTAATTATATATGAATAAGGGAATTATGGTTCATTTCTTTTTTCTTTTTCTTGCATTGCTATATTTTAAAAATACAGGAGTTCCCACCATGGTGCAGCAGAAATGAATCCGACTAGGAACCATGAGGTTGAGGGTTCGATCCCTGGCCTTGCTCATTGGGTTAAGGATCCGGTGTTGCAGTGAGCTGTGCTATAGTTTGCAAATGCAGCTTGGATCTGGCTTTGCTGTGGCTCTGGTGCAGGCTGGCAGCAACAGCTTCAATTAGACCCCTAGCCCGGGAACATCCATATGCTGTGGGCGCGGCCCTAAAAAGACAAAAAATACAAAAAAATAAAAATAAAAATACATGTTCGTGTACGTTGCAAAAAATTTTTGAGTTGCTTAATATCCTTGACCTTGGTTAAGATATTTGAGACAAAGATGTAGTGGGCGTAAACTCTCAGTTTATAAATTTTGGTGCATAGTTGATTTTTTCCCTACATCTGAACTTAAATTCTTGTTTCTGGTCCCAATAAACTGGGTTGCAGAAATAATCTCAACAATTCAAATTTTCTTCAGTCGTTTCCTCAAGTTCCTCTAAGTCCTTATCTCTTGCCTTAATTTTGTTTTTTGGGTAGATCATCTGTTTCTCTGTCATCACATTATCATTTATTCATGTTGATATGCCTTCATCCTTGTCAAAACCATGGCCTTGGTCCATGACTGTCACAGTATGTCCTTCTCATTCCTATCACAAAGACTTATTAGTCTATACTTTCCCATTCTTCTAGAGAACACGGACTGCATGTGGCTCTTCCCATATCTTGTAGAACAATGGGGAGCTCTGAGGCTGTTGGAAACCTATGATTCTAAACTCCAAATGTAGCCATGTCTATTTTTTGCTCCTATTTCCTTCTGGGGTTAGTGGACATAGAAAGACATATCAGAAAGGGAGGCACAAAACATTTCTGGTCTCCTATTCTCCAAACTCTTCTGGGGTTTCATACCCTTAAACCATCACATCTCAGCTAGTGTCAGGTATTACTGCTCAGGGCCATTTTTCATGAGCATCTGCTCTCTTGTATCACTTCCAACTTTCTTCCCCAGACTGTGGAATCTTTACTTTTGACTGGGAAAAGAGATTCTTAACTCCAGACCCATCGTTTGTGACATAAATTTGAAGTTTCTAATTCTTCACAGTTGAGGCTCTGGAAGCTCAACATCCCAGATTTCTGTAATTCAAATAAGTTTTTAAAATTCAAAAGCCAAGGTTTGAATATTTTTCTGTTCCCCAAGGCAGTGGAAAGCACTGCATGAATTGGGTAGAAGAGAAATTCCAAAGAAAGAATATACAGAAAAATTAGCTTAATATCTTTTTTTTTTTTGTCTTTTTCCCATTTCTTTGGCTGCTGCCGCGGCACATGGAGGTTCCCAGGCTAGGGGTCGAATCAGAGCTGTAGCCGCCGCTGGCCTACACCACAGCCACAGCAACACAGGATCTGAGCCCCGTCTGCAACCTACACCACAGTTCATGGCAACACCAGATCGCCAACCCACTGAGAAAGGCCAGGGATCAAACTCGCAACCTCATGGTTCCTAGTCAGATTTGTTAACCACTGAGCCACAACGGGAACTCCTAGTTTAATATCTTGAAATGGTATCCCATCACACAGAAATAAAAACTATACTCTTATGTTATGTCAGTCCCACTTAAGGGTATCAGAATTATTTTTCTGAAATATAAATATGGCTATTATTTTTCTTAACTTCAACAAATCCCTGTTGTGTATAAATTTTCCCATAATTGGTTTTGGGTTATCTTTGTGGCCTTTTTTTTCCTGACTGGTCCTTATACTGTGACCATAAAAGATTTGCTTGTTATTGTCTAAATATACCATTTCATTTTAAGCTTCTGTGCCTTTGCTCATGCTCTTTCCTCAAGAGTGAATTGCCCATCCTACCCTCACAAGCCTGGGAAATAATACTCATACTTTAAAGCTCAGCTCTGATGTCTGATCAAAGTCTATACGAATTCCTCTCCAATCATGCTGCTACAGCATCACCACAGTCTCAAAACAGATGGTTTTTACAGTGTTGCCCAAAGTGGAGTGTGGCATTCCTTAAGCATCACTTCCACGCCTCCTTCCCTATAATCCTCTATTCTCTCTAGAGGCAAACTTATCCATACCTTTGGCTTCAATTATTCTGTACATTTCCCAAATGATATTTCTAACTGAAATATTTCAAGTGACGTACAGACCCATAAATCCAGCTGGCTTCTCTTCACATCCATTTGGATTTCTTTCAAGTAGCTCAATCTCAAGTGTTCACAACTGAATTCATTATGTACTCAAATTTTTGGTGAATATAAGATTAAAATAGGACCCAAATTGCTCCCTCCTGGGCTCCTTGCTGCTTTCTTAATGCAACTTTTGGTGCTAGAACCATCTGACTATATATAATCAGGTTGCCATTCTTGTCCTATTATCCTGCAAAATGCAAACATGCTTATACTTTGTCAGATCTATAAGCAGCAGTTCCTTCAATGTGTGCTTCAGCAGCCATTGAGAATTCTTCCTCATCTTGCCATATTGTATACTGAGTGCAAGCTCTGGAGTGCAGCATTGCTGTGTTTACATTGCAGCTCTACTACTTACTAGCTACATGACCTTGAGGAGGTGACCCATCCTGTGTGAGCCTCAGGTTTTTCATCTATAAAATGTGGGAAATAATACCTACATCACCTAGTTGTTGTGTGGAACATTTAAATTAATATGTATAATAATAGTACCTAGCACAGGCCTAGTCCAAGGGAAATACTCATAATGTTTATTTTATCCTTTTTCTTCTCTCTTCTTGGAAAATACTTTACCTGATCTTCTCTTTTAGCATTTCTCTTTTTGTTTTTCATCCCAATTGTTTATATTCTGTCTCTCTGACTATATTGTATGTTTCTTGAGGGGAAGAAATATGTTTTTTAATCTCAGAAAACTAACATCAGAGTTCAGTAAGTGCATTTGAATGAATGAGTGAAGAAATGAATAAAATGATTGAGACAGCAGATTTGAATCTGTTTTACCCTTTGATATAGTTGAGCTTTTTCCAGGCTTTTATTCAACTGGGTATCTTGTTTAACACAAAATACACTTATTTACTTGGTGTTGCATTAAGAGTTATAATGATAATATTTCATGTGCAAAAGCTGGGAATTCACACATTTTAAAATCTTGTCATTGGAACTCAAAGAAATTTGGGTTGTTTTAGAAGAAATCTGAGTGGTTAACATTGATCCCTAGGGGATTTTCATAGATTCTCAAGTTTTATGGCCTGTTTCAGCTTCCTTTTTAGTTTAAAAATGTGTCCTACAGCTCTCTTTGGTAAGACAGTCCACTGCGTTATTGATTTAAAAGTCAATAAAGAAGAATGGCAAATCATAATATATCAATTCTTGTTCCTAAATTGTTGCCTATTCATTCTTAAATATGACAGTAACAAAACCTGAAAGTTGCTTCCACCTTTAGGAAGGTAAAATTCCACTAAATTCCATTGACAGACAAGTCACTGAAATGAAGGAAAGTAATTGCATGGCTCTTTTTGGCATCTGTTGTCCCCATTAATTGTAACGTAGGAAATGAACGTCAAAGCATATGTAACTCCAGGCCTTTGACTACAAGATTTACTCCAGTGTTTTCCCAGAAATGCTGATGGAATGTAAAAGGCTGAGGACACCCACTGAAATTTATTAACAAGCCAGAAAGCAGCTGTCTCTGTAAGTTGCAAATGAAAGCAAATGTTAAGCTGTTGAACAGCCCTTTTGTTTTTTGTGGTCCACTACAAAAGGGCTTTATTATAGCCTTAGCTTTGGAAGTGGCCTTCATGTAGGTTGAAAGAGATACCCAAAGGAGAGATGGAAATTTTGTATTTAGTGGTGCCTCAGGGTGGCCATGTTTTTTTCCTCATTTAAAAATGTTCTCAGAGGCTTTCTGTATCTTTGAAGTTAGTCATTCAACACTTCCCAATATTGGCTTGTGGGGCATAAAGGAAATAGCAATTTTTGGAGTACAAAATGAAGAGGGCATTGTGTGGAATTCAATATGCTTAGTTAAGCACTTTTTTGAAGGAGACATTTGTGTTCATGTTGCCTGTAAGGAGTTTATAGAGAAATGCTCTTTCTAATCTTTTTGCTATCAGTTTCTTCACAACCTGGGTTTGTGAGCCTTATCTGATTACTCAAACTCGGAATTTTCTCCCACCTCTGAACACTTGTAACATACTGTTCATGTCAGTCATTTTACTGTTACATACAGCCTCACATCATTAGTCAAATATTGAAGTATTTGTATCTCATCTGCCTGAGTCCCTGCTTCTCAAAATTGTGTCTTAAACATCCTTAACATATCTGTCATATTATTTCTTATCAAAGGTGCATTGCTATTTCTTGCACATTGTGGGGAACAGGAAATGTATGATGATTGAGCTACAGGCGTCATTTTACTATTTTGAGCAACAGAGTACATTATTCAAGCAAATCCATAATGTTTACTCTTGATAGTAGATTTTCTAAATTATCATTCCATCGTGTTAAAGTAGGTACTTTCCATGTGTAGCAACATGGATGGACCTAGAGATTATCATACTAAATGAATTAAGCCAGCTAGAGAAAGACCAATATCATATGATATCACTTACATGTGGAATCTAATAAAAAATAGATATAAGCGAACTTATTTAGAAAAACAAAAATAGATGCACAGACATAGAAAACAAATTTATGGCTACCAAAGGGGAAGGGGGGGGGAGAGATAAATTAGAAGTTTGTGATTAACATATACACGCTACTGTATATAAAATAGATAACCAATAAGGACGCAAGGAATTATATACTCAGTATTTTGTAATAACCTATAAGGGAAAAAAATCTGAAAAAGAATATATATATATATTCAGTATATATATTCAAGATATATATTCATGTATATATGACTGAATCACTGTGCTGTACACCTGGATGAAACTAACATGACATTGCAAATCAACTATACTTCAATTTAAAAAAAAGTAAATACTTTAAGACATTAAATGTCACAAACATCTTTTACACTCTGAAGAATAGTGTAAGGATTTTTCCAATCAATTTTAAGAGGCTCTAAGGCCCTCTCTTGCTTATGTAGTAGGCTTTCTTCCTTTTGTATTTACTGTTCTCTCAAGAGCTCTCCCTCATCTGTGCCATTCAACCTGCTTGCTAGATCATGCCTGCTGCTAGTTGCAGACATTTTGGATCATTTCTTGCTTTGTCCTGTTCTCTTTCCTTTTCCACATTTGCCCGGCCTTTACTTGCTGACCTGGTTTTATCCCAGAAGATATACTTCACTGTTGCATGCTGACGTGGTAAACCTCTTCAGCCACACCTCACTTCCAGATTTTCTCTCTAGAAGGCAGTGGGTACTATTTAGTCAGGGGGAAAGGTAGAATAATAAAGGCTAAATCCAAAATTGGTTATTTGAAAAATTCTAAGATGCTAAAGACAATAAAGATCTATATCTAGAGCAAGAATTAAAAGGACTGAGAAAAATAATATGTATATATATATATATATATATATGTATATATGACTGGATCACTTTGCTGTACAGTAGAAATTGACAGAACACTGTAAATCAACTAACAAAAAAAATCATAAAAACAAAAGGACTGGGACAGACAGCAATCAAAAAAGGAAATGAATCAATTCTCATTAAACATCTGCACATTTCTCAACATCCTTTTCAATCTCACCTACTTATGATGTTCTTCCTCTGTACTCCAGTCCACGCCTACTCCTTTCTGCCATTTCTAAAGCCCCACATCACGAAGTGCATTTATAATAATTACACCTTTTGAATATAGATCACATGTAGTTTTGAATCAGGCTGCAAACTTTCAGTGGAGGCAAGTTTCCAGAGCCAGAAAAATTATAATTTAGGGTGTTGAAATAATCTGAAAATGTGATTTGAGAATCATTGCAGTCATCTTTGAGACTTTTAAGGGGCAGGAGATGGGTATCTACGGTGATTTAAAAAGATAGATTCCTGGGGAGTTCCCGTCGTGGCGCAGTGGTTAACGAATCCGACTAGGAACCATGAGGTTGCGGGTTCGGTCCCTGCCCTTGCTCAGTGGGTTAACGATCTGGCGTTGCCGTGAGCTGTGGTGTAGGTTGCAGACGCGGCTCGGATCCCGCGTTGCTGTGGCTCTGGCGTAGGCTGGTGGCTACAACCCTGATTCGACCCCTAGCCTGGGAACCTCCATATGCCGCGGGATTGGCCCAAGAAATAGCAACAATAACAACAACAACAAAAAAGACAAAAAGACAAAAAAAAAAGATAGATTCCTGACAATACAGAACTATAATCTAGGCATGTCTTCCTGGCAGGATTGTAGACTAGATTGTGAAAGAAATGTCTTATGCACCCTAAGAAAAGAAAATGGTAATCACCAGGAACCAGATGGTTTCTTCTAGGAATAAGTCATGCTAAAATAACCACATTGGATCTTTCTTTTGTCACATTACTAGTATGATAGATAGGAAGCTGTCTTGTTTTTGCAAACATTTGATAATCTTTAGCATGTTACTCATTTGGAATAGATAGGGATATGTGTGCTGGGTGAGAATAAAGTTAAGTAAGTTTTTAAAATTGTTTGACTAATCCTAAACTGAGTACATTGGTTTCCTCTAATGATACCCCATGCTTTGTTCTTGGTTATGTTCTGATAAACAATTTTTATCAAAGATTAAAATTTCTAAGACAACATCCTTGTGGAGTATGCAGATGACAGTAGGGAGAATAGTTGTCATGGCAGAAGGCACCCCAGAGCAGAAAGGATAAAAACATGGATTTGGGAACTGGAAAGAATGAAGGCTTGAATCCACTCTACCGTAGTTACTAGCTGTGTGACCTGGGGTGAATTACTTTTTGCTAATTTATGAAGACTAAATGATCACACAGAAAACAAACAGTAGCTTCAGTGTTTTTTCCTGTTGTTTTGTTTTCTTTTTGGTGTTCATACAACCATTATTACTTCCAATAGGCCAGAAAGATGACCTAAAACTGAAGATGGAATTTAGCAGTTAAGAAAATCAATTGTACAAATGGAAGTGCTAAATATACTACCTCTCATGTTAATAAAACTTGGTGGTTTTAGTTGACCGTAAGTTCAGTATGAGCCAAACATATGATATTAATGACAAGCCAGTTAATGCAATTTAGATTTTCAATAGAATGGTAGTATTTTGATTAAGGGAGTTAATAGTCCCTCAGTAGTGTTCAGACCACATTTGGCAGGCTGTATTCAAGGGGAACTTTGATTTTCATAGAAGACGGTAGCTGCAATGGTAAACAGTCAGGGGAAGTGGCTTAAATATTTGAAAATCATCCTGCTGGAGGATATAAGATTTATGGGGTGGGGAATGATAGTAGACAAATCAAGGGAAGTTTTTTTTCTCCCAAGCTTCTTAACATGGAGAATTTGAAACAGATACAAAAACAGCAAGATTAGTATAAAATGATCTCCCATATACCCATCATCCATCTGCAATAGTTTTCAATTTAGCTATTATCCTCCCAGTTGGATTATTTGGAAGGAAAGATCAGAATTTCAGATTTCATGTTGTTTTATCCGTAACTATTTTGCTATGTACTTTTAAAAGGTAAGAATTAAAAACCCATAACTACAATACCATTAACACACCTAAAAATGAATAATTTCTTAATATCATCAAATTTCCAGTTAGTATACAACTTTCCCTGGTTTTCCCCTTACTGTTATTTTATAGTTTCTTTGACTAAAGATCTTGATAAACTCACATGTTATAATTGGTTGATCTATCTATTAATTCCATTTGTCTTTGTCTTTTTTGATCCATATTATTTATCGATAATTCAATAGATTAGATTTTTCCAGAGTTTGGATTTTGTGCATTGAATTCTTGTGGTACAGTTTTTTTCTTTGGCTTCTGTATTTCCTATGAATTAATAGTTGGAATTTGAGAATTGGTCAGATTAGGTTTAATGTTTTTGAAAAAATGCTTCATAGGCAGTGTTAAATTTCTTCTGTCAGGAGATACTTCATTTCTAGTTATCTCTCATTTTTTAAATATTAGCAGTCATTGGGAGTTCCCTGGTGTCTTAGTCGGTTAACAATCTAGCATTGTCACTTCTGTGGTATGGATTCCATCTCTGGCCTGGGGAACTTCTGCATGTGTGGGAGTGGCCAGAAACAGCCATTGATAAACATTAACTAGTTTTTTTTTTTTTTTTCCAGTAGAGGTTTCAAAAATGGTTATATTCACGCTCCATCATTCCTTTTCATTTATTACCTGGAATATTTCTGAAAAGGCAAAGTCCCCCTCATTAACTTTTTTGTTGTAGGGGTTTTTTTCAAGCAAATAGATGTTTGTCACCTTCCGAAGGTCATGTTGTGTCCTGGAATCTGAGTAGGGTCAGGAGGAGATAATGGGAGAGTTTGAATTGGCTACTCCAGCAAGTTTTCCTTCACAGTAAGAACCAGTGGTAGATGATAGCAGTTTTTGAATAAAGTGATTTAAGGAGGAAGCTCATTCTATTTAGTTCCAGAGAACCCACTAAGACCCATTGAAAGCATTAAGGAAGGAAGGTCAATCTACGTTTAATATGAAGAAAATGCCACTAACAATTAGAACAGCTCCCAAATGGAATGGCTTGCTTCCTAGAGCAGATAGTTGCCTGTTACTGGGATATTCAAGAAAGGGTTAGAAGACAGTCTTTGGCAGACATTGCAAAAGGAAACTTTATGCTGAGTAGAAATTTAACAGTCCTTTTCATCTGAGTTTCCATGATACTAAAATGCTCCGGAGGAGCATGTAGGAACTCCTTCAGGGTGACAGCTGTGTAAGAAATCCATTTTGAATATTTGTGGTAGAAATTTCTGATCCAAAAAGCAAATGCTATAAGTAATTTAAAAAGGGTATTCTTGGTATGTTCCTCATATTCAGTTTGCTTGTTAACACCTTGTAACTCCTGACCTTTGCCTGTGGAGAAGGTGTGATAATTCTTTTGTTAACGACTCATAGTTTGTTCCCAAATGAGGACTTTTTCCCACAAATTGCAGTCATACTACAGTATTAACAGATGCCACTATTGCTGTGGAAACCTTAAACTCAGTATTTTGCCACTGGGGAGGGATTCCCACACTCAGAGTGAAAAATTCAGCTCAAGGTTATTAATAAGTTTTTGCGTTGTTGTATATTCTTTTTTTTGTGTTTTTTTTTCAGGATAGTAATTCCAAGATATGCTAATAAGTGCTTTCTCAACCCCAGTATGGCAGAAAAAGTGGGTTCTGTGGTCAAAATAATAAAGAAAACTCTGTTTATTCACTTATCCAGCCATCCCTTTATTTATTTTTACATTGATATTCCAGGAGCCTATGATATGCTAATTATGTTGTTAATATTCAAAAGAAGGATATACTATGGTATCTGGAATTTCTCACACTTAATTTGACCACAGAATATTTTTTTCATAGAACACATTATAGGATGATTGTTCTGTGATACATACACAATTACACAATTAAACAAAACAAAACAAAACAAAAACTTGGAATCATCCAATTCCTCATTTTCTCTCATTTCAAATCCAATTCACCAGTAAACCTTGTTGTTTCTACTGTCAAAATATACCTAGTGGAATATTTCTCATCCATAAAAAAATAAAATAATGCCATGTGCAGAAACATGGATGGACCTGTAGATTATCATACTAAGTGAAGTGAACTAGACTGAAAAAGACAAATATCATATGATACTGCTTATATGTGGAATCTGAAAAGAAAAAAACAAAACAGACCCACAGACATAGAAAACTAAATAAGGTTACCAAAGGGGAAGAGAGGGGAGGAATAAATTAAGAGGATGGGATTAATACATCCACACTACTATTTGTAAAGTTGAATAACTAATAAGGACCTTCTGTATAGCTCAGGAACTATATTCAGTATTTTGTAATAACCTATATGGGAAAATATTCTGAAAAAGAATATATATATATATATATCTTTATATAGAATATATATAAAACTGTATATATATGTATATAAAATTGAATCACTGTGCTGTATACCTGAAACTAATACAACATTGTAAATCAACTATACTTCAAAAAATGTCCAGGAGTTCCTGTTGTGGCACAGTGGAAATGAATCTGCCTAGGAACCATGAGGTTGTTGGTTTGATCCCTGGCCTTGCTCAGTGGGTTAAGGGTCTGGCATTGCTATGAGATGTGGTGTACGTCGCAGACGCAGCTCAATCTGGTGTTACTGTGGCTGTGGCTGTGGCTGGCAGCTGTAGCTCCGATTTGACCCCTAGCCTGGGAACTTCCATATGCTGTGGGTATGGCCCTAAAAAGCAAAAAAAAAAAAAAAAAATCCAGAATATGATACTTTCTGATCACCTCCCTATACCCTTATCCCAGCTATTTCTCTCTCTCTTTCTCCATCCTTCCTATATTTTTCAAAGAGTACTACTATGACTAACACACTATTTTTTTTTGTCTTTTGTCTTTTTAGTGCCACACCCATGGCATATAGAGGTTCCCAGGCTAGGGGTCTAATTGGAGCTACAGCTGCCAGCTTACGCCACAGCCACAGCAACGCCAGATCCAAGCTGTGTCTGTGACCTATACCACAGCTCATGGCAACGCTGGGTCCTTAACCCACTGAGCAAGGCCAGGGATCGAACCCGCAAGCTCATGGTTCCTAGTAGGATTCATTTCCGCTATGCCATGATGGGAACTCCTAACACACTATTTTCTTTGCCTGTTTATCTCTTTATTGTCTCTCTCATCCCACTAGAATGTAACCTCCATGAAGAGTGGGGCTTTTCCCTATTTCTTGCTGTATTTCTAGCATCTGGAAGTGTGCTAGGCTGTAATAGGTGCCAAATACATATTTGTTGAATAAACGAATGAGGTAGCTGACACCACAAGTGCTCGTAGTAAGAGGACATATGCATGGAAGTATTCTGCAGGGAGAATTAAGGGGACATATGCATGGAAGTATTCTGCAGGGAGAATTGGCTTTCATTCTCCCTGCAGAATACTTCCATGCATATGTCCTCTTACTACGAGCACTTGTGGTGTCAGCTACCTCATTCACTTATTCAACAAATGTGTTGTGAGACCTTGAACATGTTACCCAATTGCTCTTTGCCTCAGCTTTGTTACACATGGGAATAATGATCCATATTCCTTAGATTTATTGTAATTATTCAGCAGTGTATTTAATTATATGTTCTATGTAATAAGGATGATATTAAATAATAAAAAAGTATTTAAAGTACCTAGTGCAAAATTAGCATGATTCCTAGCAGAAAGTCCAGTACAAGTTCTAGAAAACTACTGTAACAAAGAAATTAAGTTACCTTTCTTTCTCTTCTTCGTCTCTGTCCTCCCTTCAGTCCTGGGGTTGAGATTGCACTGAGCTCTTCCTGTTCTGTTTTGTGATCTGCAACACATATTTTTGAAGTTGTATTAGGGTGAGATCTGTGAATATGGAGATTTTTTTCCTTTTGTGTAACAGGCCTTAATCAGCTAGGTCATGCCAAATACTGTCTTTCCATCAACACAACTGACAGTCTCAAATAATATTTGCTAGTAGGGGAATTAGAAACCACAGCGTCAGAGAGAATGGGCACTGGCAAGTGTGATGTTATCTATAAACTCCTGTTTGGGAATTGCATTCAGAATCACATTCTGAGCTACATTAGATGATCGGTTTCATTACTTTATAGTCACACCTCATTTTTTTTTGACCCAAATACTGTTAGCAGTTTGATCGCTCATCCTTTTCATGAGATCTGACTCTGAATGACTTTTAGCTGTTTCAGAAAATCGAATCTTCCCCTCAGAGGACTGAGATTTGCCATCATTGAGCATACTCATGACAGTGTCTCTCATACTCTGTATCAAATCCCAATGAGTAATTCCAGAAATGTTTGTATAGTAGCAGCATTGTTAAAATCAGTGGGTGACCACTTTTGAAGAACAATGCTCATTTGATTGTCTCATTTCTGTTATGTTTGTGGAAAAATTGGTCTGAAAAGGCCATAGTCACATCTTGGATAAACTGTTATATCAAAATACTCTCAAATCTGTCTTTATTTTCCCAAGTCTCCTGTGGCTTTTCATCCACATGCTAACTTTATCTATACAACCAAAGCATTGGAATGAAAACCAACAAAGGCGATATGATATGTTCAGCCATTTTGATGGACTTAGATCAATGGCTCCATTACTGTGACAGTAACCCTTCTATTTAGAGATAACTTAAATTGCTTGATCTGTGAGAATGGTTGATGATACCACTGTGTATAAACATCATGTCTTCATGTAAATATTGTTCTTCCCCCAAGTGCACTCAATCCTTTTTCTCTACTCATTCTGCTCCATTTTTTTTTTCACTTTTTAAAAAAGTGTTACACATTCTGTTTTTCTTCTCTTCTTGTATTAAGTTCTAGGTCCGTTATTTTCAGAGACATTCTGTGTATTATGTGGTGATTGGGGTCGGGGATGGTCTTAAGTGAAGATTTCTCTGTTCCTGAGGAATAGTGACTGGAAAAGGAGAGAACAGAGAGAGTTTGATCATTTCTGCCCATCCCTTTTACTTGGCAGAGGTTAATTTCCTGCTAAATCTTTCTTCCTTTTTGTGCTAAGTATAAAATTTGAAGCAGGGCCATTTCTTTTACTCCAGAAGCTTATAACCCCATATCTCTCACCTTGATGCACAGCTTCCTGACTCCCTTTGCTCTAAAGTTAATCTTTGTTAAATACTGTAAGCAGAGACATATTTACTTTGAATCCAGAGAAGCTTAAGCTACAGGGCTCCTTACTTGCACTGACCCTTCCAATATCCTGTACTTCATTTAGTACGTGTAATTTTGTATAATTTTCCGTAAAGCTCTTCCCTTCTAGTAGTATAGGGTTTAGGCCCGGAAACCCCCCCCACCCCCCAAATCCACCCTTGAAAATAATTATCCCTTCTGTCTCTTATAGTTAGTTTCCTCTTGGACATTTGTTCCTACCATTGCATTGCTGTTCCTTCTGTCCTTTATCTCTGTTCAGGGCAAGTTGAAGGCCAAACCTTAACTGATATATGGGTTCTCTGAATGGCTTCTTTTACTCTGTTCAATGTGAATTAGTCTTGGAGAATTGAGAAGGCTTTTTTTTTTTAATGATCATGACAGACTATTTAATGGAAAAGTTATTTTGATAAGCATCTTTCATTAGATTGGTGGCTTTTGAACTTTTTTTTTTTGAGAAGGCTTTTAAGACACAATGATGGCTGTGGTTCTGAGAAAACATGGGAAGAGTCAGATAGACTGGAGTTCTACAAAGGCATTTACTAGTTTGACATTAGTTAACGTTTTGAAGCCTCAATCCCTTACCTGCCAAATGGAAACAATGATATTTACCTTTCAGATTTGCTCTGAGGATTAAACAAGAGCATCTAAGTGAAAGCACCCTACTTGTTTCCAGTGCCTGGCACTTGGTATTGACACATTTTAAATCCTACTTCCTTTTCCTTCAGCTGCCATAGCATGACACAGCAGAGGAAGATGATTATAGGCAGGGAGAATGTTTTCCATCTGCATTTTTAGGAAAGCTTCCTTGGCCTACAAGAACATGTGTGTCAGGCGCAGAACAGGCACAGAGCATGAATGTCATTATTCAGCAAAGGCAAGTGAGCCCCCAGACAGTCACAGAGGGATGGAATTGCTGCTTTGTTTGAGAGAGTGGCAGCTGAAAGGGCAGCAGCAACAGCATCCTGTAAGCCACCCATCTTCAAGCTCTAGAGTGTGTTGGGCTCTGATAAGAGAGAGTACATCCTTCCCATCCCAAATGTACTAAAAGTCTCATGTCACCCCTTTCTTTATTGCCTTCTATGTTTACAGAATCAACATTTGGTCTTAAAATAGGAGAATGAGTCTTTCTTGGGGGTGGAGGGGTGGCATAGAATATCATTTATTACACGGATGATTTTCAGGTGTGCTTCTTAAATCATACCTAGCAAAAGGCAGAGGAGAGCCAGGGAGGCTACAGTAAGCTATTGAGTCAGGGTGCCTTGCTTCTTTCTGTCTTTTCTGAGCACTTTTCTATCAGAGTGTTTGTTCATTAAAAAAACAATCTTATCAGCATGGTTTATAAGCATATTTTGAACATTAGGGTTTTGAAATATTGTATAATTTCTTGGCTTAAAAATTAAGCAAATTAACCATCTCATTATGCTTAGTAGAGATTTAACCCTAGGCAATAGAGAAAATTTATTATAAACAATACCCAGTGGATATATTGTGTCTGCAATCTGGTTGGGAATGTTTTATTCCAAAGTTTTGTGGATTTGACTATTATACACTTTACTTATGCAGAAAAATAATAGAAATAACATCAGGCTGGGAGTGAGGTATTCTAATCCTAGTTCTTTATGAGTCAAATCTGTGAGAGTTCCCACCATGGCACAGTGGGTTAAGAATCCCGACTTCAGTGGCTCAGGTGCCTGTGGAGGCACAGGTTCTAT
This sequence comes from Phacochoerus africanus, assembly GCF_016906955.1. Taxonomy (NCBI): domain Eukaryota; kingdom Metazoa; phylum Chordata; class Mammalia; order Artiodactyla; family Suidae; genus Phacochoerus; species Phacochoerus africanus. Next base: position 82,179,368 of record NC_062560.1, on the reverse strand, counting down.
CGCCAGTGTGGTACAGTGGGTTAAAGCATCTGGCATTGCTGCAGCTGTGGAGTAGTCACAGCTGAGGCTCAGATTTGAGCCCTGCCCTGGGAAATTCCATATGCCATGGGTATGGCCATTAAAAAAAAGTTTGTGGCTTTTGGATGAATCACTTCATTTTACACAGCAGATGATACGTCTACAAAGCATGAAGGTAACTCTCTGTTTCTAGGTTGCATTGTGAAGGCCCATGAGATCATGTACGTGCAAGTTTTGTAAATGCAGAGGAAAGCAGACAAACTAGTAACAGTAACTTCTCATATTAATGTGAGTGATTTAAGCACAGGGTTGAGACCCTTGATATTTGAGAAAAAAATAAAATGTAGAGAAACGGCTGGTTAGCGTGAACCCAAAACTCTGAATCAAGTTAAGGTTACTTCTTATCTGGACATTATTAATACAGCTCTTTGTAGAAATGCCTTCACAAAATTATAATTTAATATTATCCCAGCTTTTATTGGAGATATATTTTAAAAATAGCCAGGGGAAAAATTTTGCTGTAACATTGCCTCTTAGGTTCAATGTTTCTTATATAAAGAGCTTCATGAAAAACCTCTCTAATCATTTTGTGTCAGACAAAAGCAAACAAACAAAACTATATCCAAATGAATTGGTATTTTTAATCAAACAATAGCCACTACATAATCTATTATATTTTCAACTTGACTATCAGGAAGCTCAGTTAAATATAATGATGGATTGCAGTAATTAACCTCAGTGCATAGTTTTCTCACATAGTTATCTTCTTCCCTCAACCTTAAAGCCTTTTTGTATAGGTGTTAGGCATAGTAAACTGATTCAAATATTTTATTTTTGAAAATAGACTAGTGGATAAAAAATATTTCTGTATAAATCTGGTGGCTCATTTGTGACCATGTATTAGCAAGGCCAGGGTATTTGGTTTGATTCCCATGTAGGCAATTGAAAATTGCTCTACTCAAACACAATCTGCACTGACCTGGATGACCCTGGATGACTGGTGTGCAAACCTTTGGCTACAAGGAAAATAATGAGTAAAAATTCGGGACCAATTAATGTTAACTAAACCTTTAACAATACTGTAAAAATAGCTAAAACCGTATGCTATCAATAATAGTATAATATACTCAACTTCAGAAATGAACGATAATCGTGTTTTCCATTCACATGTGTCAGGCTCGTATTTTGCCCTTGTTCCCTGAGTAATGATCATGGTACATTAAGATCTGAGATTCCACTCCATCCTATCATGGCATTGGAGTAGTAGAATAAAAATGTTTTCTATGTTTAGGCTAATGGGCCAAAGACAGATGATCTTACACTCTTTCAGGAACCAGGAGCATTAGAATATATCAATATATTCCTTTGTGCCCAAAAAAGTAATGACAGAGACATTGTTAGACTCCCAGATTTCGAAAGTACTTCTGGTGGGCTATAAGGGCAGTGGGTTAAGCTCACTAAAGAAGGCTTTGAATTTCTTTTTTAGATGCAGGGCAGTAAGCAAAAGGTTGGAAAATAAGGTCTAGTGAAGCCTTGTTAGAGCTGTTGAGATCAATTTTGGACTAAATTTCTCAAAGAACTGACCCTCTTCCTGAATAGGGAAGTGTTACTCCAGTGGGACAAACTCTGGCTTCCAAAACAGGGAGACTCATTTAGACTTCAGAAACAGCATCTCATGGAGTTCCCATTGTGGTGCAGTGGAAACAAATCTGACTAGTAACCATGAGGTTGCAGGTTCAATCCCTGGTCTTACTCAGTGGGTTAAGGATCTGGTGTTGCCATGAGATGTGCTGTAGGTCACAGATGTGGCTCGGATCTGGTATTGCTGTGGCTGTGGTGTAGGCTGGCAGCTGTGGCTCCAATTCGACCCCTAGCATGGGAACCTCCATATGCTGTGAGTGCGGCCCTAAAAAGCAAAAACAAACAAACAAACAAAAATAGCATCTCATGGACAGTCACCTGAGACATTGCAGAAAGGCTTAATGAACCACATAGCAAGGCAAGGACAAGAAGAAGATTCTTTTAAGTATCATTATTAAGAGATTAAGTCAAAAGCATTCTTCTTTTCGCATTCCCACCTTTCTAGGCTATCTTACCATTAAAGAAAACGCATAGCAGGCCTACAGAAACTGGAGAATAGATGCTCATCTCCCAAGAGCCTAAGCCTCATTCACCATGATTTCCCTTCTTGAAATAGACTGCCAGGGCCAAGAGACTAGACAAGAATAGGGCATGGCAGGAGATTCAGGGTACAGAACCACCCCAGCCAGTCTATACAACCTACAGTTTTTAAGCTACATTGCTTACTCTTGCTCTTTTGGGGTAAGTTCTATTACAAGTATATTCCTGCTCGGAGGTGGCTCTAACTGTGTAAGGGACAGAAAACCCCAGAGTAGGAGTAGAAGATCCAGTATCAAGAGAGGGAAAAACTTTCAGGAAATAATGGCATTCTATAGAATGAATTTCAGGATAAAGACTCAGTTTCCACCTTCTTTGGGTACAGGTTGCATGTGTATGTCTATGCATAGGCATGTGGATGAGAAGTCAGCTTTCTTCATGGAGGTGTAAATATTTACTGGAGAAAATAAGGAATAAAGATAATATTTTTGAGATATTAACCAGGAAAGTTTATTCTCCTTGATGTTTTCTCGTCTTTATGGATGTTCTCTTCACCACCAACCCTTCAAAAGTTTTTATGAGCATAGAAAGCAGAGTGAATAACAACAGCAGGGGTCAGAGCAAGACTTCCTACTCCTGGGAGTAGGCAAGATTCCATTGAGGTGGAAGAGAAGGAAAGCCTTGTAAAGCATCTGTGTGGAGATTTAGACCCACCACACATTCAGGTAGCTATACAAATACTTACAATTCACAGGTGTCTCAATTTTATCATTGAATTTGAAGTATTGGTGATTCCAATTAAGGCTTATTTGCTATGAATCTTCAACTTCCTGATATTTATTAACTCTTTACATAGGGTAAAAATAAGGGAGCAATCTCAAGTGTTGCTAGATAGAAGAAGAAATCAACAAGATAGAATATAGAGTTTCAGAGAAATTAAATTAATAGGAATAGGTATATTCTGAGTATTTATAATACATATGGGTTCTCTGGGAGAAAGAAAAAGATGCGATAAAGTCTATCTTAATGGAACTTAGAATTTTATTCAGGATATAAAATTGAACATATGTAACATTACTAAATCATATGTGACTGAGTATGTTATAGTGGCAGCATGATTCAAATCGTGTTCTATGTCCTCTGGGAGGCCAAAGTAAGAAGGGTCAGTGTTTATGGGAATGATTATAATTGCTTCACATTGCATGGTCTCTGGAATCAAATTTTTCTTTTATTGCTCTTGGCTCTGCTATACTATTTGTGGGACCTTTGACATGTTAAATAATGCTTTTGAGAACCCTCCTACACTGTTGGTGGGAATGAAAATTTGTGTAGCCACTACGGAGAACAGTATGGAGGTTCCCCACAAAACTCAAAATAGAGTCACCATATGACCCAGCAATTCCACTCCTGGGCATATATCCAGAAAAAAAATCTAATTTGAAGGGTTACATGCACACCAGCGTTCATTGCAGCACAATTCACAATAACCAAGACATGGAAGCCACCTAAATATTCATCGACGGATGAACTGGATAAAGAAGATGTGGGTGTACACATACACACAATGGATTACTACTCATCCATGTGTAGCCCTGGAAACTATGTCTATTCACTTATGATGGAGCATGATAGTGTGAGAAAAAAGAATGTATACATGTAGGTGTAACTGGGTCACCATGATGTACAGCAGAAAATTGAAAGAACACTGTAAAGAAGCTATAATGGAAAAAAAAATCATTAAAAAATAATGAAATAATGCCTTTGAAGCAACTTGCATGGACCTAAAGATCATCATACTAAGTGAAGTCAGAAAGAGAAAGACAAATACCATATGATATCACTTATATGTGGAATCTAAAATATGACACAAATGAACTCATCTACAAAACAGAAGACTCACAGACAAAGAGAACAGACTTGTGATTGCCAAGGGGGAGGTGGATGGGGTAAGGATGGATTTATAGTTTGGGATTAGCAGACGCCAACTATTATATATAGAATGGACAAACAACAAGTCCTACTGTATAGCACAGGGAACTAGATTTAGTATCATGAGATAAAACATAATGGATAAAAATATGAAAAAAGATGTATATATGTGTATAGCTGAGTCACTTTGCTGTAGAGCAGAATTTAATACAACATTGTAAATCATCTATACTTCAATGGAAAAAAAGCTAAAAAAAAATTTGAGCCCCATTTTTATTATTTGTAAAATAGGCATTGTAATATTACCTAATTCATTAGATTGTTGTGAGAATTTAATAAAATAATGCATGCTAAATACCAAGCATAGTCATTGGCACACAGTAATGTTTATTAAATAGAGATATTAAAGAGAATATCAGATCTGAGACAGTATTTGAAAGAGTATGATGGATAAAAAGATGGAAGAAAGCATCCCATATCAAGAGGATGGATGAGCTATGTTATAGAATTAGGAATGGCTTGTTTTGGGAGCAGTGACATGAATCTGGCAGAACTAGAACTTTCTCTCAGGAGAATTAGATTTTAAATGTATGTTGAGGTGGTAGTAGTTACAGAAAGAGACCATAGTAGGGTTCTTTGAGATTTTAGGAAAAAGGTCAGGAAAAGCTTATTACCCTTTGGGAATGAAACAAGTACAAATCAGCATATATTGATGAGATTATTTATAGATTACATCCACAGATACCATGTGTTGCTAAAGAGTCTTAAAAAAATACAGTAGTCTAATCAACAGCTCCCTAGTTTCTCACATCCTAATCAAGGTGATCAGGGTATATCTTTAGATTGAATTTGTAACTAAAGAAAGCTGCACCCTAATTAACTATATTGTTTTATTTATGAAAGGACAGAAGTCTTGAGATCTGCACGAGGTCTCTCCAAAATTCTGGAAGAGTAGTGAGAAGCCACAGAAAGTTTGAGTCAGAATATAACATAATCAAATCACTATTTTGGAAGCTAAATGGGAGTGGTAGGAAAAATGGACTGAAAGAATAATAATTGCAGGCAGGGAGGTAAATTAGAAGTCAGTGATTCTTAACATGCATGTAAAATGGCTCAATTTGCACCTATACTTTGATGTATAATTTGTTCAGAAAAAGACTGTAATATATAACAGTAGTTTATGACCAATTTAGAACATTGACAGTTCTATAGATATAGATCTCAGTAATGTAAAACTTAAATTTTTTTCTGGCTAAGGACCACCAATTTATTTTTATTTATTTATATTTATTTGTTTATTTTAATTTATTTTATTTTTATTTATTTATTTTTATTTTTTAATTACCAATTTATTTTTTATTATTTTTTTGGAAATAAAATATGTATGTTCAATTAAAAAATAATGTTAAAACCAGTACTCAGGTACCCACCATTCAGTTTAAGACCTAGATTGTTACCAGAACCTTAGAATCCCCTCTGCACCAATGGAATCAATCTCCTGGAGGTAACCACTACCCTAATTGATACAAATTCTCTTGATTACAATTATTTTTTATTACTTCTGTGTGTCTGCATAAGCAATATGTTACTTAATCTGTTTCAGTGATAAATGGAATCATACTCTTCCGTGATTTGCTTCATTAGCTCTACATTATCATTTGTAGATTCATAAACATTAATATGTATAGCTATATTTCATTTTTTGCTGCTGTATACTCTTCCATTATATGACTATACCACAATTTGGTTAACTAGTCTTATATAGTTTAGATATTTGGCTATTTCAAGTATTTCTCCTATAATGATAGTAATGTTGTACCAGCCTCAGTTTATATGCCCCACTACAGATATTCTAGTCCCTCCCACCCAACCCTTTCCTACTTCCATGCCTTTCTAGTAAGTACTCATACTATGTCTATGGTCCTCAAGCCCAGGAGCTGTTTTTATCACAGACTGAGGAGCACATGTTCATGGCACAAACTGGCAAAAGAGTCTATTATGTCGTGCACCATCCTCACTAGACCATGAGGAGTTTGGCTTCTATACCAATTCCTTGGAAGAGAGAGTTGACACAAAATGGAGATGGGAGAAGCTAATTTCCTGCAGAGCAATCTTTGGCCAGGTTGAGTTGGGAGAGAGGAAGGAACAGATACATTGATCTTTCTTTATCTTCCCTTCCTCAACAGACTGTTTTAAGATAAGGTAGTTTCATAAGGCTCTTTGAAGACATTGCATGAGCCTATGCCATTTATTCTGTTTGGCCAGCTCTTGAATGTATTTACCCTCCTATCTTTCCTACCTAACTTAACTTTATAAAAAACCTTTTTATGGCTTATTTTAGATATTTTACTTTTATCCCCCTCACTCCAGCTTCCCTCATTGCATGCCCCAGTAAAGCCTGAGAACATAAAACTTTTGCCTCTGTTTTCCAGGGAACCTGACCTTAGACAGCTGCAATGTGCAGCTTAACACTTTTTTTTTTTTTCCCAGCACATGCACAGAGTTTCTTTAGAATATTTACCTAGGGGTGGAATTGCTAAATTGTCACTATAGTTGTACTTGTAGAATTGCTGAGTTGTAGTAAATACTCAGATTGATTAAGCAATGCCAAACTCTTTTCCAAAGTGGTTTTTACCCCTATATACTTTCACTAGCACTGCATGAAACTTCCTGTTGCTTGAGAACCTCTTCAAAACTTGGTGCTGTCTATACTTTTAGTACTTATAATTTGGTGAGTATATAATGGTATCTCATTTGGCTTTCCTAAGGTTTTCCTAGAATATAACTAAGGCTGAGGACCATTTCACATGTTCACAGAACATTAGTAGTTCATCTTTAAAATGACTGTCCATGTATCTTACACATTTTCTATCAGTATGGCTGTCTTTTCTTTCTGATGAGTCAGAGTTCTTTCTATAGTTGTACAATAATCCTTTTTTGGTTATATGTCTTTCAAATATGTTCTCCTGGCTTTTTTTTCCATATGGATCACCTTTTAATGCATAGTCTATTTCTTCCATACTGAGCTGCAATGTTTGTTCTGTCATAGATCATGTTTCCACATATGCATGGGTTTGTTTTGGATTGTCTGTTTTGTTCTGTCATTTTGCATGTCTACCCTATTCTGATATTACATTGTCTTTATTAACATAGTTTTATAGTAAGTTGTGAAAATTGATAGGGCAATTTCCCCTGCTTACTCTGTTGGAATATGTTGTCTCTGTCTGATTGTTTGCTTTACCAAGTTACACACATTACACACACACACACACACGCACACACACATAACCTGTCAGGATCTTTTTCTGTAAATGCTTTGTATCTTTAGATCAATTTTTTTTGTCTTTTGTTTTTCTAGGGCCACATCTGTGGCACATGGAAGTTCCCAGGCTAGGGGTCCAATCAAAACTGTAGCCGCTAGCCTATGCCACAGCCACAGCAACTCCAGATCTGAGTTGCATCTGTGACCTGCACCACAGCTCATGGCAATGCCGGATCATTAACCCACTGAGCAAGGCCAGGGATCAACCCTGAGTCCTCATGAATGCTAGTCAGATTTGTTTCCACTGAGCCACAATGGGAACTCCCTAGATCAATTTGTACTGTGCTCATGAAGATGATCAGTTTATGAATTTTCTTTTTTAGCACGGTACTTGTCTTTTTAAGTTGCATTTCATAAAATGCATGGGAGAATATTTTCTTTTTTTCTTATCTGCAATAGTTTATGTAAGATTTGAATTGTCTGTGCCTTTAATGTATGGTAGAGATGTCTCATAAAGTCACTTAGGCCTAGGTGTTCTTTGATCAAATACTTTTAAAATACTGCTTCAATTTCTTTAATCATTATAATACTATTTAGATTTTGTTTCTCTGTGTTATTTTTTTGGTGCTTATATGCTTCTAAAAATTTATTCATCTGTGTCTTTAGATTTCTTGGCATAATGTTATTTGCACTTCCCTTTTATCTATTTCCTTTCTGTTATACCTGATTCATGCCCACTTTTCTCATTCCTAATATAGTGCTTTCATCTTTTTTTTCTTCTTGATTAATTTTACCAAAGTGTTGTTTTCTTTTAGTCTTCCCTAAGAACCACATTTTGACATTCTCTATCATCTCTATGCTTTATATTTGATTAACTTCTGATTTTAGCTTTATTCTGTTTTATCCTTCTGTTTTCTTTTGATTTATTCTGATGCTCTTTTTCTAACATCTCATGTTATGCTTAGCTCATTAATTTTGAGGCTTTCTTCTTTTTAAACTGTTTTTGGATTAAGATCTACATAAGAAGACTGTAAAAGCATATGTATCCAGTTTAATGAATATTTATTAAGAAATAGAGAACTCCCAGCTCAATTGGTCCTCTGCACAGTCATCCCACTCTGCCTCTTCGTGTAACCAGTACCTTGATGAGATATAATTTGTGTTTTTAAAATTTTCTTATTTAAATATGCATCCCTAAACAATAGCTTAACTTTCTCTGTTTTTGAACTTTGCATATAGTGGAGCAAAACATAATGTACCCCTTATAAACTTTATCTTTTTTACCTAATACTATTCTGTTAGATGCATTCCTTCACTTTCATTGCTGTAGAGTAGTCAATTTTGTCAATATACCACAATTTATATATTCATTGTGCTGTTACTAAACATTTGGCTTATTTTGGTTTTTGCTTTTACAAATTATCCTGCTGTGAATATTCTTGTACATTTCTCTTGGGGCAAGAATTTCTCTATATCCTTACATGCAGAATTTTTCACCCATAAGTTTTGTCTAAGTTAACCTTTAGTAGAATATAATAAGCCGTTTGTCTAAGTGTTTGTACCAGTTTACACTCTCACCAGGTACCAATTTCCAATCTTGCAAGCAGTGTACAGTGTATGTGAGTTCTCATAGCTTCTTATTTTGGTCTTTGCTAGCTTTTTACTTGTCTCCAGTCTTGTGTTATAATGTATTTAATTTTGCTTTATAATGAGCCTTCCTTGATTGCTACTAAGATTGGGCTTCTTTTCATTTTTTTTCAAATGTGATCATTTAAAACATTATGTTTTATCTCAGTACCACTTTATTTGCAACCCACTTACTATAATAGGGTGCAGTTTATTGCTTAGTTCTAAATATATTGTAATGTCCTTTATGATTTCTTCTTTAACCTAAGAATTACTTCAGAATTTGTTTTTAAACTTCCATTCATAGGACATCAACTTCTTACATCTCCTAATTTTGTCTTTATTTTCTCCAACACCTTCAGTGACTGACTTTCTGTTCAGGGATATTTTCTCCCACTGGAAAGTAATGAATCTGTAATTACTTAATAAAAGTTAACAATGTAGAGTAGGGAAAAAATTCATTGAAACAGCTAATGGACAAGGCCCCTAGGTTCATTCCCTCAGGACACTTGATTCAAATTCATGCCTCAAAAAATGGAAGTGACAATACTTTTATTAAAAATTTTAAATTAAAAATGGGGAATAGCAAAGTGAATATTAAAATCTATGAACTATAGTGACATTTACTCAACAAATTTTAATGATCTTCACATGTATTACTTAGTCTGACTCAACCATAGTCCTGTAAGATAGGTAATATTATGTTTGTCTCATACAAGGTGTTCAGAGTTGTTAAGGGCCTGGACTAAGGCTGCAAGAGTGCAGATTTTTGGATCAATATGAGGAAAATTCTAGAGGTAATATAGATTGGTCTTGGAAACCATTTTGAGATATGATAACATTAATTTAGATAGGCATCACAAGAAAAGGAACAGATTTTAGATGGGAGAAAGTTAAATTTGAAGAGCAGCCAAAAAATAATTTTTTAAAGTTATTTATGGAGTAGTATGAAACATATATTTGGAGGTAAATAAAAACCCAAGAAATGTCTAAATTTATCTGTCAAGAGGTATGATGGGAGCCATGTGAGAGAATGAGAGTTTCTAAGGGAAGGAATGGCAACCATGAAGAAAGGCAGACGTTGGGTTCTGTCTGCATTTGAAGGATGAGTGGAGGAAAAAGAAAGCTCAAGAAACTAAACTGAATGCAAAAAAAAAAAATATGAGGACAACTAGAGAGTATAGTTTCATGATGGCCAAAGGAGGAGAATATTTGAACAAGGGAGAGGGTGTGGTTGCCCCAGCTACTGTAGAAGCTGGTTATTAAGGAGGCTGTGCAGAGTCCATGGAATTTGATCATTAGGAAATCAGTGTTAACCTTTTTGAAAGCAGCATCAATAGAGTTTGGGGAAGAGGTTATGTAATCATTTAGGAATGACTCAATGATGAGAAATAATAGATTATAAATAGATTATTCTTTCCTGTAGCTTGAAGAGAAAGAAAAGGAGAATTTAAGGAAAAGGCAGGCAGAGTGTAGTGTTTGCTTGTTTGTTTTGTTTTCTTGTCTTAATAGTGATGTTTGAGTGTATTTTTAGAAGAGAGGGGAAATTATCAATGCTGTAAAAAAAGACTGAAAATTCAAAAAAGGGGAGATACTACAGGAAATGTGTTGGAGATGGAAAAGTCACTCTATTTATAGTCAAGAATCTAGTGTTTATATACTGGCTCTGCCTTTGTCCACATTTATGTTTATAGGCAAATCATTTAACATTTTGTGGTCCCAATTTTCTGCATCTATATAGCCAAAATAATCACATTTACTACATGTCTTATAGAATTCATCTAAAAATTTAGTAAATAACATATATAAAAGTGCAGTTAGAAATGAATATATGGGAGTTCCTGTCGTGGCGCAGTGGTTAACGAATCCGACTAGGAACCATGAGGTTGCGGGTTCGATCCCTGCCCTTGCTCAGTGGGTTAATGATCCGGCATTGCCATGAGCTGTGGTGTAGGTTGCAGACGCGGCTCGGATCCCGCGTTGCTGTGGCTGTGGCATAGGCTGGCAGCTACAGCTCCGATTAGAACCCTAGCCTGGGAAACTCCATATGCCGCAGGAGCGGCCCAAGAAATAGCAAAAAAACAAACAAACAAAAAAAAGAAATGAATATATGTCCCATATATGAGAGCATAGCTGTGATAAGTGATCATTAATGTTGATTCCTTTTTTCTTTGGAATAGATATTATTAGTAAGAGTAATAGTGATTGTGTAGACACAGTTCCAGAGTTTGGTTTAAAGGTTATATATGTAGTTTCTCCTTGAAAATTGATTTATATATTTCTCCAAAATGGAAGGTAGAAGGAAAGTTTGAAGGAGAAACTTGAAGGATGTAATTTCACAGTATTCAGGGCTTTAAAAATTCAAAATAAGTAAAATTTAAATTCAAATGACATCAGTTATTTGTAAGGAACCTGAACAAATGTGGGAATACTGCTTATATCTCATATTGCTAGCAGTAGCCCATGGAAAATTTTTTTATCTTTAGTTATTTCTTACAAGTTTCAATTTTTGGTCCACACTTCATTCTGTGAGTTCTTATATCATCTATGAAACTTGGATTTTCTCTAACAAATATTTTTGAATAGTATGTGCAAAACATTGTACTAGGGCAATGTTTTTCAACTGAGGGTAGTTCTATTTACATGGGAGTGATTCTGCCCAACAACAATGTTTAAAAATACATGGGGACAGTTTCAAAGATCATAATAACTAGAATGCTCTTGGCATTTGGTGGGAGGGTTCTCTAACTATTAAATATTTTTAAGTTCATAGAACACTTCTATACATTTTCTAGGTACTGCAGGGAATTAAAATATTAAAACAAATTTGTGTTGAAGTATGTATGTAGTTTCCTGTGGCTACAAGACATACACATTAAAGATTTTATAACAGTACAAAAATACTGCTGAAGTATGTAAAATAAGTGGGAAAGATAACGGCATTATTGATAGCAGAGACCATACCCATTCCATTTTTTCCTGGCTTCTAACCTACTGCCTGGAAAATCATAAGTCTCTAGTAAATATGTATTGAATGAATAAGCAAATGAATGAATGAATATATGATACAGGATTTGAGAAGAGACACATTCAAAGGAATATTGTGGTGCAGTGACAGGAGCATGGAGTTGGGAATCAAGAAAGAGGCTTGGGGTTCTGGTCATTATTTGCCCATGGCTCTGTAATTTTTAAATCATTCAATTTCTAAGTTGTGATTTAATCATCTATAGACAAGACTATTGTACTAGATTATTTCTAAGCAAATTTCCAACTCTAAAATTCAATGTATTTATGAATTAGGGGCAGTTATATATAGGAGATGAAGTTTGAATTGTGTGTCAAAGCCTAGAGCAAAAGGAGTCAGTACCTGGAAGGGAAAGCAGTCATCATAGAGTAAGTATGAATCAGCATTGTATGGAGAAGAGAATTCTTGTTGGGAAGTTATAAATAGCAAGTTAGTAAAATCAGAGTAGGGTGATGATCATGGTAGCCTTTGAGATTTAGGGTAACTAGGTGAATTGAATGCTGTAGATAATTGATTGGCTTCTTCTTGACTTGATCCAATTATGGAGTATCATCATTGATTCAGGTCCCTCTCACTGTGTTCCCCCCTACCAGATTAGTTAAAATTGGTCATAAAACCTTTGACATTACAATTGGATCCGTTGACCTTTCTCTGTAGAGCAACTTCAGCCCTATATGTTATTCCCCTAGGCCAGTGTCACTCAAAGTGTAGTCTTTTGATGATAACTTTCAAATCTCCCTAGGATGCATATTAAATATGCAAATGTCCTACCCAGCTATGCTGAAGCTGAGTCTCTAAGAAGTGCTGTCCACGAATCCACATTTGAAACAATTGAACCAGGTGAATCTTAGGCACAGAACCAGCTTCATGGCCATGTGATCTGTGCCATAACACAGGGCCCCACACTCAGAACGGTCCTACCCTTTCTTTAATGCTCTGCTGTTGCTCTCTTGAGATTGTTAATTGTTTTTAACAAGGTGTCTACTTTTTCATTTCGCATTGGGATCTATAGATTCTATAGTTAGTACCACTTAAGAGAAGTGCTAAATTTTGAAAACCATTGCCCTACCTTGGTCCTTACACATTCCTAACTTCCTTCCCATTCTCGTTGGCCTTTGTCATGGTGGGCCTAACATGATTTCTACCAAAGAGATGGGATTATGGCATCAGGCAATTAGAAATGTTGACATAGTTTGGGGGAGAAATTTAAATGAAAAAAGTATGTCTCTTTTTTTTAAAGTCTAATTTAACAGCATTGTGATTTGTAGAAAATAAAGACTGGAGGATGGGAGCCAATTTAGGAGGTGATTGCAATAAATCATTACTGAACTACCCAAAAAAGAATGATAGTTGGAGTGGATACAAATGAGTGCCAAAACCAAAACAAAAGAATTCATAGAACTTGGTTATTGATTATTTACAAGCCCAGAAGAGTTTCCAAGCCTTGGGGCCTAGATGAATGGAATAGGCATGTTATGAGGGGCATTTGGGTTTAGAAGGAAAAAGGCATTCCATTTTTGATACAGAGCATTTGATGGAAGGTAATCCAGGTGGAAAGGCCCAGTTGGAAATGACAGGTAATCCAGGTAGAAAGGTTCAGTTGGAAATGATGGGTAATCCAGGTAGAAAGGCCTAGTTGGATATTACAAATTAGAGCTGTTGGTTTGATGCAGAGATTAAAGCTTGGAGAGTTCAAAAAAGGGCTAATGCTTGAAGCTGTGAGAGCACACCTACAGGATAGGAAAGATGTTGAAGTGTAAAGAAAGTGAAAGACTAAACAGACATGTTTTGCTCTCCATAGGTAGAAGATAGAAGTGCTGTAAAGGAGGAAAGGAAGGAGTAGGCATAGATAGTTAGGAATCTTAGATTAGATACTTACATAGATACTTAGGAATCTTACATTTTTTTCAGCTCAGAGTCAGTGGAATAGACTGGATAACCACATGTTCTTTTCAGCTTCATGGCCCTGTGAGTCTATCAAGTCTATCACACTGCCTATGTATAATTATTATTATGTGGCTGAGTAAACTCAATTCCTTCAAGATGTTAATATTTCTCTGGTCATCTCCAGTGATGCATAGCCATATCCTTTGTCAATAACTGTTATACTGCAGCTTGCCTTAAGAGACTGTTCGAAGGAGCAAGAAAAAAATTTCCCTGGGTAGAAGAGGTGATTTGTTACCTAAAAGTCAAAAGAATGAGCACTGGGAAGATACTACTTAAAAATAGTGTTGACTGGGTAGTGCACTTACTTTGATTATGTCATGAGATTGTTCAGATTTAAAAGAATGTGTGTACTTTTTCTTAGAAGACATAGGCTAAAGGTTTTCTAATCCATTATGGTGGAGCCTTTTATGAGAAGTTTGTTTTGAAATTGCTGTCATACATTTAATGCTTGGAATTCACAGAATCTCATGCTATCCCCACCCACCACGTCTGACAAAGTAAGTTTTCTGTTTTTTAAAATAGGATCATTGATCCTGAAGACATTTTTTTTTTTTGCATTTTAACTTGAGAACACTGGTCATGACAAAGTAAGTCAGACTCAAAAATCAAGTCATAAGATTTCATTTATAATCTGAGCTATGTCTATTGCACAGAAAAACAGGTAAATTATACAAAAGCTTTTCCGTGATGAGAACAGATAGGGCACTTTAATAATACTTTGTAAATCTTGAAAAGAGCTCCTGATAATAATACATCATCTTTGGAAGCTGTATGAAGCAAAAAATTAATGCCTGCCAAATCAATGCCAGTCTTTTGTCTCAAAGCTAAAATTAACAAAGACCATCCAACCCTCTAACATGTCCAAAGAGAAGAAAGCCCCTGTGCTTTAATTAATGCTCAGTGTATATAATTAACACAAGAGATGGTCTACCACTTACCTTTGGAAATAAAGAAAACTCCTTTCTTAATTAGTCTCTTTATAAAATGTCTCCAATGTTTTTTATTCTTCCTGAAGACTGATTTTCAGTGTAAGAAATCTAGTATGCTGAAATAAGAGAGATATATTCTTTATCTAAGGAATAAAAAGCCTTTGAGAATTTATAGCTACTTTGAAAAACCTACTGAACAGTGCATAGGGAAAAGTCTCTATTTTTACATCATGTGAGGAAATGTATTGTTAAGTTGTAAGCAAAATTGTCAGCAGTCTCATGATGCCTCAACACAATGGGCAGCCACTTGAATTAATATTTTAATTTGCCTTGTTCTTATTAGAGGATATATGGCAGGTTTCCATCTTGTCTATGAAATTCTCTGATTTTAATTTTGGTTAAATCCTTACCAGTCATCTCATGTTGTATTTGATAGGAGGCTAATTTCCAATACTCCATTAACAAGGTTTCTTCAATGAGGATGAGATTTTAAAATGAAATTTGCATATCTGCCATGCCGTGATTCAACATTCAGTCTCATTGCTTCTTTGTTTCTGTGAAACATGATGGAGATTAGTGAAAGCGGTTCATTCTACACCTTTGTGGTTTCTTCCACTGATGAATAAGTTTGGATAGATCCATTATTATGCTAATTTCCTTGCGTTATCTTTGGTTGCCTGGGACCATGGGACAAGAAATTTCACAAATTTTGGAAAATAATAAAATGATTCTCAGCAAGGCAATCACAGGGACATATTCAGCTGTGAAATTTGTCTTGAACTATACAAACACTTCCATGTTTGTCTGGCATCAAGATTGCTAGAAGGAGAAAGAATGAAAGACATCCATTTAATGAGACTGTATAATTTTTGCTGTTCGAGCAACACTACCTTATTCTTAAATTGGAAGACTATAAGAGAAAATGCACAATATTAACCAGAGGAAGGACTAGAGGAATATCATATGGTAGAGCTGACTGATGGGGAGAAGTTAAAAGAAAGGAGGATGAGGCATTAATCTCAGAGTGGATGGATTAGAGTTTAGATCAGAGCCGTGTCTGTGAAAATGTTAAACCAATGGTAGGTCTAGTAAATTCATAGATGTAATTAGAATTTTTTATTGAAGTATAGTTGATTGGCAGTGCTGTGTTAATTACTGTTGTATAGCAAAAAAATTTGGTTATACATACATGCATATATAAATATATATATTCTTTTTCATATTCTTTTCCATTATGGTTTATCACAGGATATTGAATATAGTTTCCTGTTCTACACAGTAGGACCTTGTTGTTTATTCATTCTATATATAGTAGTTTGCATCTGCTAACCCCAAACTCCCACTCCATCTGTCCCCAGCCACTGCCCCCATCCCTTGGCAACCACAAGTCTGTTCCCTAGAGGTAATTATAGAGGTTTCAAAAATGATTCCTAGGCAGCCAGTCAGTATCAGGAGTACAGCTGAGAGGGATGAGGAATTTGGAGGTGTGGTGGAAATATTCTGATGACAGTCTAATTTTAGGTCATAACAAATAATTCAATGAAAAAGATCTTATGAACAATCAGAATCAAGGGAGGAAAAATGGACGGGGATGGTGAGATGCTGATTCACTGATTGTGGATGAACTGAAGCAATGAAAACAAAAATGCAGTTTGTTAGAGTGAATGTAAAGAGACTAGGTCAACTTTACCTCTTATACTTTTTGAGGAGCATAAGGGAAGAATAGTCTGTGTGGGAGGGAGCATTTCTAGAAGCCTTTGGGGGTGCCACTTTAGAGTTTCTTGTAATGCCATCTACTGTCCACGAAGAGCTGCATACTGTGGTAACTATTGTTTTGATTACTATACTTTATTGATATATAATGGGTGAAATAAAATAATGGAGTGCATTCATTCACCAGCAACTAGGATGAAAGTTATTATTATAAAACGCTTGAAGGTACTCAGAAGTCCCTGGCCACTTATGTATTTAATTCAAGCAACCTGACTCTTGTTTTCCTAAGCCATCACTCTCTCTGACAAAAAATCATTGGAATAAAAGTCTATCTTTCCAGTCAATGAAAATGAACAGGGCAGTTTTTGTAATGGCTCCAGTAATAGCAATGGACTACAGGATTTACACAGTCCTTTTAGAGTGAATAACTAGGAACAAAATGAAGGAGACTGATGTCTAAATGTGGCTTATGTATTTATATGTGCTTGTATGTATATCAACTACGTCTTCATCTATAGAAAGAGGAGCACCCTTTACCAACCATTCGCTGAATTATTGATGCAAATTTCTTAAACCATCTCCTTTTTTGCTATTACTTAAATATTGTAGAAAACTATGTTCCAGAAAGTCATACCCTTTAGGAACAGAATGAATAGATGGGCTAATGTACCTTTTAAATAAATGACTTGTGGGGAAATAAAACTTCCTTGGATTTCTCGTAGCTCCTGTAAAAAATCTCCATCCTTCTGACACCAAAAACATGTATATTATATAAAGATTAGGCATGTTTGCTTTCACTTCCCCTAGAAACATTTTACTGTTAACATACTGTGAAAATGAGATCTATAGCCACTCGTGTAGTTAATTGCTTTGACTCAAGTGGGACAAATAATTACAATCCAAATGAACTTCATAGGTGAAGCCCCAAGATACCAGAAAGCCTGGAGTTCCATCTTCCTATGCATTTCCCAAATGTTTTCCTTGGTGACAGCTTCAGAGCTTAAAAACTGGAGATGCCCAAGTTTTACCTGACTCTTGTAAAGATATGTTTACTTTTCTAAAGATTAGGAGTTCCCATCGTGGCTCAGTGGTTAACAAATCCGACTAGGAACCATGAGGTTGCGGGTTCGATCCTTGGCCTTGCTCATTGGGTTAAGGATCTGGCATTGCCGTGAGCTGTGGTGTAGGTTGCAGATGCAGCTCGGATCCCACGTTGCTGTGGCTCTGGAGTAGGCCAGTGGCTGCAGCTCCGATTAGACCCCTAGCGTGGAAACCTCCATATGTCACACGAGAGGCCCTAGAAAAGGCAAAAAGACAAAAAAAAAAAAAAAGATTAAGGTGAAAATCTAAGCTCATTTCCATTTTGTCTCAAAGGAGCAAATTTTTTTTTATCCTCCCTCTCTTTTCATGAGGAAAGAGGATGACATCTTTCTTCTCTATATAAATGAGAATATCCATTGTTCGGCATCACTCACCTAAGAAAATCTGCTGCTTGAGTAGGAAATACGACATGGCTTTTGTGGTGTCACACCAGGGGTACAGTTGTGGGTAAGGGGAGGGACTTGTTTCTTATTGACTGTATGGTAATTAGTGAGAAATCTGTCTCTGATCCAGAACACTTTGTTTAAGCATTAATAAAGATGAACAGAAAAAAAGCAACAGACTGCATGATCAAATTGACTTCTGTGAAAGGGATAAATACCACAGAGACAATTTTTTTGAGATTTTTCCAGATTTCATATGAGGCTTTGTCCTAGGTATTATAGCATCCTATGTAACTATAGTGGTTTGGGAATAGCTCCTAGAGTAATAGATATTGGTGGAACTTACTATATACCACAGAAACATAGGCTTTATAGAGGCGTAGTGCAGACTTTATCATTTTATCTGCAAAACTTCTGCTAAAGTGAGAAATTTAAAAATCACCTAGTTGATCGGACTAGGGGGGACAACAAATCCAGAAACATCAGAACCCATTTTCCTCCGCATATAGAAAAATTATTGTAGATAGTTTTTCACCTCAGGATTTTCATTTTACTTCATTAAGCACGCACTCAATCTCAAGTCTCTCAAACTGTAATGTAAATGTACTTCTGTTTGTATAATAGTCTTTTTGAAGTTTTTATTTACATAAAATTTATATATTATTAACACTTCAGAGTTTATAAATTGCTTTGAAATTGGTTAACACATTAAGTCCTTGAAACATATAGGGGGTGGACATTGATTCCTATTTCTAAGATGGAGAAACTGTGTTAAGTGAGGTGACAAGGCTTATCAGAGTGACAGAGTTTGAGAGCGTGCTGTAAATCTAGGAATTCAGACTCTGAGTATATATTTGTTTCAACCACAGAAAAGTTACTTATCACTTTCTTGGAAAGTTCTTAAACACTATGGTAGCTTATGGAAATGTTTTCTGAACTGTTTATATATGTAGACTGAAAAACAATATGATTTAAGATTCTGAATAGAATGGATGGTTTTTAAAAATGTTAAGCAACTCTTTTGGCATGCCAAGAAAGAGTACCTTCAGAAAGAACTCTATACTAAACTCTAATTAATGCCTTCTATTGATGGAAACCAGATCAAAATGAATTTACTTATTGAATCTATTCCATTTTGTTGATTTGATCAGTTTTTAAATTTTTAAAAAATTATTTATTTAATTTATTTTATTACTCAATGAATTTATCACATCTGTAGTGATTTGATCATTGTTAGAATGAATAATTGGGCTCCTTCTCATGAGAAGTAATTTTCAGTGGAAAAAGTTACAAGTTCATGACTTTATGAAAGATTATCTAATTTAGCTTGCTTTTAAGTCCTATTCGGTAGTTTCCATAGCATCCAAAGTCATAGAATTGTTAGGATATGCAGCAGGTATTGCTTGTGAGCCAACCTGTCATCTTTTTCCTACTTCGAGTTTCCAACAGAGTCACATTTTGTTTAGGTGTGCTCCAGATGTGCATGGAGCTAAAGGATCCTCCTATATGTCATTCCTCCTCTATCCTTCACAGGCATTTCTCAAGCAAATTTTTTTCTTTTTTTTTATTACTCAATGAATTTATTACACTTATAGTTTTACAATGATCATCACAATCCAATTTTATAGGATTTCTATCCCACAACCCCAGCACATCCCCCCAACCCCTGTACAGTGTGTTTTGGAAACCATAAGTTTTTCAAAGTCTGTGAATCAGTATCTGTTCTGCAAAGAAGTTCATTGTGTCCTTTTTTCATATTCCACATGTCAGTGATAGCATTTTATGTTGGTGTCGCATTGTCTGACTGACTTCACTTGGCATGATAATTTCTAGGTCCATCCATGTTGCTAAAAATGCTGGTATTTCATTCATTTTAATGGCTGAGTCATTTCCATTGTATATATATACCACTTCTTCTTGATCCACTCCTCTCTTGATGGACATTTAGGTTGTTTCCATGTCTTGGCAATTGAAAACAGTGTTGCAATGAACATTGGAGTACATGCATCTTCTGGAGTCATGGATTTCTCTGGATAGATGATGCCCAGGAGTGGAATTGCTGGATCAAATGGGAGTTCTATATGTAGTTTTCTAAGGAATCTCCATACTGTTTTTTCCACAGTGGTTGCACCAATTTACATTCCCACGAACAGTGTCAAAGGGTTCCTTTTTCTCCACACCCTCTCCAGCACTTATGGTTTGTAGACTTTTGGATGATGGCCATTCTGGCTGGTATGAGGTGGTACCTCCTAGTGGATTTGATTGGCATTTCTCTAATAATGGGTGATGTTGAACATCTTTTCATGTGTTTTTTGGCCATCCGTATGTCTTCTTTGGAAAGTTATCTGTTTAGATCTTCTGCCCATTTTTGGATGGGGTTGTTTGGTTTTTTTGGTATGGAGCTGCAGAAGGTGTTTATAAATTGTGGAGATTAATCCCTTGTCAGTGGATTCACTTGCAAAGATTTTCTCCCATTGTGTGGGTTGTCTTTTCATTTTGTTGAGGGTTTCCTTTGCTGTGCAGAAACTTTGAAGTTTAATTAAGTCCCATTTGTTTATTTTTGTTTTTATTGTCATTACTCTAAGAGGTAGATCTGAGAAGATATTGCTGTCGATTATGTCAGAGAATGTTTGGCCTATATTTTCCTCTAGGATTTTTATAGTGTCTGGTCTTATATCTAGATCTTTCATCCATTTAGAGTTTATTTTTGTGTATGGTGTTAGGAAGGGTTCTAATTTCCTTCTTTTCCAGTTTTCCCAGCACCACTTATTGAAGGGGCTGTCCTTTCTCCATTGTATATTCTTGCCTCCTTTGTCATAGATTAGTTGGCTATAGGTGCATGGATTTAATTCTGGGCTTTCTATCTTGTTCCACTGATCTATATTTCTGTCTTTGTACCAGTATCATATGGTTTTGGTGACTGTTGCTTTGTAGTATAGTCTGAATCCGGGAGCTTATTTCTTCCAACTCCGTTTTTCTTTTTCAGGATGTCTTTGGCTATTCTGGGTCTTTTGTGCTTCCAAACAAACTTAAATATATTTTGTTAGAGTTCTGTGAAGAGTGTCCTTGGTAATTTGATAGGGACTGCATTGAATTTGTAGACTTCCTTGGGTAGTATAGTCATTTTGATAATATTGACTTTTCTAATCCACGAGCATGGTATGTCTTTCCATCTGTTTGTGTCATCTTTGATTTGTTTCATCAATGTCTTATAGTTTTCAGAGTACAGGTCTTTTGTCTCTTTAGATAAGTTTACTCCCAGGTATTTTATTCTTTTGGATGCAATGGTAAATGGGATTGCCTCCCTAATTTCTCTTTCTGCTCTTTCATTGTTAGTGTATAGGAATGCCATCGATTTCTGTGTATTAATTTTGGATCCTGTGACTTTGCCAAGTTCATGGATGAGCTCTAACAGTTTTCTGGTGGAGTCGTTAGGATTCTCTAGGTATAGTCTCATGTCATCTGCAAATAGTGATAGTTTTACTTCTTCCTTTGCAATTTGGATTCCTTTGATTTCTCTCTCTTCTCCAATTGCTGTGGCTAGGACTTAAAAAACCATGTTGAAGAGTAGTGGCAATAGCAGACATCCTTGTCTTGTTCCTGATCTCAGCAGGAATTCTTTTAGCTTTTCCCCATTGAGAATGATGTTCACTGTGGGTTTGTCATATATGGCCTTGATTATGTTGAGGTAGGTTCCCTGTATGCCCACTTTCTGAAGGGTTTTGATCAGAAATGGGTGTTGGATTTTGTCAAAGGCTTTTTCTGAGTCTATTAAGAGAACCATATGGTTTTTCTTCTTCAGGAATTCTTTTAGCTTTTCACCATTGAGAATGATGTTCGCTGTGGGTTTGTCAAATATGGCCTTGATTATGTTGAGGAAGGTTCCCTCTATGCCCACTTTCTGAAGGGTTTTTATCAGAAATGGTGTTGGATTTTGTCAAAGGCTTTTTCTGCATCTCTGGAGAGGATCATATGGTTTTTCTTCTTCAGTTTGTTAATGTGGTATATCACACTGATGGATTTGTGGATATTGAAGAACCCTTGCATCCCTGGGATAAATCCCACTTGATCATGATGTACAATCCTTTTAATGCATTGTTCGATGTGGTTTGCTAGTATTTTATTGAGGATTTTAACATGTATGTTAATCAGTGAAATTGGCCTGTAGTTTTCTTTTTTGTGCTATCTTTGTCTGGTTTTGGTATCAGGGTGATGGTGGCCTCATAGAATGAGTTTGGGAGTATCACTTCCTCTGCAATTTTTTGAAATAGTTTCAGAAGGAGAAGTGTTAGCTCTTCTCTAAATGTTTGATAGAATTTGCCTGTGAAACCATCTGGTCCTGGACTTTTGTATGTTGGAAGATTTTTAATCACTGTTTCAGTATGAGTTCTTGTGATTAGTCTTTTCATCTTTACTATTTCATCTTGGTTTAGTGCTGGGAGCCACAAAGTGGCTAAGAAGAATAATCCTGTGTGAGTCCTAACTGTAAGCAAAGCTACAGCAGAGGCTGAAGAAACTGAAGCTGCAAAGCAGTTTCGAAGAATCCCCCAGCTGATCCTGTTTAGTAAAAATTTCTGAAATATGATTTCCTCTTCTCTTCTTGCGCTTCTTTTCTGTCTGATGCTCATGTGTGTTGTGAGTCATTCTTGGCTCATAATATTGGGAACTTTCTCAAATTCCTGAGCTTCCACCCAAGTATGGGCCATTATTTACTTATAAACCTAAGCCCTTATTAAATAGGTTGAAAAAAATTGAACCATGCATAAAGAACTTTCCTAAGAATGGGAAGTTTCCCTTCAGAGGAATAATAGTAAATATTATGCAGAACTGCCATGTAGGCCTGGAGATCTTTGTTGGACTCTGGTCCGTCCCCATGGAGACAGATTAGGGGGTGGTTTGGGTATTGCCCATGGCCCAACAATTGTGGATACTATAAGACAAGACATATTTTTTTCTACAATAAACGCTACCTGTTGGGACCCAGCAGGTGGAAATTATTATTATAATTGGCAAGATTTTTTTAATATATAAATTTTATAATTAATAAAGATTTTTATAATAGATAAGGTTTATTTAAGACAGTTTATGTTCCCACAACCTGCTAATGGTCTGAGGTCAGCCTGACCTCGAAAGCAAGCCACGTGTGAATACCCCACTCCGCATCAATGGCTATTCATGCCTGCTAGAGGAGCACAATAGGTAGCTTAGGCAAGAATATCTATCACCTTATGCCAAATCATTGTTAAAGTAAAAATTAGGTACCTATTATTCTGCTTGCTATTTACTTATTTTCTAAGAATAAAAGTACAGTTTGTACGTAATCTTCATTTAAAATCTAAAACTAAAAGAATAGTTTGGAATAATAAATTAACATATATTGTTGTTTGTATAATCATGCATAAGAGTAAAATGTATAAAAGCTGATGCTCTCCTTTCAATAAACGGGTCATCCGCAGCACTTGCTGAGGGAGTTGGCTCCAATTCTTTCCGCGCCTGTTTGTAGCCCCTCCTCCTGTTCGTCGTCTCCTGGCTGCTGGGGCTGGACCCTGGCAGTTTAGTTAGTCTTGGAAGATTGTACTTTTCTAAGAATTTGTCCATTTCTTCTATGTTTTCCATTTTATTGGCGTACAGTTGCATGTAGTAATCTCTTATGATCTTTTGTATTTCTGTGATGTCCATTGTTACTTTTCCTTTTTCATTTCTAATTTTATTGATTTGAGTCTCTCTTTTTTGCTTGATAAGTCTCACTAAGGGTTTATCTATTTTGTTGATCTTTTCCAAGAACCAGCTTTTTGTTTCATTGATCTTTTCTGTGGTTTCCTTCACTTCTATTTTATTGATTTCTGCTCTCATCTTTATGATTTCTTTCCTTCTACTAACTTTACGTCTTGTCTGTTCTTCTCTCTCGAGCTGCTTTAGATGTAAAGTTAGCTTGTTTATTTGAGCTTTTTCTTGTTTCCTGAGGTGGGCTTGTTTTGCTATAAACTTTCCTCTTTGAACGGCTTTTGCTGCATCCCATAGGTTTTGGAGTGTCGTATCTTCATTGTCATTTGCTTCTAGGTGTTTTTTCATTTCCTCTTTGATTTCTTCAGTGATCCTTTGGTTGTTTAGTAGCACGTTGTTTATTCTCCATGTGTTTGTGTTTTTTGCAGATTTTTTCTTGTTGATTTCCAGTCATATAGCATTGTGGTTGAAAAAGATGCTTGATATGATTTCAATTTTCTTAAAGTTACCAAGGTTGGATTTATAGCCCAGGGTGTGATCAATCTTAGAGAATGTTCCATGTGCACTTGAGAAGAATGTGTATTCTGTTGCTTTTGGATGAAATGTCCTATAAATATCTATGAAGTCCATCTGGTCTAATGCTTCCTTCAGGGCCTGTGTTTCCTTATTGATTTTCTGTCTGCTTGATCTGTCCATTGCTGTAAGTGGGGTGTTAAAGTCCCCCACTATGATTGTGTTATTGTTGATTTGTCCTTTTAAGGTTGTTAGCAGTTGCCTTATATATTGTGGTGAACCTATGTTGGGTGCATAGATATTTAAAATTGTTATACCTTGCTATTGGATTGATCCTTTGATCATTATGTAATGACCTTCTTTGTCCCTTGAAATATTCATCATTTTAAAGTCTATTTTGTCTGATATGTGTACTGCTACTCCAGCTGTCTTTTGATCTCCATTTGCATGAAATATTTTCTTCCACCATCTCACTTTCCATTTGTATGTGTCCCTAGAAGTGAAGTGGGTCTCTTGAAGACAGCATATATATGGGTCTTGTTTTTGTATCCATTCAGCCAGTCATTGTCTTTTGGTTGGGGCATTTAGTCCATTAACATTTAAGGTAATTATTGATATGTATGTTCTATTGCCATTTTATTCATTGTTTTGGAATTGTTTTTGTTACTCGTTTTTCTTCCTTTCTTCTCTTCTTCTCTCCTCTTCTGCTTTGATGACTATCTTTAGTGTTGCATTTGAATTGATTTTTATTTGTTTGTGTATCTGTTGTAGATTTTTGGTTTGCAGTTATTCTGAAGTTTTGATATGAATCTATATATTTATATACGAGATTGTTTTAAATTGTTGGTCTCTTAATTGCAAGTGTATCTCCAGTGTCCTGCATTTGTACCCTCCTCTTCTCATGATTTCCGATTTTGGTGCCATAATTGTGCATGGATGATTTCATCTCTTTGCTGTATATACACCTTTACTGGTGAGCCTTGTCATTTGTGGTACTTTTGCTTCCTGTTGTGGCCTTTTCTTTTCTGCCTAGAGAAGTTCCTTTAGTATTTGTTGCAAGGCTGATTGTGTTGCTGAATTCTCTCAGCTTTTGCTTATCTGTGAAGGTTTTGATTTCTCCTTCAACTGTGAATGAGAGCCTTGCTGGGTAGACTAGTCTTGGTTGGAGGTTTTTTTCCTTTCATCATGTTAAGTGTATCATGCCACTCCCTTGTGGCCTGCAGAGTTTCTGCTGAAAGATCTGCCGATAACCTTATTGTGGTTCCCTTGTATGTTATTTGTTTCTTTTCCCTAGCTGCTTTCAAGATGTTCTCTTTGTCTTTAATTTTGGTCAGTTGGATTAATATGTGTCTCAGGGTGTTCCTCCTTGGGTTTATTTTATATGGTACTCTTTGTGCTTCCTCGATTTGAGTGAGTGGTTCCTTCCCCGTGTTAGGGAAGTGTTTGGCTATTATTGCTTCGAATATTTTTTATGTCTCCTTCTCTCTCTCTTCTCCTTCTGGCACCCCTATAATATGAATGTTGGTGCGTTTTATGTTGTCCCAGAGTTCTCTGAGACTCTCTTCATTTGTTTTCAGTTTTTTTTCTCTTTTTTGGTCCTCATCTGTGATTTCCACTAATCAGTCCTCTACCTCGCTTATTCATTCTTCTGCCTCCTGTATTCTGCTGTTAGCTGCTTCTAGTGAATTTTTAATTTCAGTTATTGTATTTTGCATGTCTTCTTGTTTAAGTTTTATATCTTGTATCTCTTTGCTCAGTGTTTCCTGTAAGTTATCCATCTTTGCCTCCAGTTTATTTCCAATGTCTTGCATCATCTTCAGCATCAACAGTCAAATCTCCTCCTTGCTTAGCTGTTTTTCTGGGGTTTTTCCTTTCTCCCTCCTCTGAGTTATAGTTCCCTGTCTTTACATTTTTATAGGTTTTTGGTGAGCTTTTTACAGATAATAGAGTTGTAGCTTCTCTTCCTTCTGGTGTCTGCCCCCCTGTGGCTGAAGTTGGTATGGGTGCTTGCTCTAGGCTTCCTGATGGGAGGGACTGATGCCTGCCCACTGGTAGGTAGAGCTGATTCCTATCCCTCTGAGGGGTGGGGCTTTGTGTCTGGGTGAGATTAGAGGCTGCTGTGTGCCTGGGGGGTCTGTAGGCAGCTGGTTTACTGATGGGCAGGGCTGTGATCCCACCTGGATTGTTGTTTGGCCTGGGGCTTCTCAGTGCTGATGGTTGGGGTCAGATTTTCCCAAAATGCCCACCTCCATGAAAGGCATGCTGCTGAATATTCTCTAGAGCTTTGCCTCCAATGTCCTTCCCTCACAACAAGCCACATTCACCCCTGTTTTCCCAGGATGTCCTCCAAGAACTGCAGTCAGGTTTGACCCAGATTCCTATGGAGACTTTGCTTTTCCCTTGGACCCCGTGCATGTGAAAGTCTGTGTGTGACTTTCAAGAATGGGGTCTCCATTTCCCCCAGTCCTGTGGAGCTCCTGTGCACAAGCCTCACTGGCCTTAAGTGCCAGTTGCTCTGGGGGCTCTTTCTCCCAGTGCCAGATCCCCACATGTGAGGGTTTGATTTGGGGCTCAGAACTCTCACTCCTGTAGGTGAGTCTCTATGAAACAGTTTCTTTCCAGTCTGTGGGGCTTCCCACCCAGGAGGTATGGGGGTGCTTATATCATGTAATAGCCCCTCCTACCTCTTGATATAGCCTCCTCTTTGTCTTCTGGAGTAGGATATCTTTTTGAAAATTTCCAGTCCATTTGTTTGAAGATTGCTCAGTATTTGGTTGTAAATTTTGTTGTTTTTAGGAGAGAAGTTGAGCTCCAGTCCTTCTATTCTGTCATCCTAATCCCATCTCCCTCCAGCAAATATCTTGCATGTACTGTTCCAGCTTGCTTTCTGCTTCTCAGAGTAGCCTACATTATACAGACTTATTGTAGAAGCATGTAATCGAAGTTGCAATTGGAAGCCTTTTCAGGGCCATAGAGAACAAGCTGTAGGATAAAGCTGACATTAATTTATATATGTGTATATATATATATTATTTTATTTTTTTCTTCTTATACACTGTGGCATATGGAAGTTTCCAGGCTAGGGATCCAATCAGAGCCTACACCACAGCTGCAGCAATGCCAGATCTGAGCCACATCTCTGACCCATAGCACACCTTGCAGCAACACCAGATCCCTAACCCACTGAGCAAGGCCAGGGATCAAATCCACATCCTCACAGCCACTATGTCATATTCTTTACCTGCGGAGGCACAACAGAAACTCCAAGCTCAAGCTGACATTTTGAGTAACAGTGAAAAAATGGAAAAATATTTGGTTTCATAATGATGTCAGTAACAGGCTGAATCACCCAACCTGGAATTTGTCTTATTTCTGAACTATATATTATGCAAATTCTACTCATTTCCTTATTGTTTAAGTAAGTTTAAGTAATGTTTTTGGTTTCTTGCAGGGAAAATAGAGAAGATTTTAGAGTGCTTAAGTATAGTATATAAATATAGTAATTGAGGAAGTTTAGTGTTTGGTTAAAATAATAGATTCTTGACCCAGGCTGCTTTTATTCAAACTCCAGATCCACTGCTTACTTAGGCAAGTAATTTAACTTTATTTTCCTTATTTTTAAAGTGAAGCTGGTTGAGTTCCCCTTGTCGCTCAGTGGTAATGAACCTGAATAGTGGTAACAAACCTGGCTAGTATCCATGAGGCTGTGGGTTTGATCCCTGTCCCCATTCAATGGGTTAAGGATCTCGTGTTGCCATGAGCTATGGTGTAGGTCACAGACTTGGCTCAGATCCCATGTTGCTGCAGCTGTGGCATAGACTGGCAGCTGTAGGTTTGATTCCACCCCTAGCTGGGAACTTCTATGTGCCATGGTGAGTCCCTAAGAAGCAAATAAAATAAAATAAAGTGGAGCTAGTAATAGTATCTACTTCAAATGGTCATTAGAAAAATTAAATGAATGGTATATAAAATGCTTTGAACAGTGTCAAGCACATAAGTATTATATAATGTTTATTATTAGTAGTGGTGGTAGTAAGTGCTCAATTAATATTAATAGTAGTTGTTATATTTACAGTATTATCATTATTATTATTCTAAATATACATGATTAAAGTTCTGTGGAAAATTATAATTGAAGGAAAGAATAATTAGGATTGCAATCTGGTCAGCAAAAGTAATATCATATTTATTGCATAATTAAAACAGATATTCAAGTATACAGTTTAATTGGTAAAGCAGTTTTTTACATTAACAGAATGGCAAGTTTCAGGAATAAAATGATTAAATCACTTCAATTCAGATGATAGGTTTTTAATGCCACATCAAATCAAGCAGATAATTTCAATCTCAACACATTTTGTTTGGCTTTCTTTCAGACAAGATGGTTTCTTTCTGTTCGCAGCAGATCCACATGGACTACATTTTCTCTAGTCCAGTTATATTTCATGTTTTTTGTCAGAATCACAACAAAGGTGGATTAAGAAGACTGTCTCTTCTTATTGGAGAAACATTGATCCACAGTGGTAATGGCCAATGCTAAGCCACTTCTTGTTTAGTTTGAGTAGGAGTGACTATTTCTAGAAATATAGGACATTCTAAGTTGTCAGTAAAAATGTTGATAATTTCTCCAAGTCAGGCCTTTTATATGTGTGTGTTTATGTTTGTTTGTTTGTTTTGATTTTTAGGGTTGTATCCAGGGCATATGTATGTTCCCAGGCTAGGGGTCAAATCAGAACTACACCTGCCGGCCTACACCACAGCCATAGCAATGCAGAATCTGAGCTTCACCTGTGTCCTACACCATAGCTCATGTCAATGCTGGATCCTTAACCCACTAAGTGAGACCGGGGATCAAACCCACATCCTTATGGATCCTATTTGGGTTCGTTAACCACCAAGCTCTGAAGGGAACTTAACTTTTATTTTTTTGGCCACACCCTCAGCATGTAGAAGTTCCTGGACCAGGGACTGAACCTGTGCCATAGCAGTGACCCAAGTTGCTGCATTGATAACCAGATCCTTATCCCACTGTGCCAAAAAGGAACTCCCAGGATTTTTATTTTGGTGTAAACACTTTTCATGGCCATGTTTTATGATGTTACTGAGTATTGTACTCTTGCCTAATCTCCACCATTAGGCAATACAGCTGCTATGACCATACACATAAAAAATATCAACTCTCTGATTATGAGAATAACCTCTAATTCAGTTCAAGTGATGAAATCATGTATACGAAGCTCTAAGCTAACATATTTTGATGTTTCTATATAGTCTATAGATTTTCCCCTTTGTCCAGGTAATTTCTACTTCATTACTAGTAAGTAATCATAAATAGTGCAAAGATATAGACTGATGACTCAAAATATATGTGTGATTTAGTATCAATAAAACAGATACATTCAACTCAGTGCATAACAGTAAATAATTTATAAATTAGTAACATTTAATTTCTTTGTACTAGTCTTAATTGGAAAAGGTGTATTTAGCCAAGAATGTACCTGAGTAGCCCATGTTCTTTGCTTTGAGGGAAATGAAAGTAGGCGCTCTATTGTTACCTATTTTTAAAATTTAATTTGAAATGATTTCAAACTTATGGAATTGCTTCAAGAATAGCACAAAGAACTCCAATTGTCCTTCACACATATTCACCAGTTGTTAACATTTTGCTACTTTTCCTTAATGATATTTTTTCATAGACAATAAGCATAATGCTATTATCTAGCATATAGTTTATATTCAAATTTTGCCAGTTGCTCCAATAATGAACCAATAATGTCCTTTTTAGTAATGCAGGATTACATGTTCATTCAGTTTTCATTTGACTTTAGTCTCTAATTAGAATGTTACCTCAGAGTTTTTTTTATGATATTGATATTTTTTAAGATTATAGGACATATATTTTGTAGAATGTACCTCATTTTGTATTCATCTTACATTTCATGATTAAATTCAAGTCATGCATTTTTGGCAGGAATATCATAGTGGAAATGTTGTGTCCTTTAATCTACATCACATTTCCTACCACCAATTATATTAACTTTGATTTTAAGATTTTGTCTCCTGGTTCGCTCCAGTGTTTGTAATTAATAGGTAATTTGTGGAGAAATGCTTCAACACTATGTAAACATAGTATGTGGTTCTTCACATATCACCCAATAGTTTTAGTGGCTGTTGATGATTCGCAGAACAAATTATTAGTATAATAATTATGGTTTCAAAATGGTGAGTTGTTTTTCTTTTTTTTTTTTTTTTTTGCTTTTTAGGGCTGCACCCACAACATATGGAAGTTCCCAGGCTAGGGGTTGAATCAGAGCTGTAGCCGCTGTCCTACACCCTAGCCACAGCAACACAGATCCGAGCCATGTCTGCGACCCACACCACAGCTCATGGCAATGATGTATCCCCAACCCGTGATCAAGGCCAGGGATCGAACCCACAACCCCATAGACCCTAGTCGGGTTTGTTAATCACTGAGCCACGAAGGGAACGCCCAGCTTTTTTTTCTTTTTATGGCCACACCTGCAGCATATTGAAGTTTTCAGTCTAGGGGTTGAATCAGAGCTGCAGCTGCTGGTCTACACCACAGCCACAGTAACGGTAGATCCTTAACCCACTGAACAAGGCCATGGGTCAAACCCACATCCTCATGGACACTGTTTTGGGTTCTTAATCCACTGAACCACAATGGGAACACCAAACGCCATCATTTTTATATCACTTTTTTTTTGTACTAAAGGCATTCACACATACTTGGCTCTATGATTTTTCCAGACTGTAGCAGATGCTAAGCAGCAAATTAGAAGAGAGGATGTTCAGAAAAATAAGAAGACACACTGACAGCATATGTGGCAGTTTATAGAGGAAAAGAAGGAAAAAATATAATGATAAAACCTAATAACATATAAAGCAGAACAGTATGTGTGTACCTCTGATTTGAATGTTTAAGGTCATAGTTTATTTCCCATCTTGAGCCACGGAAGCTGTAAAAAGTCCCCACTGCAGCTGCAAACAGTTGGCTTAGGGCATTACTCTAGACTGTTTCCAACCCTTTGCTTTAAATGTTTACCCCACAGTTTTCATTGTGTTGATTTTATGCCCAGAATGTCTCTCTCTAGTTGGATTGGGATGGTTTGCATGACATATTGGTTTAGCCGGTTTCCAAAATGAATCATTTTGAATTTTCCTTGGGCTCCAGGTACTGTATCCCTTAGGGAAATAATGCCCACCTCCACACTTGGGATGGAAACCTTCAGCTAAGGCTGTGTTTCCCTCATTCCCTCCTACCTGGAAGATGGAATAGAACCCTCAGATGTCATTTAGTGAAAGGTCATACAAAATTACATCCTTTAGTAGCCTCTAAGGTCACTTAGAGGTCATTTTTATAGGCCAGTATAGTACTTGACATATTATAAATTATTAATAACCAATACATTGATAAATATTCACTAATGACTAGCAATCAGTGAATTAAAAGAAAATGACCCTGAAGCATGAGAAAATATACATACATGTTCAACACTATTTATTTAATAAATAAGGAAAATGTGCATATATGTATAAGCAAAAATAAGACTCATTTTAATGCTTTTACACTTAAAAGGTGATTAACACTTTTTGTCATTTTTAGTATCTGCATAGTATTCATCAAATAAATGAATAATTTATTTTGCTAATCATATATGACTGAATGTTCAGATTGTTTCCAAGTTTTCACTTGTAAGTAATGTTGGGAAAAACTATTTATAAAAAACTATATGTAAGTGAAGTTGTTTCCTTGAAGCCCATAAAATAGAATGTTTGTTTTGTTTCTTTTTAGGGCCACACCTGTGGCATATGGAAGTTCCCATTATTGTAACTAATGTTGGGAAAAACTATTTATAAACAAATATATATAAGTAAAGTTGTTTCCTCGAAACCCATAAAATAGAATGTTTGTTTTGTTTCTTTTTACGGCCATACCTGTGGCATATGGAAGTTCCCAGGTTGAATTGGAGCTGCAGCTGTGGGCCTTTGCCACAGCCGCAGCAGTATGGGATCCGAGCTGTGTCTGTGACCTACACCATAGCTCATGGCAATGCTAGATCCTTAACCCACTGATCCTGGCCAGTGATTGAACCTGCATCTTCATGGACACTATGTTGGGTTCTTAACCTGCTGAGCCACAACAGGAATTCCTAGAATGTTTGAATTAAAGGGAATGGACAATTCAAAGGACTTGTCTTGAACTGCCAAAGTATACTTTAGAAAGATGCAGTCATTTGTGGTACCCCCAGCCAGGTGAGTGTTAACATGATTTTTGTATTTGTAATTTGATAGCTAGAATGTATTTTATTTCCATCACCAGTGAATTGCTTTCAAATGTTTGTTGGTATTTGAATATCTCCCTTTTCATTTTCCTATTTATGTCTTTTCTCCATTTTTGAATTCTTGTGTTCTTTTTCCTTACTGATTTGTATTTGCATCTCTACACATATTCTTTTATATCTGAGTGTAGAATATTGAATTTTTCTTCCTGGATACGTCATAGGTTCAACATTAAGTGTTTTACTCTGTCTTGTTATTCCTGTTTTAAATAGGATATTTCTTTTGATTATGCTTTTATTCACTATCTATATTTATGTTATTGCCCTCACCAGTCACTCTCCTGAACTCTCATTTTCATTTTAATAGTTTCACACACTTGAGTCTCATGAATTTTCTAGTAGACAATCATACTCTCTATGATTAGTAGTAAACACCTCTTTCTGTGTGATATATTTCCCCTTTCCTCTTCATCTTATTTAATTGACTAACATTGCCAGAAAATTAGGAACTTACAATGGTGATAATGGGCATCCTCTTCTTATTGCTGTCTTTGAATGGGTTGAAATTTAACACATTTTAATACTTAACTTTATCACTTAAATTATATAGAAATTTCAATTAGATAGCCTGGAGCATAACTCTTCAACACCAAAAAAAAAAAAAAAAAAGGCCTCACTCTTAAGTAAATTTTTAGAGAAATAATCTAATTGAGCCGTCCCTAGGTTTGGAATGCTGAGTGAAGTGTGAAAAATCATTTTGTAAGGCTTTCAAGCTTTTTGCATGACAAAAATTATGTATACTTATGATCTACTTTTTAAGTTAGGAAATATGAGTTGGATTTAATATGTTTTCTATCTTTTTAGATGATTATAGAAGTAAACCTAGTGCTCAGTATTTTAAAGAATCGTGTACTTTTTAATTTGCTGACTGCTTATTTTTATACTAGGAAGTTAGGTCAAAACTTGCAGTAAATTTTTTAAATGGTCTATAACCATTCACACTTGCTAAATACAAAATGGTTTGAGTGGATATAGTGCAAAGAACAAAGCAAAACAAAAACTGAAACAAATTTATTGAATTTTGTCAGCTTTTTTATTTGTAATATATATTATTCTAAATGCCTCTTTAGTTTAATTCCTCTTTATCACATCAGTACAGTTGGTTTTTGTTCAATGCTATGATCCCAGATGAAATGGGGATTTTTTTCACATTTATTTTATTTTTTTAAATTAAAGTATGTGGTTGATTTACAATGTTGTGTTAATTTCTGCTGTACAGCAGAGTGATTCAGTTATACATATATATGCATTCTTTTTTATATTCTTTTGCATTATGATTTATCTCAGGATATTGAATATAGTTCCCTGTGCTATTCAGTGGGACTTTGCTGTTTATCCCTCCTTGCCTTTTTATATTTTAAAAGGTTTTTTGAATTTTGTACATATTTTCTTGTCTTTTAATATAATCCATTCTATTTTTATGTAGGGACATTAATATTTTCAAACATAAGAAATGCAGTCACATAAAACCAATGATCAATAGATGTGGGTTCAAAGAGCTGTTTTCCAGTTCTGCCATTTAGAATGTGTATTTGTGTTATAACTACCCCACAATATAAATTGAGGTTCTAAGGAAAGTCCCTATTTGTATCATTTATGTTCTGTTTTTCTAAATATTTTAGTTGAGCAACATAAGAATATAACTGAAATAATATTTCTAGCGTTAGAAGTATCCAAATGGTAAAGGGTGTTTTTTTTTTTTTTTTTGAAAGTGCCTCTACAATTTTAACTGCCTTTCACTCTCAAATTAGAGCTAGGAAACTTGTATCTGACTGTAATTTTCCTCTTTTAAACTATAGCAGTCAACATTTTGGCAGTGTTGGGAACTTGATTTGCAGATTGTGTACATTTTTTTTTTTTT
Source organism: Phacochoerus africanus (assembly GCF_016906955.1). Taxonomy (NCBI): domain Eukaryota; kingdom Metazoa; phylum Chordata; class Mammalia; order Artiodactyla; family Suidae; genus Phacochoerus; species Phacochoerus africanus. Next base: position 82,144,856 of record NC_062560.1, on the reverse strand, counting down.
TTTTGTCTTTTAGGGCCACACCGGTGGCATACGGAGGTTCCCAGGCTACAGGTGGAATCAGAGTTGTAGCTGCCAGCCTACACCACAGCAACATAGAATCTGACCCGCATCTGCGACCTATACCACAGCTCACAGCAACACCAGATCCTTAACCCATTGAGTGAGGCCAGGGATCAAACCTCATGGATGCTAGTCCGTTTTGTTAACCACTGAGCCACGACGGGAACTCCTAGATTGTGTGCATTTTTAAGGAATTGCTTTGCCTTTCCTCCCACCTTCTTCCCTCCTTCCCCATTCTTTCCTTTTCTTCTTTCCTTCCTACCTTCCTTCTTTTTTTTTTCTTTTGTTTTCCTTGTTCCAGATTTGAGCAATTTCATAGACATAGTCCTAAAAGCAGCTAGGTGCTATCATTACATTAATTCTATGTTTTCCATTATTGCCACAAAATGCTTCAGAACCTTAGCAATTGATTTCCAGCATGATGCTGAGGCAGAGTGACCTGAGATGATGAGAGGGGAGGAGGAGGGGAAGGAGGAAGTGAGAAAGGGGAGAGAGGGAGGGAGAGAGAGAAGGAGGGGGGGAGGGAGGGAGGGAGAGAGATTGGAAAGCAGTAAGCCTGATTTTCTATTCTAATTTTCTTGAAACTTGTAAGTTGGCATGTCAGAGTGGAAAGTGAAGTACACTAGGGCAACTGAGTTCCAAGTTCAGCCCTATTGCCAGCTCTCTGTGTGACGTAGGTAAGCACTTCACAAAACAAAAAGAGATTCACAGACATAGAATACAAACTTCTGGTTACCAAAGAGGCAGGAGAAGGAGGAAGGGATAAACTAGGAGCTTTGGATTAAAAAAAGATACCCTATTATACATAAAATAGATAAACAACAAGGACCTACTGTATAGCACCTGGAACTATATTCAATATCTTATAAAAACCTATAATGGAAAAGAATCTGAAAAAGAATATATATCTAAATAACTTTACTGTATACCCCAAACTAACACAATATTGTAAATCAGCCATACTTCAATTAAAGAAAAAGGGACTTTTCATCTCTAATGTCACTAGAATGTAAAAAAAATGAGTAAAAAGTTTTGTCTCTCTTGTCCTCTCATGTGTCTCCAGCACCTAGAGCAGTGTTTATAGATGTTTAATAAAACATCTCTATTGTTGAAAAATAATTTAATAATTGTTCTAGAAAAGACATATAAGAGAGTAGCATGGCAACAGTAAGTGCAAACTTGTGCTAATATGGTGTGTTTGCTTACTCTCCTCTTGGCACATAGCCTCTAGCATCTCCAAACACAGTAGCCAAAGTGGTTCTCTGATAGGTGCCTAAGGGTGTATATCTCCTCATCTTATGCACCCATAAAAGAAAACCTCAGGAAACCTCATTTCTAGTCCTGGATTTCCCAATAGCTGCATGATTTTGGTCAAGTATTTTCACTTTTTTAGGAAAAAATTTTTTTCTCATGTGAAAAAATTGCTGTGGCTGTGATGTAAGCTGGCAGTTGCAGCTCTGATTTGACCCCTAGCCTGGGAACTTCCATATACTGCATATTGTTGAGATTACTTTGATCATACATTTATTCATCCATTCATTCATTCAACAAACATTTATGCGGTGTTCCCATTGTGGCTCAGTGGGTTAAGAACCTGACACAGTCTCTGTGAAGATATAGGTGTGATCCCTGGCCTTGCTCAGAAGGTTAAGGATCTAACACTGGCACAAGCTGTGGTATAAGTTGCAGATACGGCTCAGGTCCTGAGTTACTGTGGCTGTGGTGTAGGCCTTCAGCTGCTGCTCTGATTCGACCCCTAGCCTGGGAATTTCCATATGCCATAGGTGCAGCTGCAAAAAAACAAAAACAAAAACAAAAACATTGGGAGTTTCCGTTGTGGCTCAGCAGGTTAAGAACCTGGCTACTATCCATGAAGATATGGGTTTGATCCCTGGACTCGCTTAGTGGGTTAAGGATTTGGCATTGCCCTGAGCTGTGGTGTAGGCCGCAGATGCAGCTTGGATCCTGCGTTGCTGTGGCTGTGGCTCTGATTTGACCCCTAGCCTGGGAACTTCCGTATACTGCAGGTGTGGCCCTAAAAAAACCAAAACAAAGCAAAACAAAAAACTTTCATGGAATGCCAGTGGTATATAAGGCATCGAGATGAAAAAAGCAACTGATTTATAAAACATTAAGTCTCTAAAATTCTTTGAGTATACAAGTGTCTTTATAGGTATAGGCAATAAAAAGTAATCACTAAATTATTTTCTGAGTCTGGTTTAATAATTTTCAATTATATTTTCCCCAGAAGGAAAAATGAGTTATTTTATATATATATATATAGTACTTAGACTCCTACCTTTATTTTTTAATCAGAAGAACAAGTTAATTAAATTGTTTCATCTTTCTCCTTCATCAAGGACTAAGTCTGGAGCCTATGCACATTAGCATTTTCTGTTGGATTTATTAGGTGATGATTTTTAAATATCTGATTTTAATAAGCCCCAATATTATGTATAAGCACACTGCTATAAACAGAGCTTTTAATACCACCATGTATTTTTTGCAAGTTTTCTTTTGTCTCACCTCAGTGTAGAAAGAAATACTGGTATTTCCTAAAATGTTCTCCCCTGGCTGACTCTGTATGAGTATAAAATGTTTATAATTTGCCATACTTTTGTGGTCTATAAAGAGGAAGGGGACTATGACCTGATTTCTTGCAAGTACATGTGGCTCCCATATGGATCTATAGTGAGGATGGGAGTGGTTGGCATCATCCATCTCTAACCCACAGACACTTTCTTCATATCTGAATGGCTGTACCTTGATGTTTTTATCTTGTGTCACTTATTGTACTGTGTTCTTAGTCTCCTTTTTGGCCTAACAGGTGCATGAACTTGTAAAGTCAAACTGAGCCATGATATTTTTTCTTTTTTGGGCCGCATTTGCGGCATATGGAAATTCCCAGGCTAAGGGTCGAATTGGAGCTGCAGCTGCCAGCCTGCACCACAGCCACGGCAACACTGGAACCAAGCCGCATCTTTGACCTACACTGCAGCTTGGAGCAATGCTGGATCCTTAACCCACTGAGTGAGACCTGGGATCAAATCCGCATACTCATGGATACTAGTCTGGTTCTTAAACCACGGAACCACAATGTTTTTAGAATGTCGCATCACAGCATGGTCTTCCTGTAGCTGCAACTGCTGGTTCCTGTCCATTGGCTGCAACATGATGTTTCTTGAGTTCAGACATCTGTGGGTTTTTGGTGTTTCTGCTACTGCTATGATAGGCCAGGTGTTAAACAAATGGTTTTGTAATGAGGTTGGAGCTCGAGCAGATGTGAACCTACAAATTAAAGAGATGTTTAATACTCTAGAAACTCCCCATGTTATCATCGGTTTGCCTCTCCTCTACCTTCCCAGCCTCTGTGCCTGAAATATGCCTGGTGCTTCGTTTTCCCTTCCTAACTCTATTCTCTTATACCCTTGAATTGGCTCATCAGCCTGATTCTGATCTACTATGTTCCAAATCACACTTACCACTTCTTGACAGTTCAAAATACTTGGTTAAGAGCAACAGCTCTGGTGGCAGGCAGATTTAGGTTTGAATTTCACTGGCAATGATTTTTAGCTATGGAATTTGGGCAAATTATTTAACCCAATTTATCACTAGTAGATTTTTTTCTTGGCTGTGCCCAAGGCATTCAAATTACCTAGGCCAGGGAGCAAACCTATGCAACAGCAGCAACCCGAGCCACAGCAGTGACAATGCCAGATCCTAAACTTGCTGCACCACCAGGAAACTCCTCACCAGTAAAATTTTAAAAAATAAGGCAGTGTGAAAATAAATGACGTGATGTGTTCAGGACTTTGGAAAATGCCTCAAAAAATGCACAATGTTTCCTCAGTGCTTGTTCTTGTTTTTATGCCCAGCTTATTGCCTGCCACCTAGCAATTCTCTGTGACTGATTTGCTTTGAACTTTCTGATCCTCTCCTCCTTCCTAATTCTAGTCTCCTCATCTGACAGTGACTTGATAAGAAATAATCCTTAGAGCATACTGAATGGTAATAAAGTATGATTACCTCAAAACATATATCTAACTCCTGGTTATCCAGGAGTTATCCAGTCAATCCAGATATGCAGCTCATTATCCAGCTAATCCAAAATATCTAACAAATTACTAAACTGTGAACTTCAAAAACTATGAACATTTAGTTTTTCTTCAAAATTTATCCAGAACTCTGTCCTACTGATAGCACATAGTCTATTTGGTAGCACGAATCCAGACATTTTCCAGTTATTTAGAACTGTTGTTCTTGCTAACCTTCTAGCAAGGGACCTCAACTCAGGGATGCTCTTGGATACAGATCAATGAACTTTCCAAAAGATAACAATTCAAGAGTCAGAGAGTTTTCCTGTCATTTAGTATAGAAACTACTGGGTTCTGAATACAAAGTTCATGATTCTGTTATATGCGTGCATAACTGCCCTTCTGCAAGTGTCTTCTTGAGATAAGATTGGCTTTGAAAACATTTCTAAACCTTGAAAATATTTCTAAACCTAGGCATAGAATTCCTTCATTAAACTGTGAGTTCCCTGAGGTCAGGGAATGTGTTTCTTTTCATTTTTATCCTCAGGATTTGACATGCTTAGTAAACATTTAATTATTGAATTAATTTACTGAATTCTGGCTCAACTTGGAGATTGATTTCTCAGATATTCTTATGAAAAAGTGACAATGATTTTGAGAAGAGATTTTCCTGGCAGCTGTTGAAAAGGTCTTGGTGAATAAGATGAGAAGCAGAAACATATTACTTTGGGTGTTTGACTTAGAGATTCACTTGGTTAAGGATCCAGTATTGCTGTGAGCTGTAGCGTAGTTCACAGATGAGGCTCTGATCCAGCGTTGCTGTGGCTATGAGACTGATCCCTATAGTTTAGGCTGGTTTCTAGTTCTGTCTAGATACAGCTTGCTCAAAGAGGAATTGAAAGGTTCTGGTGTTTGAGTTCTGGCGTATTTTCAAAATGAAGAAATGCCAGAACACAGTTTCAAAAACAGTACGGCTTATTTTCAAATCCTTAATAATTTAGTGGTAAGACTACCTTACTTTTAGTCACTGTTTCCAGTATATACCCTGGATTTCCTCATTTCTGTACCTTTGCTCACATTATTCCCCATCTGGATTGTTGTACCTCAACACTCACTCAGTCTAAAATCAAGTATCCATTCCTCTATGCTTAAAGTTGTCCATACTTACGACTTGCTTTTGTTTACGTGGCTGTTATTTTGTATGTTCTATCACTTTTAGCCAAACCATCTTCTCACTAACATAATGGGTAATGTTAAGCATTCTTATAAGGCTTATAACATTACTTATGCATCGGTAATTCCCAAATCCAGGGCTCTGTCTTTCTCCTGAACTTCAGTTGATTCAGTATTTCCTGCTGAACTTATCCGCATATACACCTACGCACATCTCCAATTCAGCATGTTTAAAGATGAAGTAATTTTGTTCTAATTCCCTTCCTTTGTTTCCAATCTCAGTTAATGTGACCCAGAACAAACATTAGACAGGAATTATAAACTTGACCACTGCCTGAACTTTAACTGTTCTTTCTTCTTAATCTTTATTATTACAGACTTAGTAGACCCTAATCATCATTCTCGTGCACTGCTTCTTTAATCTTCTAACTAATCTGTCTGCTTCAAATCTTTCCACATCTCTAATCCATTTACTAATCTGTCTTCACAGTTATATTTCTGAACAGAAATCTTTTTTTTTGAAAGAAATACTATCTTGCTTAAAATTCTTCAATGGCTCTACTTTACCAATTAGACAAAGTAGAAGATGGGCACTGTGCAAAATGATGAGGATTAATGAAGGGAACATCTTGGCGTCTTCATTGACTGTATAATTTTTTTTTATTGTCAGTTTTGTGTCCATTGTTGTTCCAGTGGTATGGGAGGTAAATGGATGAATTCATCTAAGATCCAAATTTGACAAAGCAATTAATATAAACCAGGATAAAGCCTTGGAGTTTCCATTGTGACTTTGTGGGTTAAGTACCTAACTAGTATCCATCATATTTACATTCCCACAAGCATGAAGAAGGAAGGAGAGAAGGAATACCCCTTTCCTATAAGAGTGCTTTCTTAACACTACATATATTTCCGCCAAGTTTCCACTGTCTGGGCAATTTGAATGGTCATGCAAAGGAGTCAAGTTGCAGGGAGCTGAGAAGTAAATACAAGTGAAGAAAATGGAGTAACACTCTTAGTAAATTCACCTTTAAAGAAAGAAGAGAAAGTGAAAGTCATAAGAATCTGTTTTATTTTCACATTGGGAGAGGTTTATGTATACAAAATACTAGAGATGAGCCAGTAGAAAAAAGAAACAGAAAGATGATTTAGCTAATAGAATAAGGCCATCATTTCAGAGAAAGCAAAAGAAACAGAAGAAAGATGACAGGTGAAAAAAAAAATCACACTTGAACAGAAGAAACTGCTCTTCTAGCACTGGAGGGAAATTTGAGCTCAGAGTCCTCCCACTTGTGTATATAGAAGACTAGTACAACATTTTGTCTCATTAAGAATTCATGTTGAATTAGAAGCAGATTTGATGAAAGGATGGAAAGAAGGGAGAAAGGAAACACCATGCCTGCTAATCTCTCTCATTAAGTATAGAATTCATTAGAAAGAAATTCATGGCAAAAATAATTTTAAGGGTATATAAAATCATTTGATGATGTGATCTTCATTTTGACTAAGAACAGTTTTAGTTGCCCAATTTGATTAAGAATAGCTATAATCTAGATTCCTTGCACAATAAAGTGCGAATTGCTAAATTGTTCCTTATTTATTCTTGCTTGTGGTATCTTCATAAAAGTAACTCCCTATGTATGCTGATCAGAGCCTGGAGTTCCTTGGAAATGTTTTAGGTTTTGTTATGTGGATAACTATTTAATTTAGAAAGATTAAATCAAGAAGGTTATACTCTATCCTGATTGTTAGTGGCTGGGAAATTAAATGCACCAAGAAATGAAAGTTATTTTGTCTTAATAAGCATAACAGATAAGAGTCAATGCCATAGTAGTGTGAACTTTAAAAAAAGAAAATGAAATATATCCTATAAAATAAAATCTATTTGTAATGTATAAAAACAAACTCATTAATATTGGTATTTTTGATGAGTGATTCAACGTGGTCCACTTTGGATGAATGAAAATGCTTAAGGGAGTGGCATCCCTTGTACTTAACTAGATTTCTATAGATACTTAATATGATGCAAATCTACATGTCATAACTAGAGATTAATTATTCTTTCAGCAACCTGACAATTTAAAATCAGAATTGCTTTTCAGTAATTGGTATAAAGGAAATTCTAGGCCTTCACATTTTGGCCCTACAAATCAACATAAGTAAGACTGCAACTCATTCATAGGGCTCCACAAGTAAAACAGAGCAAAGTAAGATTAATGTTTATATTAGAAGGGGATAAATTGTATATGCAGACTGGTATAAAGGATCAATATACTTGAGGATGTTAATTGTATATGATATCAAACAAAATAATTAGTTGAAAAGTAAAAAAATTAAACTATTTGGCGTACTGTAAAACAAAGAAATAAATTTGTTTCAATGCATTAAATCTTTCAGAAAATTGAATTTCCTCAGTAGGTGTGTGTAGACATGATACAAAGTATATGAGAAGTCCTAATACATATTAATACATATTTAAAAGCTGCAATAATTAACACAGCTGGGTATTGGAGAAGAACTAGGCAAGAAGTAAATGGATTACAATAACGAGTCCATAAATAGACCAAAATAATATATGGAAATTTGATATATATTAAAGCTGTCATTTTTGGGCAATAGAGAAAGGATAAATGGTTTTGACACAATAGGAAAAGAAACAGATGTGGATTGCTACCTCTTGTTTTGCACCAAAACAAATTTCGCATGAATCAAACAAACATAAAATAAATCAGAGTACTGAAAAAAAGAGTGAATTTATATATCTATAATCTTGAAGTTTGGTAGACTTTTATAATTAGGACATAAAACCATGAAGCCATACATTTGACTATATAAAAATTAAAATACAAAAAATTCAAACATGTAGTCCAAAAGTGAGCAAAGTCTAAAAGTCAAACTGGGAAAACAACTGCTACACATATGATGGAGGACAATTTTTAAAATTTACAAGATACTCCTATATACCAATATGGAAAATGATGGAAAAAATAATAAAATTGGCTATGGATAGAAATAAGCTGCTAGCAGAAAAGGAAATATAAGTTTAGAAGAGACGTATGGAACGATACTCAATTTTGTTCATAGTAAAGAAGTGCAAAGTAAAACAATAATGGAATTCCATGTCTCATATCAGATTTAAAAAGATTAATAAAAATCATAATTAAAAAAACATAATACCTGTTATTGGAGAGGTACAGGAAGCAGATGCTCTATGTATGATTGATAGTAGTATAAACTGGGGCAGAATTTTTAGAAAGCAATTTTTCAGTATCTATTAACATTCAAAATTACTTGAATCTCTCAATTCTACTATTAAGAATTTAGCTAAATGATACGCTCATAAACGTGTGCTAAATATGCCCACGGGGATATTCATTGCAGCATTATCTGCTGTTATAGCAAACTGAAAAACTTAAATGTCCATCAATAGGGAAATTAGTTAAATAAATTATGGTATATTAACATACAGAAGTAGAAAAATGAATTAGATCTGCTTATGTAAATATGGATGATATCTAAGATATATTATTAAATGTAAACAGTAAGCCACAGCATAGTGTGATCCCATTTGGGTAGTGGGTGGTCCAAGAAAGCCACAGGGAGCTCTTTTTGGGTTGCTTGGCTACCTGGGGACCATTTTACCCGAACTGCAAGGACAGCTCCGTAACCCACCAAATTCCTGTTGACCTAATAGTTTCTCCCCAACTGGCGGGTTTGCAGTTTACAAGGGGTTCCAAGCTCTCCAGGTGCTGGGCATCTGGTGTTTCCATGCACTTCTTAACCAGCTGGCACTCATGCCCTTCTGTGTTGGAGCTCACAGAATTTTTCCCTCTCTGGAAAGGCCATTTTTGTGCTTATCTCCAAAAAATCAGGAGCAGCAGTGTGCCCTTTCCTGCGGTATAGCCGTAGTATGCCAACAGACACTGGGCTTCTCTATTGAATGCCAATGGAGGAGAAACCTCTTGCTAACAGTTAGTTTCCCCACTAAAGCCTTTTTCTTAATTTATCCTACATTACATTGCTGAATTTGCCCTTATTCACTCTGCTACAATTTTATTTGCAGTTATGTGTAAAAATGATTTCTGAAAAATACACAAGGAAATGTTACCAGGGGTTAAGGAGAGAGAAGAGTGACTTGTGTAGACAAGGAGACTTTGAATTTTCTACTCTCATTAGAGACTTGATTTTTTAATTGTTTCTTTCACTTTATCCTTAACTTCTTTATTAGAAGTATAAAAATAATAATGCTTATCTGTATAAGCATTTAAGAAAAATTAATAAAATAAAAAATTAATAATCTTTTCCCTCCTCTGATTCTTTGTTCCTATTCTAGTTAATCAATGTTAAGAGTTTGATGTGTGTATTTCCACATCTTCTATGTTCATGTAAATGTATACATGAATATATGGAAATTTTCTTTTGGAAAATGGACTTTTGTTATTTTCAGTCCTAATTTTGTAGGACTGATTCCTACATAAAATTTTAACTAACTTTTTGTAGCTACATAATATCCCATAGAATAATTTCCTTTACCACTCCTCAATGACAGATATTCTATACAGTAAGCAAGATAGCCGACAGTGAGATTGCTGGGTCAAAGGTTATACCCATAACCTTTTTCAATAGATGTGCTACAATGTTTAGCAATTCTTTCTCCCAGAAATGTGTGAGTGCATGTTTCTTTATACTTTAACTGCACTGACAGTTATTCATATTTAAAATGTTTCTCAGTGGTGAAGGGTGGAAACAGTTGATCATTGTTTTTATTTGCACTTTTTGAATGAATAAAGTTGAGCAGCTTTTCACATGTTAATTGACCAGTTTGAGTTTCTCTTTAAAAGACAACAGGTTCAAATTTTTTTACAAATTAAAAAAGATAGAAATCTCCCATTTTACAAATAATTCCTATTATTTCAAAAAGGTATATTTTCCCTGATTCATTTTTTTGCAGATAACAGAATCATAATATCAAAACTGATAAATACAAAAAAGAAAAGTAGATCAGTGGTTCTCAGTGCTGGGTTCACAGTGTAATTGTTTAGGGAGATTTTGAAAAATGCTCATGTATATGTCCCACCCAGGAGTTCTGATTTGTTTATTTAATTTGAGTTATGGCCAGGAAATTATATTCTAACATACTACAGACCAATGTTCCTTATTCTAGTAATGCCAGACTCTAAATGAAATACTAACAAATTGAATCAAGTAGTTCATTAAAGGAATAATACCACATAATTGCATAGAGTTTATTCTAGGAATATAAAGATGCTTCAGCATGAGGAAATCTACCAACATAATTCATTACCCCCCAAACTGAAGAAGACCACAGTTATATCATTAAATTCCAAATGTTATTTTCTAAAATTCAACCAGCATTTCTAGGACCATATCTGAGTGTATTTGGACTAGAAAAATATTATCATGATAAAACAACTTATCACAATCCATAGAAAGATTATTGTAAAGGGAGATACACTAAAGTCTTCACATTCCCATTAAGGTCAGGATCAAGTTATGAATGTTTGTTTTAAGCAATAGTAAATATTATTTTGGAGATCTGGCTAATGCCAGTGAACAAGTGTTGGAAATAGGGAGACATATACAAGCATGTCATGAAATTGTATGCCTAGAAAATCCAAAAGACTATAAAATGTGGAAATGTTTATAATTTTATAAAGTAAAAGGATAAACTGTGGCTATAGAAAATAAATAGCTTTTCTTTATACTAGAAATAAGTGGTTAGAAGACCAAATGGAAAATATATCACATCCATTATTATAAAAATGTGAAATACCTGAAATTAAACCTAATAAAGAAACTATAGGACCTATGTGAAGATAGTTATAACATTTTCTTGAAAGATTTAAAATAAGTCTCCCAAAGTTAAATGCTATACACTGTTTCTGTATAAAAAATATTTTAAAATGTCAATTACATCAAATACAAATGCAATATGCTAAAACACGTGCATGCACGATTCTGAATTTATTAAAAATTGAAATCAAATGGAATTAAGTTTAAATAGAAGAATTAATGCCTGAGAATATTTAAGAAACCTATGAAAATGAGAATGCTTCATGGGGATTCTTTTATTAGATATTAACTTAAACCATCAGAATAGACAGATAAATGATAGATGTTATCTGTCTATCTAGGTGATTTCCTTGACAAAACTTTAGTCTGACTCCTCTAAACCCTCTTTTCAATGAGGCCTTGAGCCTGGGCTTGAGTGTCTCCTTATTGGGCCTACACTGCCCAGTTTTAGAAAGAATCCTGTCAAGTCAATTTAGAGAGAACTCCCACCCTTGATATCTAATCACCCTTGATATTTGGCCAAATTCCTCATTCCCACCATCCCATAGGTGATATCTCATCACCTTGGTCTGCCTTCACCCAAAATCCTGTTAGGTCAGTATAGCAAGAATTCCCCCTCTCTTTGATGTTGCCTCTTAATAATTTTGTATCCCCCCCGCCCCCCCTCACCTGCTCCTTGGCCATAAATCCCACTTGTCATTGGTGTATTTGGTACTGAACCCAGTTCTATACTGCGGTATTCCCCCCCATTGTAATAGTCTTGAATAAAATATATTTTTACTGCTTTCACCACTGTCCAGTTCTGGTTTTCTGTAACAGTGGGAACTGCAGGACATCATCACATCCAGAAAAAAACCTGAGTATGTATATTGGAACTTAATATTTGGCAAATATTTTCTTTTAATTTTATATGGAAATGATGGTTTTCCAAAATAATGGTGCTGGCATTTGTTACTCATATGGAGAAAAATAAATTTATATCCCTATCTTCCAACATACACAAAAGTAATTCAAAATGGAATGATGATATAAATGTCAAGAAATAAGATATAAGAAGTTAAATGATTAAAAAAAAAATCTTTATGTGAGAGAGGAAATATAGATATCCTAAGTAAAATTTGTACTGATTTTTCTAGGTAAACAATTAAAACTCATATCTTCCAAAAATAAAGATCATGTACAGTGTCAAAAGAAAATAAACATAAAATATTTGCAATACTTTTAGCAGATTGTTATCCCTAATAAACTGAGAACTTAATTAAAAAATAGAAAGTCAAAGTCAAATAATCTAAAAGTAAACTGGGCAAATAATATGAAGAAAAGATTAATAGAATAGGAAATGATGTAATTCTTTGAATTTTTGAAACCAAGTACTTGCATAACTTATGTTATATAAAAACCACAGTATATTGCTGACTTTCTATCAAACAAATAATTCATGATGAAAATATATATATTTCAGATATAGCTTATATCATATCTGATTCTTCATTTAAGTCTGATTTTATGGAAGGTGTAGGAAGAACCTGGGAATAAGACCGTGATCAACTAAGAGGAATTTGGCAGTTTTAATTTTGTTATTTAAACTTAAGGCAGTATATCTACTATGAAAGACTGAGACATACAAATGTTTCTCAAAGATGTTTTAAAGCCTCCCGAATTGACACCAACTATTTATTCAGCACTTGTGTGGCCCATAAGATGGTACTTTATCTCATTTAATCTTCAGAACAACTTATGAGATTGATACAATTATTTTTATATTAAGTATAGGAAGCTGAGGCTCAGAGATACTAAATAACTTTCCCAGTATCACATAGTGGTAAAGCAGGGCCTTGTGCTGAGTCTTTATGATTCTATAGAACATGCCCCTGACTTTTTAACTGCATGTGTTTTAAATGACAACCACATGGAAATCATACCATTTTCTCAGTCTGGGTCTCTGAAATGTTGATACATAAGTACTTCAACTTTTTTTTTGCCTCATGTATCTTTTTGGGAATTTGATGGAAATATTTGAATCTGCTTTTGAGAAAACTGCAAATATGTGTGAACACATACACAGACACTCATAACTTTGCATACAATTTCCAGGAAATCATGGCCCTTCTGAAGGCTACTCTGGACCCCCATGTTGTGAACCTCTGTTTTACTTGAGGGAGGTCAGGAGATCTGGAAACACTGGTTTCACCATTCATGCAATTGTACCATTTTTTTTGCAATTGTACCATTTTTAATAGAACTTCATTGACCTATTTCTTGAATTTCATATCTGATTTATTTTATGCAAATACAGAATAAAATGGAACTTTAGGGTTCATTATTAAAGAAGCAAGTTGGAGGATGACCTGCTAACAGAGAAATAAAAATTATCCCTGTGTTCTTTATCGACCTAGAAAAGATGTGGAACATTCAGAAACACAAAACATCAGTGATACAAAATACTTTTGTTATAAACTATATTACTAAAATTATACACCAAATAGTCCTCTTAAAGAGAATAACTCTACCTACCTTTTTTATGTTCATTTTAACAAAGGATTTACTTGCCTGTCTTTAACATAGGTCTTAAAACTTCTCAGGGGTTCTTATTGATTCTGAAATAATGTATTTGCTGTGTGCACCATGTTGTTAAATCTAGTGGATAGCTACTTTGAAGATTGTTTGCCATTTCTGAAGAAAAATAATAACTGTTATCTCATCAGTTATGATGGTTCCATTATTGACAGATGGACCATATAGATAATAAAGGCATAACATAGGTGGGGATATTTGATTAACCAAAATGTCTTCTACACTGAACTCTGATACCCAGTTTGTGGTTAGTCGTATAATAGATAAGAATATCTAGGATAGTGTGATATTCAACACATATTTTTGCAAGTTAGTAACAGTAAAAGCTCCTCAAAGCAAAACAAGTGTGAGTTGTTGAAAGTGATGGAATTTTTTTTTTTTTTTTTGGTCTTTTTAGGGCCATACCTGTGGCACATGGAGGTTCTCAGGCTAGGGGTCAAATCGGAGCTGTAGCTGCTGGCCTACACCACAGCCACAGCAACGCAGGATCCGAGCTGTGTCTGTGACCTACTCCACACTACAGCTCATGGCAATGCTGGATCCTTAACCCACTGAACAATGCCAGGGATCGAATCTGCATCCTCATGGATGCTAGTCAGATTTGTTTCCACTGAGTCATGATGGGAACTCCCAAAGTGATGGGATTAAGACGTTTATAGATAGTAATGGATGCTTTTGTATTAACTGAGAATGCATGAAAATACAGGCTTGATGAATAGACATCAATTAAATAATCTGTTAGTCTTGTTTTTGTTCTTTTTTCCTTCGCACCTTTGTATCTTGCCAAAAAATTTCAGGCAAAACATTTATTCAGAAATGCCATTATTTATCAATGAGTTTCCTTTGACCTTATGATTGCACAATGATATTGAAGCATACAAAGAAGTAATGATAGTCTCAGAGCAAAGTATTTGCAGTAAAACAATTAAATGCATCCTATAGGCTTCTTAGCACCCGTGATATGTCTGGGTCTTGGCTCAGATTGCTTGTGACATGGTCATCTTTTTAAAAGTTGAAGATGAAAGTGCCTTATGTCTGTGCACTTGTGTGTACCAGAGGATTTTCTTTTGAAAAATTTACCTCAGTTTGTTAGCATTTCAGTTTCACAGCTTTTTTTTTTTTCTTTTTTCTTTTTAGGGCCTCGCCTGTGGCATATGGAAGTTCCCAGGCTAGGGGTCAAATTGGAGCTGTGGCTGCTGGTCTACAGCACAGCCACAGCCACAACACCACCAGACCAGAGCCAAATCTGCAACCTACACCACAGCTTACAGCAGTGCCAGATCCTTAACTCACTGGGTGAAACCAGGGATGGAACCCACATCCTCATGGATACTAGTCGGGTTCTTAACCCTCTGAGCCACAACGGGAACTCGCATAGCTTCTATTTTTACCTTTACTTAGGCCCTCATAATACTTTCACTGGAGAAACACTCTAAAATTTTAAATTGCCTTATTTTATTTTATTTTATTTTATTTTATTTTATTTTATTTTATTTTATTTTATTTTATTTTATTTATTTTTTGGCCTCACCCGAGGCATGTGGAAGTTCCCAGGCCAGAGATTGAACCTATGCCATGACAACAACCTGCACCATAGCAGTAACAATGCCAGATCCCTAACCTGCTGTGCCACGAGAACATTTTTTTTCTTTTTTGCCCAATTAATTTTACATTTATTTTGGGCCTAGAAAAAAAATCTCATTGTATTGAGGAAACCTTAGAATAAAAATTCATACTCAGTCTTTTTCCGATAAGTCATTATTTATAGTCATTAAAGTACCTCTTGGCATCTAAGGGTGATGTCACTCAGAGGGCAGACTGAGTAGTGCATTCCTTCAGCCATGAGCACATGATCAATGAGCATGTAAATGGGAGGTTTTATAAAATCTTAAATTCTCACATTCCTTTTTTTAATTTTTAATTCTCATATTCCTTTTTTTTTTTTTTTTTTTAATCTGTAGAGCTTCTTGAGTTTTTTAGAGAAGTTTTTTTTTGGAGAAAGATTCTTGGATTTCTACATTAGACCTGTGCCTAGACCCCCTAGGCTGCAGGTGGCTGCTGTTTTGATCATGGAACCTTACTTGGTTTTCCCTAATCAAAAGCTCCTGTGTGATGTAACTGCACAGATAGGTGATTCATTTCATCTCAGTGTCAGACAAAGCAGACCAGGCTCTGATGCACTGATGTTAAGGGATAACCATTACTTTTCCTCTCCAGATTTTATCACAGGCAAATGCTGTTGCCGTGAAGATTCATTTTCACCCTATAACTTCTTTCTGGATATAATAATTGCCCTCTTGCACGATAATACACTTATCCCACTAAGCAAAAGCTGATAAAAAGCAGCTTTCTAACACTATGGCTATTTAGATATATCTCCTTAATCCTTACCAGCATAAGGTCAGACAATTAATGTGAAAACTCCCTGTGTGTTTGCATTTTTGAGTGTGTGTTTCTAGGCTTGAAACCAGTAAAAGGTCCTTTACAATTCTTATAGTAAATTTGCTACTGTAAAGAAATAGCAGATACAATCAAATGAACGAGGGGTTATAGTTCTAAAGTTATGAAATGAGTCAAAGTTTCCATTCTTCCCTGAAGTCTCAATGAGGCTTCTTTGATGAAAGGCCTTTAAAACTTCCCAGGGTTGTTTCTGCTATTCTGAGAACTAACTGGTTAGTTTAAACTGATGCTCAAACTCTATTCTTTGTGCTACATGAATTGAATTGAGCCCTGGATCCTACTGAAGTTAAATGCCTGAAATGCAATGCTCTACTTTCTTTCAACAATGCATATTTGCTGGCTGTCCTCTTCATTCATTGAATTTTCAAAAATAATACAAATGGTTGTAACTATGAATAAGACATTTGCGAAAAGTACATTAAACCAGAGATCAGTAGACTAATTTTCTGATCCAGACTTTGCTATGAACTGGATGGATGATTTAAGGCAAGTCGCTTTCCTTCAGTAGGCCCCATATTATCTTTGGAAAATAAGCGATTTAGACTTTTTATGTCCCTTTTTATCTCTGAATATCTGTCATCTATTGTTTAACCTTTACCAGACAGTAACATTTATTATGAGGTATTGTTTTTCAGCCTCTTTAGAAGAATATTTCCGATTTATTTACAGAGTTATGGCAGCCATTTTGAAGCCCTCTGTTCTTTTTTGTCATCTTGAGAAACAAATCAACATTAAAGTATGAAAATATTTGTCTCTCTTTTTTTAAATTTGCAACTCTTTAGCAGTGTAGTAATAAATAAGCTGACAGAATTTATTGACAAAAGAGGAATACTTCATTGTATGAGTTAATCTTCTTTCCTGTGATGCATTAATGTCCTTCAATAAAGTTCATCCAATTTTGTTCCCATACTTCAAGAGAAGTTTAGAATGTATTTCAGACAATAATGCTTGCATTTAATGAGTCAGAATCTATAGAACAACCCTAAGGAAAATTTTTAAAAAAGGAAATCCCTGTTCTAAAGGTAGGGCGCTATGGTGGACATACCAGTTACTCAGTGTGAAAAGGCAAAGGATCCATTTTTCCTTCTCGCTTTTGTTTCCAGATTTCTTCAATTAGAGTGCCTCCTAGAGCTATTGTTTATGGAAGCTGGCATTGGGAAGACATAAAGTTAAAACATAAAGGTAAGATAAGAGGAAAATGTTCAATTTATATGTCTGAGTTTTATAGCTTAGTTCATTTATTCCTTCATTCATTCATCAAATATACCTAGTATATCTGTGTCAAGTGCCATGGTTTGACAACATACATCCATATCAGTGACTTAGTGTGTTTTCCCCTCTTTAAAAATTCTGAGATGTGTCAAGATGTTAGAGAGGAATAGATGACAACTAAGTAAATATTTTTGTGTTTACCACTAAGCCTTACCATTATTTGGTGTTTGATCCAGATAGTTTTTTAAAGAAATAAAATATTAGAGATGTTTTTCCTGATCATATTACTTTCACTTATTCCCTGAGGTGACCAATAATAGCCTTTACTTGATATATTTTCATACATATGCATGAATCTGTACCAACTTATAAGATTGATTTGCATATTTAAAAATTGTATATAAATGGCATATAAATAGTATCATTCTAACTGTATTATTCTATAACCTATTTTTTTTCTCAAATGTATGGTTTTGAACTTAAATCCATATTGATACAAGCAGCTCCACTTGCATTTTCTTTTTACTTTTTAGGGCCATACCCATGGCGTATGGAGGTTCCCAGGCTAGAGTTTGAATCAGAGCTGTAGCCGCCGGCCTACGCGCCAGAGCCACAGCAACACCAGATTTGAGCTGTGTCTGTGACCTACACCATAGCCCAAGGCAACGCTGGATCCTTAACCCACTGAGCGAGGCCAGGGGTCGAACCCACAAACTCATGGTTCCTAGTCAGGTTCGTTAACTACTCTGCCACGACGGGAATTCCTTTACTGTTTTTCAATTCTGTATTTCACTTATCTCCATTTAAACCTTTATTATTTCTTTCCTTCTTCTAGCTTTGAGTTTAGTTTGGTCATTTTCTGGTTCCATAAGGTATATAGTTAGGTTCTTGATTTGAGCTCCTTCTTCTTCTTTTTTTGTTCCTGAAACATGGAAGTTCCCAAGCCAGGGACTGAAACCACACCATACAGTGACCCAAGCCACAGCTGTAACAATGCCAGATCCTTAACCACCAGGGAACTCTTTCTTTTTTCTTTTTTAATGTATACATTTAGAACTATAGATTTCTCTCATAGGATTGCTTTCACTGCATCTCATAAATTTTGATATATTGTGCTTTCATTTGCTTAAAGGTATTTTGTTATTTCCTTTATGATTTCTTTTTTTTTTTACCTATTGGTTGTTTATGAGTGTGTTGTTTAATTTCCATGTATTTGTGGATATTTTTGTTTCTCTTCTCTTAATTTCTAGTGTCATTCCATTGTTATCAAAAAAGATACTTTGTATGATTTCAAACATTTTAAAATTATTAAGATTTGTTTTGTAGCCTAATGAATTGTCTACCCTGGATAATTTTTCATGTACACTTAAGGAGAATGTGTTATTCTGCTGTTATTGAAAGGAATATTCTCTGTTTATTAGTTCTAATTGGCTAATAGTATAGTTAAAGTTTTGTATACCCTTGTTGATTTTATGTATGATTATTCTATACATTATTGAAGGTGGTATATTAAAATGTCACATTATTGTTGTAGAATTTTCTATTTTCCCCTTCATTTCTGTTTATTTTTCTTCATATATTTTAGAACTTCTTTTTTAGGTTACACATGTTTATAATTTTTAGACATCTTGTTATATTGATCTATTCCTTTTTTTTTTGGTAGTCTTTTCTGACTTAATGTCTATTTTGTCTGAATAGTTCTCTTTTGGTGTCTATTTGAATGGGATATCTTTTTCTACTATTTTAATCCAATCTGCCAATCTCTCTGTTTTAATAGGATAATTTAATCCCTTTACATTTAATATGATTAATGATAAAGGTTTCTTTTTGCAATTTATTTTTTTCTGCTTGTCTTTCATATTTTTGTTCTTCACTTTTTCCATTACTGACCTTTTAAAAATCATTTTTTACATTATGCTATTTTGGTTTTCATCTTTTTTCTGTTTTTGTATATCTTTAAATTATTTTCTTATTGGTACTTTGGGGATTTCAAACATTCTAGTTCAAACAGTACCGACTGAATTTCAATACTATAAAGACACTCTGCTCCTACATGTCTTTTTTTTTTTTTCTTTTTAGGGCCACACTTGCATCATATGGAAGTTCCTAGGCTAGGATTTGAAGCAGAGCTTCAGCTGCCAGCCTATACCACAGCCACAGCAATGCCAGATCCAAGCCGCATCTGAGATGTACACCATAGATTGTAGCAGTGCTGGATCCTGAGCTCACTGAGCGAGGCCCAGGAT
Organism: Phacochoerus africanus; assembly: GCF_016906955.1. Classification (NCBI taxonomy): domain Eukaryota; kingdom Metazoa; phylum Chordata; class Mammalia; order Artiodactyla; family Suidae; genus Phacochoerus; species Phacochoerus africanus. The sequence goes on along the minus strand of NC_062560.1, from coordinate 82,125,286 downwards.
TGAACCCGCATCCTCATGGATACTAGTTGGGTTCTTAACCCACTGAGCCACAACAGGAACTCCCTATGTGCCTTATTTTGTGCAGACATTGTTTTCCTGATTTCCTTTAGTAATTTTTTTCATGATTTCTTTTAGTTTACAAAACATATTTAAAATAGTTAATTTAACTTCTTTGAGAAATATTTCCAATGTCTGGACTTATGGCTGATGGTTTCTATCAAATTATTTTCTCCATCTTAATAGGCTATTTGTTCCTATTCCTTTGTATGCTTTGTAAATTTTCATTGAGACTTGGATATTCTGAGTATTATGTTCTGGTAACTCTGGAAATATAATTCTCTCATTTCTCTCAGATGGCTATTTTTTGTTTGTTTGTTTGTTGAGGCCTGGAACTATGCTTTTATGATTTTCTGAACTATTTTTGCAAAGCATATATCTTTGTTGTGTGTGGTCACTGAAGTTTCTCTTTCTTATTTTTTTCTGCAGTCAACCAGTGACAGTAATTTCCTTAAATATCTGGCTCTCAATAGGGGGAAAAGTGATCTTGTATCTTTAAATTCTCTTGTGGCTAAGAAGCCTTCTTAGCCCTTTGGTGTGGAAACAGTAGCTGGTCTCTATGCCAATCCCTCAGTGATAAAAAGCAGCAATTGCAATCAAATTACAAAATCTCTATCCCTGGAGGACAAGTTCTTATTGCTCATCTGACTCTAGCAAGTTGTATTATGAACATGGGCTATAGACTGCACAGCTGCCTGCCATGGGGTTGGTGGATGGAGAGTAGTAGCTGGTATGTGTAAAGGCCAAAATTGACTGACATTTACCATCTTCTTCATCAAGCTTTCATCAAGATCTCCACTGGATTCTGCAAAGTGCTATAGTCAGAGTTCAAAATAGTTGCTTTAGATAGTTCCTGGCAGTTCATTTGTTGTTTCTGTAGAAGTTCATTCCTAAAATAGCCTATTCTACCCTGTCACTCAGGAATTGCTTTTTTTGTTGCTTATTTTGTCCATTTTAAATTTGAGTGCTAATAAGTTTAATATAGTTTTTTTAAAATCTCAGTGTCTAGAGATTATGAGTCTTTGTCTGAAATATTTTTCTATTTTGTTTGCCCTTTAATTTTTTTGCTATTAATGTTAATTTTATCTATGTTTTGAAATCTATTGATTTTTTTTGTTTGAGAATTAGAAAGTCCTCCCTTTTTCAAGATCAATTATATATTTACCTACATTTCATTCTAGAAGTTAATACTTCATTTTTCAATTTTCATTTTTTAAATCATGTTAAATTTATTTGGATGTATTGTACTTGGTAAGACTATAACCTATATAACCTTATTTCTTTATAAATTGTGAGCTAAAGTTCCCAACACCTTTTGGTTTTGATTAATGCCCTTTTTCATAAGTTAAATTGATGTTTCCTTGTCTTAAACTGGCCTATAAGTTCTGTTCCAGTGATATGCCTGCCAATGCTTTCATCTATACAACTTGGTTTTAAACCTTTATACTTGTAGTAGATTATATTATTCCAAATATTTATTCTGTCCCTGGTGATAAGATGTATGTTCACATCTTTTGCTGTGAATTTTGCAGTGCCTTCCCACTGAGATTGAGGGATTAGCATATCACTTGCTTTGGCCAATGTGATTTTAGGAAATGTGATACAGAGAGGGACTTGAAGTGTTACCAGAGTTGGGCTTGTTCTCTTTCTTCTCATGGGACTGCCATGATAAGAACATACCAAGGATGGAAGACATATAGAGATAAACTGCCTCAGCTAAACTTCCCCAGCTAGGCTTAGCTTAGGGTAGCTAACCCTTAGTCAACTGAAAGATGTTTAAGAAATCCCAGCCAATTTCCATAAAGCTCAGTAGCCTGTAATATACTAGATTAGCCAGTCTCTAACTGAGTCACAATCATGTAAAATAAATAAATCTAGTAAGATTTTCATGGTTGCTTATTATACAGAAATAACTGACCAACTCAACAATACATTTTAATATGTGGTAGAACATCAACCCATTTTATTTATTTACTAATTTGCAAAAGCAGTTTACAGCTCTTCTTGGCTGTTTGTCCTGGTTTGCTTAGTAATACAATTATTTACATGAAAATCTTATATTTCACCTTGACCCAGTCTAATTCTAAGAGATCTTTGAAAGCAGAGACTAATTTATTCATTTTTAATAGGATCCATCATGATATCTAGCTCAAAACTACTTTGCTTATAATGATGTATCTAGTCATTGTTGAACTAAACTGAATAACTGCAAATTAAATTTTCAAAGCATGTAGTAAATCCCTACATTACCGTTTACTTCATTACCTGTAATGAAATTTAGAATGTTTGGTGCCATATAGATGCAGCCTATATTTGGATAGGTTTTATTTTATTCTGTAGTCTCTTCTCCATCGTAGCAATGGTTGTTCCAATTTATATCAAATGGCATGTGTTACTTTGGGTTATGATAGTATTCATAATATAGGAGCTGCATAATTCATTTCCATTTCTCTTTGTTTTTCAATTTTACTTTAGATTACTCTCCTCCAACTTACCCTTAATTGATTTATTTTTATTTTAATAAATTAAGTAATATTTGAATTTATATGAAAGTTTTTACAGTCAGTGGACAACACTGATTTGGCCCAATAAGTCAGAATGTTTGCAGATTTTTCATGTGGTTTTAGTGATCTTATATGTAATACTTTTGAATAATAACATAGTAGATTGATTATACATAACTTATGAAATGAAAGTCAATGTTGTCTGGCTTTTGATTTTGCTTGAGTTCAAAAAGGGAGCAGGGAAGAATATCAGGGCCAAATGAATATCTCAGCAATATAATGTGATTAATTTTTTGAGTATGAATGTATTTTTAATATTTCTATCAGGATTTGTTAGAACCATCTTCCCCTTAATATTTATCACACTAGGGATCTTATTAATTGTACTTTATCTTTTGGCTGCACCTTTCCCTCTTTCCATCTGTTTGTGGGGCATTTTAATTGCCTTTACAGATCTCCACAACAACTAAATATTTTCTGAGGCAGCCAATGATAGATGGTTCTGCTATTGTGTTTAATCATTCCCATTAAATATTATACTAAAACTGATTATAATTAAATTAAATAAATTAAATAAAATTATGATTTAGAAAACCTCATTAATTTATGTTTGCATTTAATAAAACTAACCTCTTAAATCATTTGTCCAAAGTTTAAAAAACATGTTTCCTAAAAACAAAGGAGTTAGAAAAAGGTAACTAAATTGTTAGTGTGATGGCAGCACTTTCAAGACATTCTAGGCTTGCGTTTCAGGATGTGTGAGAAGCACATAAATAACTTTCCTAATTTTCATTCAGTCAAGCTTTCCTCATGACCTTGTGCAGGGCATATGACTTTGTTCAAGTCATTTAACATCTCTGAGGATCTGCTTTGTAAAGCTTTTATTTTCCAAACTAATTATCTTACACTTTACATGGTAAAAGGAGGTATCTCTATTACTTTAATAATGATTCTCCTGGGATATTTACAGTACAATCATTATAAAAGTATATATTAAGATAGTCAATATGCCACTCTCCTCCTGTCTTCTAAACCATGCAAATATAGCTGACTCTGTATAATGAATATAATGGCCTCTTGAAATTTCCTATATCTGTTATATGTGGTGAAACAAGGGTGCCTGGCACACAATGTCTATCATATAAATAAACACTCAATAAATGTTTATTGTTTAAAATTTTTGCTTTCAGGAAAAGCATTCTCTGAACAGACAGTTAGATACCTGGTTGCCTATACGAGCATTGGCAATAATATTTGCATAAATTGATGCTAAAATTATCTCCAGTAAGAAGACATATATGTTTTTTTTTTTATGTAAATCTACTGAGGAAAGGATCTCTAGGTAGAAACGATCTTATAGTATTTCCACCTTGAGTTGAAAAGATGCAGACAAATTCAGTGATGTTTATTGAAATAGTTGAAGGAAAATCCTGTTATTAAGGCTCTTATAAATTTTGGACATTGACATTAATTGAAAAAAATAAGCAGGGTTCTCTTTTGTTTTTCTCTCTCCAAAATGATTGCCATGTCAAGAGTACAAAGAATTGCAGTTTTCCTTGACTCTTCTTAATCTGCCCACACACTTACTCATATTCTCCAACCATTGATTTTTATTAAGCTTACTCCCATGGCATATGGAAGTTCCCAGGCCAGGAGTTGAATCCTAGTCACTGTTGTGGCAATGCAGGATCCTTTAACCCACTGCACTGGGCCAGGTTTGAACTTGTGCCTCCATAGAAACCTGAGCCACTGCAGTAGGATTCTTAACCCACTGAGCCACAGTGGGAGCTCCCCAACCATTACATTTTTTCTTTTGTTTCCATTCTTTTTTCTTTTCGCTTTTTTTTTTAGGGCCGCACCAGCAGTATATGGAAGATCCCACACTAGGGGTTAAATTGGAGCTACAGCTGCCAGCCTACACCATAGCCACAGCAATGCATGATCTGAGCTGTGTTTGTGACCTACACCACAGCTCACGGCAATGCTGGATTCATAACCCACTGAACAAGGCCAGGGATCAAAACCACATCCTCAAGGATCCTAGTCTGGTTCATTAACCGCTGAGCCATGATGGGAATTCCTTCTGTTTCCATTCTTTTTTTTTTTTAATGTCTTTTTGCCTTTTCTAGGGTCACTGCTGTGGCACATGGAGGTTCCCAGGCTAGGGGTCTAATCGGAGCTGTAGCCACCAGCCTAAGCTAGAGCCACAGCAACTCAGGATCCGAGCTGCATCTGTGACCACAGCTCAGGGCAATGCCGGATCCTCAACCTGCTGAGCAACACCAGGAATCGAACCCTCAACCTCATGGTTCCTAGTCGGATTCGTTAACCACTGAGCCACACTGGGAACTCCCTGTTTCCATTCTTGATGCAGAATAACATACCTGACCTCTTTTTAAGATTTAGCATGAATGGAGAAAATCTACACATAGGCCAGGTTCTGACGTTTTGATGGAAAAGAATAGGTCAGGATCAAGAGCTAGCCAATAAGAGACACTATCCAAAAACTCAGAACCAGGGAATGAAGAGGTAGAGTTCAAATCCTAAAGGAAAAGTAACAAGTCAAATCAAGGTACAAAATAAACAGTGTTCACCATGGATGTCATAATAGGGAGAAACTTAGTTGAATGAACACTTTCCTCATATCCCCATACTCTTAGGCTCTTGCCTTCTTTTATGAGCATCAAGGAACAGAGACCCCACATCTGAGTTGATGTTGAGTAAAAAGCAGATACGGTGCTTTACATATAAGGGTCTATAAGGGCATGTTGGGTCTCTGGTGTCAAATGATAATCCTAGAAGCTTGGAGGAAAGTACAGAAACCAATAGAATGTAAAAACGATCTATTCTCGCTTCAAGCTTGTGCTTCCTACTATCTCTCTTTTCTCAGTTTAACACATTTTATATGAAGAGTGTGATATAGTTTTCAGTGGTGGAGAAAGTTAAAGTTCTCTGTATTTGGACTGATAGTCTGCATATGGGATACTCATAAGGACATGGCTGGAACCAACCTTGGTGAAAATGACTTTCATATGGTCACAAAGTCACTGCTACTGAGTGGTCTTCATCAGACTGAATGTGTTAGTCATCACATACACCAGAGTAATGTTGTACAGGTTTCCTGGGAAAGTCCTCTAAAAACAGTGAGCAGCATATTCTGAGAATGAGGAGTGTTGAATTCAGTGTAATCTTCATAAATTATTTAAAGAGTACGAGGCAAAAGAAAGAACAAAAGGAAAGCATGATAATGTGATGAACGCTTTTTACTTTTTGCCAGTGACAAAGAAGAATCCTATTATCATTTATTCATTAATACACACATTTCTGAGATATTACCTTTTCACTTGCAACGAGTGGATCTTTATTTTTCTCCTTGCAGGTCAGTTTGTCCAGTGTAGAGACATATCCATATAATGCTAAACTATGTGCATAAAAAGTTAAAATTCTTGGAATTCCCTGGTGGCACAGCAGATTAAGAATCCAGAATTGTCACTTCTTGGTTCAGTTTGCTGCTCTGGTGCAGATTTGATCTCTGGCCTGGAACCTCCACATGCTGTGGGCATGGCAAAAAAAAAGAGTTAAAATTCTTGTTGAATATTCGGAATGTTTGACCCATGTAACATCAAATCTACATATTTGATAGCACCAAGGAAATGCTCCACTCCCTTCCAGACTCTGTTTCTACTGGCCTCTGAGGCTGCTGGAACACTGGAGTACCAGTTGCTACTCTTGATACCACTTCAACCCATTTGTCTTAACAAAAGGAGCAAATGAGTGAGGGCACTTGTCACAAGAGTCCTTGGGGTCCCTCTGTTTAGACTGTACTTCTTCTAAATGCTCTACAAGTCACTTGAGGCAATGAGGAAAGACAACTACCTCATCATGTTATCTTGGCATCCAACTGGGTTAGAATTTGTTTAATTTCAATGAATGAGCATGTTTGAGAAAGATGGGTACATTTGCACAGATGGGAAAAGCAATAGAGAGGTTCAAATGGTGGTAGTAAGTCCATGTGTAGAGATAGTATAGTCAGACAGAATCAGACTATCCAGGGCTTTAATCCAGGCTCTGCTTGTTTCTAGTCCCATGATCTTGGGTGATAACTTAGCCTATTTGACTCTTATCTGTGTAAAATGAGGATAATATTCTGTAACTCACAGGTTTCTGCAAGAGAGAAATGAGATACATCATATATAGTAAGCATTAAATGACATTGAACTTATCTTAGAACACAGCATCTCTATGCTGTGAAAGATGCCAGGGCAAGGCAACAGTCATCCTCAGGGTTATAGGCTGAATTGGCTAAGTGGTGGGGAGAGAGGAGAACTTGAAGGCAGAAGAAACAGCACAAGCAAGGGAATAATGGCACAATAAAAAGGAGCTTCTTAGATCAGACTAAAAAAAAAAAAAAAAAACAGAGGAGCAAGCAATCTTTGCCTACATGCAGGCAAATCCCCCCCTCCCCTCAGAAAAGAAAGAGCCTCTCTTAAAATCAGCTCTAGACATTACTTTTCATATTTTTCATTCTTATTGCCAGAAGTCTGATTAAGTTGGAAGTACAGTCAGTTTTCTCAGGAAATGGTAGTGGTGTTAATTAGAATGGTGTGAAACTAGCAGGTTTCATGTAACAGTGGGGTCAGTGGAAATTATAGTCACTGCAATTTAAGAGCATCTCTCAATCCATGAAGTTTGCAAACTTTTTTCATGTATCCCAAAGAAGGAAACATATTAACTTTAGAACCAGCTATTAACAGAATTACTGTCCACTATACTTTCAGAAGTGGCGGGGATGGTGGGGGATTAAGGTACAGAACCATTTAATGACTATCATTGCAGGAGTTCCCATCATGGCTCAGCAGAAATGAATCTGACTAGCAGGTCACAGGTTCCATCCCTGGCTTTGCTCAGAATTTTAAGTATCTGGGGTTGCCATGAGCTGTGGTGTAGGTTGCAGACATGGCTTGGATCCCACATTGCTGTGGCTGTGGTGTAGGACAGCAGCTGCAGCTCTGATTCAACTCCTAGCCTGGGAACCTCCTTATGGTACAGGTGCAGCCCTAAAAAAATAAAATAAAATAAAATAGGCTACCACTGCTGACCCCAAAGAGAAAGATAAGGAACATGACACATTTCATTATTTTAATACAATCTATGCAGTGTTAGCCCAGTTTTTTCATTATATCCTGAGATGTGTGTTTAGTGTTTTAATAGCCCTCTGGAATATATTGCTGTTGATGAGTATAGATAGAAGGATTGCAAGGATATTGTGCTCCTTCCAATAATGGAATTACACCCCCAAATAGCTCCCTACTGGTGCCTGCAGTAGTCATCTATCACTCTTTTGACTTGAAATTTTGATGGTTCCCATTAAGTTGCTGATAGATTTGGGAGGGATAATGTACTAAGCCGTGAAGTGTTGTTAAACCTTAAGTGAGAATTAATTGATCAGATCCTTTCCAACAAGATAATCTATTGAAAAGAGGCTTTCCAGTGAAGAACATAGGAAATTATCTGGTGGGAATGAGTTTGATTAGAATGGGGGCATTCAGAATAAAGATACTATAAGGGTACCTGGAAGATGGTACAAAAGTATCTATCAGTAGGTAAAAAAAGACAACTGAAAGAAGAGGAATAAGCCTTCTGGGGGCAGTTTTAGCAAGAGAAGACCATGTGTCCAGCACTAGGTTAAGGACATTCACATTTAGTTTTTTCTCGTGTGCTGAAATTAGGCATTATATTTACTTTACATTTTTTTTGTGTAGGGCCAGCTCTGTATATAGATGGAGCTATTATTTTAAGAATTCATTTTCTTTTTTTTCTTTTTGGGGCCATACCTGCAGCATATGCAGGTTTCCAGGCTAGAGGTCGAATCAGAGCTGTGGCTACTGGCCTATGCAACAGCCACAGTAATGCCAGATCCGAGCCGCATCTGTGAACTGCTTCACCTTTCATGGCAATGCTGGATCCTTAACCCACTGAGGAATGCCAGGGATAGAACCAGCGGGATATCTAAGAATTTGTTTTCTGATATGTATAAGTTTTTTTTTAATTTATTTTTTTCCCACTGTACAGCAAGGGGATCAAGTTATCCTTACATGTATACATTTTCCCCCCACCCTTTGTTCTGTTGCAATGAGTATCTAGACATAGTTCTCAATGCTATTCAGCAGGACTCCTTGTAAATCTATTCTAAGTTGTGTCTGATAAGCCCAGGCTCCCAATCCCTCCTACTCCCTCCCCCTCCCATCAGGCAGCCACAAGTCTCTTCTCCAAGTCCATGATTTTCTTTTCTGAGGAGATGTTCATTTGTGCTGGATATTCGATTCCAGTTATAAGTGATATCATATGGTATTTGTCTTTGTCTTTCTGGCTCATTTCACTCAGTATGAGATTCTCTAGCTCCATCCATGTTGCTGCAAATGGCATTATGTCATTCTTTTTTATGGCCGAGTAGTATTCCATTGTGTATATATACCACTTCTTCCGAATCCAATCCTCTGTTGATGGACATTTGGGTTGTTTCCACATCCTGGCTATTGTGAATAGTGCTGCAATGAACATGCGGGTGCATGTGTCTCTTTTAAGGAGAGAATTGTCCAGATATATGCCCAAGAGTGGGATTGCGGGGTCATATGGAAGGTCTATGTATAGATTTCTAAGGTATCTCCAAACTGTTCTCCATAGTGGCTGTACCAGTTTACATTCCCACCAACAGTGCAGGAGGGTTCCCTTTTCTCCACAGCCCCTCCAGCACTTGTTGTTTGTGGACTTTTTAATGGTGGCCATTCTGACTGGTGTGAGGTGGTATCTCATGGTAGTTTTGATTTGCATTTCTCTGATAATCAGAGATGTTGAGCATTTTCTCATGTGTTTGCTGCCCATCTGTATATCTTCCTTGGAGAACAGTCTATTCAGTTCTTTTGCCCATTTTTCCATTGGTTGATTGCCTTTTTTTTGCTGTTGGGTTGTATAAGTTTATATATTTTAGAGATTAAGCCCTTGTCAGTTGCATCTTTTGAAACTATTTTCTCCCATTCTGTAAGTTGTCTTTTTGTTTTCTTTTGGGTTTCCTTTGCTGTGCAAAAGCTTTTTGGTTTGATTAGGCCCCATGGGTTTATTTTTTGCTCTAATTTCTATTGCTTTGGGAGACTGACCTGAGAAAATATTCATGATGTTGATGTCAGAGAGTGTTTTGCCTATGTTCTCTTCCAGGAGTTTGATGGTGTCTTGGCTTATTAAGTCTTTCAGCCATGTTGAGTTTATTTTGGTGCATGGTGTGAGGGTGTGTTCTAGTTTCATTGCTTTGCATGCAGCTGTCCAGGTTTCCCAGCAATGCTTGCTGAATAGACTTTCTTTTTCCCATTTGATGTTCTTGCCTCCCTTGTCAAAGATTAATTGACCATAGGTGTCAGGGTTTATTTCCAGGTTTTCTATTCTGTTCCATTGGTCTGTCTGTCTGTTTTGATACCAGTACCATGCTGTTTTGATGACTGTGGCTTTGTAATATTTCTTGAAGTCTGGGAGAGTTATGCCTCCTGCTTGGTTTTTGTTTCTCAGGATTGCTTTGGCGATTCTGGGTCTTTTGTGGTTCCATATAAATGTTTGGATTGTTTGTTCTAGTTCTGTGAAAAATGCCGTGGGTAGTTTGATAGGGATTGCATTGAATTTGTAGATTGCTTTGGGTAGTGATATCTATAAGTTTTGATTGAATTTCTATTCATAGTTCTTGTGTTTTACTTTTCAAGTGTAAGGATCAAGAAAAATAAGACAAACTTCCCTAATGAATACACTGGCAGCTTTCCTTCAGGAAAGGGATTAAACAGTATTTGGTCAGTTGTATCTTGATGATAGGGAAGAATTGCACCGTCATTTTTTTCCTGGTTATTCTAAAAGGGTCTTTCAAACCCTTCATGTCCTCCTGCCTTATATGCAGATGTATGAAGATAATTACAGATGTTGCATTCCAGCCCTGGCATACATTTCAGTGAAAACTGAAGTTCAGTAATGAGTCCTTAGGACATAAATTCTAATCCTACTCTTTCAACCTGTGTTTGTATATTTGGCATTAGAGAAACAAGAGAGGAATATTTGGTTTTATAAAACAGACAAATGGCAAATCTTATCATGGGTAAAGATTTCTTTTACGCTTAGTTCTTTAATGATTGACATTGGGCTCCAAAGTGATTTTATTTTATTTTGCTTTTCTCTAGAGCATTACACCCCAGTAAATAAAAATAAATAAGGAAAAAGATTTAGTTTTATATGCATGAGAGTAAGGAGCCTCAGAATGTCAGCCTTCCGGGCTGTGTTTTCTCACCTGTGACTCTTCGATGATTTCTGGTCTAGGATACTGTAAGCTCCCATATACACAACTCTCTGGATTAATTAGGAACTGCATATATGAGCTTATATATGGCAAATACAACAAAGTGCACACTTACGCAAAGCAAATTAGCTGTGTACACTCATAACTATGACCTCAGTTTGACACTTGAAACGATAATTCTGTGCTAATTAGCACCAAAAGAACATTCTCTTGTTCTGTAATGAATAAGACATTGGGGGAATAAGCATGTTGATGTCAAGAATTGTATCTGCCACGAAATTTATTTCAACCAGATACAGTTATGTATGATTTTTTAATCATTTGTTTTCAGATCAATCAGCTTAATGGGCTTAGTTGACCGTGAGTAGTTTCGAATTCATAATTTCAATCAGAAATCACTGTTGAAATTGTGCTCTTGTATAATTAAAATTTCCACTGACTGGACAAATAGAACATTACAAATAGATTGTAAATAGAAAAGGAAGAGGACGTAAGGGAGTGAAAGAAAATGATGTGCCTCCCAGTGTGATGTATATACTTTGAGAAAAAAGCAAAAGCCACCAAAGGGATAAAAATGTATAATTCTGATAAAAAAACACTTTTAGAGGTTTTACATACAACGGTCCCTTACTATCATGTCTTAGTATGCTGGAATTTGGGGAAACAATGATTTTGAGGCCAAAATATACAAGAAAGTAATGATCATCAGGAGAGAACTTTGATCTTAAACCTGTAGAAAGAATATCAACCTCGTTTTCATCATGCAAGGTTAACAGGGAGACAAAAATCTAAGACACACACCTAAAAAGATAATGAATTATCATAAGTTTTATGCACTGCATAGGATCATAGGGGTAGATGCAGAGTAGTGAGGCTGCTTGTTGCACAGCTAAAATTGGGGGGTTTCTTGACAGCTTGCCAAAACAAAAGCACCTACATGAAAACTCAACTATTACTGTAATCAGAATTGAATAAGCATACTTCTCTTTATCCAGAGTTAAATATAATTTAACTAAATGATTTTTATATTAAAAGAGCTTTGTAAAAAGAACATTTAGGAAACTGAAGACAACAGTAGGAGACGAATTGTACTGAATTTTGCCATGAAGTGATTTCTGCTCAGAGATAAAAATGTTCATAATTTGGAGATTAATGGAAGTCCTATACTATTTCTTAATGGTATAATTTATAGTTCCCCACTCTAAAAGACATAGTATTATTTATTATAAAAGAAAATTTCTTTGAGCACATGAAAGTACTTTATAACAATAAGTAAAAGTGAATAATCCACCCCCCCAAAAAATGTGGAACTTGTTTATTGTTTCTGCCTCAAGGAAAAAAAATATTTTCATAAGCATGCGAGAAGTCAGAATTTATGTAACATAAAAGATATATCTTTTTATAATCTTTCTAAACAATATTATAGCAAAAACTACTAGGGCTATGGAATTATTTTGCTGCCATCAGAAGATTAACATATAATCTTAACTATATTTCAACCTGATTATTTGTTTGAGTGAGCACATGTCTTTGGGAGAGACATCTATGAAGTGAGGAAAAAGGCAGCACCTGCTTATCTAGTTACATGTCCAGAATCAGCCCGAGTGGCCAATGTGGTGAGAGCCAGAATCTATCTGATTCATCTGATTATGATTATGATATGACATTATTATTAGATGAATGTTATTCACATACAAATTTGTATGAGATATGCATGATGATTTTATGTGTGCCTCAGACTGCTTTCCTAAAATTATGTTTTGTCTACATGTATTCCCATTTCAGGAAGATCTAAAGCCACTGAAATTGAGAAAAGATATCGTCATCTCTATTGAATTACTTTTTTTTTTTTAGTTTTTGGCTTCCCTGTGGCATATGGAGTTCCTGGGCCAGAGATGAGATCTGAGCCGTAGTGGCAGCCTAAGCTGCAGCTGTGACAAGCTGGATCCTTAACTCACTGTGCCAAGCCAGGGATCACATGTGTGTCCCAGTGCTCCCAAGATGGCACCAATCCCTTTGGGGTACAGTGGGAACTCCTATGAATGACATATTTTTAATATCAACATGGAGAAATTCAATGTCTGATCTATCATAGTATATCTATTTGGGTGGCTCTAAAATCTGTATTTTCAGCCTAGACCTCTCTAAATTTTCAGTTCTATATAACCAACTGTCTACTGGGTATCTCTGTGTATTCCACTGGTCCCTCAAGTCAACATGTCCAACATGGAAGTCATGTGTTTTTCTCTCCAAGCTTGTTTTAGGACTTATTTTACATTCAATTTGAAACCACTTCCTAATAATCCCACCTTCTTCACACTTTTCGCATATGGCACCTCCTCTATATCCTTGAGTTCAGTCTTCTTCATCTCTTCCCACTTTTCTGCTTGTTTCTAATCTTGCCTTCCTGGAAACTATTGTCTACACCACTGCCTGAGTTATCCTTTAATGGAATGTGTCATCTGATCATATTACTCCCCTAAATAAAATATTTCAGTGGGACTTCTAGATAAACACATGAGTTCATAGGAGTGTTCATCTTAACCACTTCTTGAAACCCATAAAACATGGGTAGTAAAAGCAACTAAAAAGGTATAAAGTCACAAGGACAAAGAGGATAGGAGAGGAAATGTAGAAGACTAGATATATCCATATGTTTTGGGAGACAGGAGGCAAATGAATGAGTAGTAATTTATGGAACAAAAAAGAAAGAGATAAAACTTAAGTACCTGAACAGGGAGAAGTAAATTCCTGTAATACAATATAAAGGCTCAGAAACTAAAGACAGCAGGTTAAGTATAGAGGCAGATTTTCTGTTTGCGGTTTTTAGGTAGAAACAAGTAGATTTATTGAAAGTCTGGAAAAGTAGTAAGATCCCAGATTCTCTTAAAAAGCTTAATTCCCTTCCTTTAGGCAACAGTTCTAGGGTATAGTATATTTATTTTTCAAAATCTTTAATACTTAAAATATACATGATATACATTTGAATATATGCCTATAATTTCTTTACAATGCCCATGAAACTTACCTGTGCTAGCCTGAACAATTGTGATTCTCTACCACTGTTCTCTTGCAAGCTTTGTGTGTGCCTTTCAATTTTCGGGAGGTAGATTTTCAATAAACATGTCATTGACTTTCCATAAACTGTGTACAAATTGGCTTTTTTTACTGGCCAGGGCTTAAAGGATAGAAAATTTCAAGAACCTGTAACCTAAAAAATCTTGGATAATCTTTATTGATGGATATTTGAGTTCCTATTATACTGGAGCAATTGGTGTTTAAGAAGGGGCAGTAGGTGGAATCCATACATAAGGATTGGGGATGCAGAGACCTGGGAGAAGTGACAAACTGTAGGTGACATACTCTGTGGAATTCCATAGCATATTATTTACAGCTTGGCTTGCATTTTGGTGGGTTGCACAGAATGACCTTTGCAGCATGGCGATAGGATACAGAAAACCCAGTCTTTGGGGAATGGAAAGATAATAAGGCTGAGATAAAAGGTAGGTGGGTTATAAAATAGGATGAAATGATATTTCGTATGAGCATGGTATGTGTTGTGATTTTTGAAGCCTTTTCAATTTTCATATCTCTCTAGTGGCAACTGGGGAGACATATTATCATGACTGGTTTGGAGAATTGACAGCCTACCAGAAAGTATCATTGTACAGTTTGGGACTAGTGAAGATGGAAATCATAATACTTTTTTCTTTTTTGCACAAGCACCCCAGGAAATTAACCTCCAAATACAAGTGAGGAATGTACTCTTTTGACTTCTTTATGAATCAGTAAACTGGTGAAATACGGTGAAACTATGTAAGTTGACTAAAGATGTACAAGAAGACATGCATTGCAGAAAATAAATTTGAACCCTGCTTCTCAACTCTTGATTTAACCAGAGACAGTTCTGTCTCAAACATGAGATTCTATATAGAAGCATGAGGGAATTAGGAAGTAAAATCTGGTGAGTATTTTTCCTGAAATATTATAGCTGTCATTCCCAGGGCCCTAGTCCTGGGATAGTGGCAGGTTAAGATATTAAATTTATATTTTTCTGGGAACTCTTCATGGACTGGTGCCATATCAGTGACAATGCAGACAGAAGCACAGTGATTTTTAAAGAGCATACTTTTTGGTGTACCCTCTGTTTAGTACAGCTGTATGCAGAGCTGCTAGCAGTGTTCATCTGAATCTTTTGCTATTTGTCGAAAGAATTACTGTTTTCTGACATAATCTTTCTTTTCTAAGAAAAAAATTCAGTGGTGCATATTGTAACTGTGTTTTAACATTTGAACTTTTGTCCTAAAGATCAAAACATTAAGATGACTACAAAAGAAAGAAAGGGATGTGACAATTCAAGCATTTTAAAATTTAAAAACCAGGTATTCTGTTTCCCCCCTTTAATGCATTAAGCATTGTCTCATAAAGCCATGAATGTAAACCGTGACCAGTTCACTGAGAAAGGCTATAATCAAAGAACATATAACGATATATTTGTCTTTCCTTTCTTGTCTTTACATTTAATTTTCATATATATCCATGTTTGTGCAGTGACTTTGGATGTGTCTCCTGAAGGCAGATACTTCTGTAAGTTTTACAGTGAAGACAGTTAAGGGTAACAAGATGACTGGGAGAGGCTATGTTGCGTAGCGTGGATAGGGCCAGAATATATAGGAGGAGTAGGGAAGCAGGGGTCTGATACCCAAGGGAGCCAGAGTTTGCACCTTTGTTTGCTGAGGAAACTAGCACAAGAACTGTCTGTTCATTATCTCCTCTATATATTTAAAGGACACGCTTTCAAATGAATTCCTTTAAGGACTTTTCATTATAGTTTGAATAATGGTCATGCTGACATACTGTCTTTTAATCTATAGAAAAAGAACCAGTTCGAGAGACTCTGCGTAATATGTGTATTTACTTCACCAATCTATCTCTGCTGAGCTCTGTGAGTTGTCATGTTAGGGATGAAATGTTCTGAAGATGATACTGGAAGTAAATATATGCCCTAACACTTTAAACAAATTTTATTTTATTGAAGTATAGTTGATTTACAATGTTGTGCTAATTTCTACTCTATAGCAAGGTGATTCAGTTACATACACACACACACACAGACACTCACACACACGCACACTCTGCCCTAATACTCTTTGTATGGCAAAGTGGTTACAGGTCTTTTTCAGTCTATTAAATAAATCAAATATGTAGCCTCATGACATTTATAATTAAAAAAAATAGATATGAAGAATAAATGCGACAAGTTTAAGAAATGTGTTTTGTAATGATAGTACCAGCACAACTGCCAAGATATTATAGCCCTTCCTATGCACCAGGCACTCTTCTAGCTGCTTTACATTTATCACCTTATGTATGCGTGAGTGAAGAAAACTTGGTGAGATAGGAACGAATATCCTCATTTTACAAAAAAGGCAGATTGGAGATTCAGTCCCAGGTAGGGTGTTTCCAGAGTCTGCACCCTTTATTGCTGTGTGGTACTGCCGCTCATAAAACAAGGCTATGTGTTTTTTGACTTGGCTTTATGACAAGACCACAGTTTAGGCATATTTGTGAGCCAGTGGAGTTTGTGTCTGGCTCAGCTCAGTTATACCTTTATCCACCCTTTCCTAACTTTCCTAGTGGCCCTCTCACCCCAGGGTCTCATGCTTGACTGCTTCCCTACACTTTTGTTCTAGTGGGAAAGCACACGATAAAATATATCCTCTAAAATATATATTATGTTATTCCTCTCAGAAATATATTCTTTTCAGGTATAGAAAATGTTAATTCTTCAAGAAATATTTGCATTTTTAAAGAGGATGGATGCATGGAGAGGAGATTGGGAAAATATTAAGTGGGTGAGATTTCTGAAAGCTCCTCAAATTGCAAAAAAGTAGGTAATTACATACTTCCCCTACCTTTATGGACAGCCTAGCTTTATGGTGCTATCAGCACTTCCTTGCCAGATGTAAAGGTCATAAGAAATTAGATAGTTTTCATATCACTTCAGAGGCTCCTGGCTCCTCTACTCACCCTGAATTCATTACTACCCTCTGGATTTCTGTGGAAAAGAAAAATCCTTACTGTTTGTGGTGCAGTAGGGATTAATTTCTGGCTCATTGAATTGCTAGGCTTAGCAAATATAAATACATGGTTCCAATGCAAATTTTAATCTCATATAATGAATAATTTTTCATATAAATCCATCCCATGCAATATTTTGGACTAATACAAAAATTATTTGCTGTTTATCTGAAATTCAAATTTAATTGGAGATCTATTTTATCGGGTAACCATACTCAGGGTGGATTTTAATTGTCTCTGGACAGACAAAACTTTTGATTATGGATATCTTAGAGTAATCTAGTTATGAGATGGTAAAAATATGAAGTAGAATGGTGACTATGGAGAACAGGATGAATCCAGACGCACAACGGAAGGAGAATCAAAACGTGATGATTGCTTACCTGAGCAGTGCTGGTGAGCCAAGGTGTCTTATATAGAAGTTATAAGTAACAAAGTGAAAGTCTTTAAAAAGGAATGAGACCAGAAATTTTGGGATTTTCGTTCAGTTTTTGGGTGAAAATAGGTTGCATATATTAATCAGAGCAAAGACTAGATTGAGTCCAGGAAGTCAGATAAGGTTTAGGAGATTAAGTGAAACTGAAATGTTATCTTAGGCAATTATCAAGAAATCTGAAGGTTGGTTAGTTTGCTCTTGAATATTTAGAAACTAAAAATTAAAAAGCAAAAAAATAAAGAGAAAATACTAATCTTTTGATGTTATATCATCATACTCCTATATGAATAAAGAATATACCTTAAATTTAACAGTTTAGTTGAGATGACTGGACAGAGTGTGATTATTTACAACCAAACCTAAAATTGCAAAATGTCATGCACATAGTCTGTTCTGGAAAAATTCTAAAAATTTAATGCTATTTTTTGATGTCACAAAATACTTCAAAAAGGATAACCCAGTTTCATTTCCCATTGGAATCTGAGTTTTTTCCTCCCTCAGGAGATGATTCTTCAAAGAGTAGATGACAACTAGTGGCTAAATTAGGAAATATAAGTTAGATTTATAGAATTGCTTATAATGTGAATCTTATTTTCTGTTCTAGCTAGAATGCCCATTAGCTATTTTGATTTATTGATTTATTTACATTTAGTTTGATTCTAAAAGTTAATAAATTATTGTTCATATGGGAAGGTGAATGCTTAATCATGCAGCTTTTGCAAGATGCTGATACTAAGAGTTGGAATACAAGGTAAGAAAAGCATTTTTTTTTGTTGTTGTTTTGATTTTAGGGCTGCACCCGCAGCATATGGAGGTTCCCAGGCTAGGGGTCTAATCTGAGCTATAACCCTGGCCTACGCCACAGCCACAGCAACTCAGAATCTGAACTGCATCTGTGACCTACACCACAGCTCATGGCAACGCCGGATCCCTAACCCACTGAGCGAGGCCAGGGATCAAACCCGCAACCTCATGCTTCCTAGTCAGATTCGTTAACAACTGAGCTACAAAGGGAACTCTAGAAAAGCATTTTTGATGTAAAGGGAGTGGTGTAGAGCATACACAGTAGGGGAAGAGCAGTGTTACCATGGGAACTGTAATCCTGAATTTCATGACTTGTCTTGTGTGATTACATATTTAATGCTGTAGGAGGTTTGTGTGACTTTTCCCTTTATTTTGAGGATGATTTATTTGTGAATAATGAGGAAAGGATCAGGCTTAGGTGTGACCTGAATCTGCCCAAACTAGGAGGATCTTGCATCTTTTAGGAAGATAGAAGGCAGAAAGAAAAACAGTATGGGAAGGTGATCTCTTCAAAAGTCTGTAAGTTCAGCACACTGCAAGCTTTCACCATAGAAAACAACAGGAATGATTTTGTACTTTGACTTCATTTGCAGCTGAGGATTTCCAAAATGCTTTGCAATGGGCACAGAAGCTTTACACCATTTCTTGAAACCCCAAGGGCTAGTCGTGACAGTGAATGAATTTCAGGGGGATAGCTTGCAGCTGAAACTGGCAACAGAAGGTGAGAGAGGCTAGGGAAACATACTTTTGCATGGATTTACTGAAGTACAGCTTAGCATGAGTACAATTGTTTGAGAAATAGCAGAATACAGGCAAAGTGTGTAGCAGTCAGTGTATAAGTTGTTTTGTTCTTAGAAAGGGTCTTGTTCTTGGGTGGCTGTGGGGTGAGAGTGCTGAACCCTAACCACAAGACCACAAGGGCTAGCAGGCTTGATGTAGGTCCCCAATCCTTGTCTTGCTGGAGAAAAAAATTTGGCAAAGAAACTGAGAGTCATGAAGCGAATGAAGTATTAAGAGAAGATACTGGGGAAGAAAGCATGGGCAGATTTAGTGGGGGCGGGGGAGACAGAGAGACAGAAAGAGAGAGAGAGAGAAAAGAGTGACATGTCCTTTGGAGGTGGTTTAAATCACTTGTGTGGTGGCAGTTCTTCTGGGCTTCCACTGGCCAATCATCTTGCTTTGTCTGGCCTTGAGTCCACATTTGGCCTGACCAAGGGCCCTCCCCTGCTTGTGCACACATCTTTTAGACAAGATGGATTCTAGCGCCAGGGTTTCTGGAAGTTGACAGGATGTACTATGTTTCGGTGCCTCTTCCCTTCTCTGACCTCTGAGGAACCTTTCTGCACATGTGTAGTTCGGGAGGTCTCCTTGACCTCAAAAAAGCAAAATATGTGGTCTTTAACTTTTATCCAAGCAGGACTCAGATCCTCCTTGCTCCTGCCATAATCTTCATGTTGAAGTATCTGTCCACAGGGGACAGATTCCAGTTGCTCAGCCTGGGGCCCATCTATCTCCTGCCTCAATCTGGAATCAAATATGAGGATTAGATTGCATGCATACACAAAGATGTGTCAAGCTGATCACACATCAGCCCGCTTCTTGTGTCTTCACATCAAGCCTTTTGATGGAAAAGGAAATATACAGTCAATTAATAACATCTTTTTACTCTAGTTCTTTTTTTTTTTTTTTTTTTTTTGGCATTTCTTGGGCCACTCCCACGGCATATGGAGGTTCCCAGGCTAGGGGTCTAATCGGAGCTGTAGCCACCGGCCTATGCCAGAGGCACAGCAACGCAGGATCCGAGCCGCGTCTGCAACCTACATCACAGCTCACAGCAACGCTGGATCGTTAACCCACTGAGCAAGGGCTGGGATCGAACCCGCAACCTCATGGTTCCTAGTCGGATTCGTTAACCACTGCGCCACGACGGGAACTCCTTTTTACTCTAGTTCTTAATGTATGGATATCTCCAAAGAGGTGGATATTTGCAATACTTTTTCATATTGATTATCTTATTTTTCTTTGTGTATTGCCAGACGCATTAGGTTATGGGGCTATGCCAGTTTAGGCAATAGATATTCCAACAGATATTCTGCAACATTTACTCTGTTAAGTGTATACTAAACAATTGATAAGGCATAAAATACCCGTGCATATACTAACATGGTGGAGATCACATAAAGGTAAGGGTCCTTTTGGTTCCTTTTGGGGAAGGTTTTAATGTAAGTGCTGTGCCTAAAAAAATTTACCTGAAATTGATATTCTAATAAGTATTAATGTTAATACTAATACTTTCTGGCTTCATCTATTTTTAACTCAACATGTGACATTCCTAAGGTCAATCAACCTAAGCTTCTGAAGCCTGCAAATGTAGTATATACACTACAGGAAAAAATTTAATTATTGCTCTAGATGATAAATAGGAAAGCAAATGGTGAATGGAATCCAATTTTAGAGTAGAAAACATATAAATGAATACAAAGAAATTAATTGAAATTTGCCCTTTAAGTCATGGAGTACCAACCATATCATCAGAGAAAGAACTTGTTTAATGGAGGAGAAAAATATTAAAAGTTTGAAAGAGTGCTTAGCATTAGTATAAAGAAGCAAACAATGGTGAATGAATTAAAGTGTAGAATAACAGTCAAAAAGAATCACTCCAATCTTTTATAAGGAAATAGTCAGAAAAGTGATCACCCTGGTTTTGGTCAACTTATAATAAAAGCATTTTACCCTAGAGAGGAGTAGAAAAGGAGAGAAAAACAAAACTAGCCAAGTTTTAGTTTTTCACTGAGTACGTATGGATTGAAATAAATAATAAATAAAAGAAACAGAGAAATGTAAGACCGAGGGTAAAAAAAAAAAATATTTTGAGTGTAATAAATGTTGCACAGATAGACCCTACTATCAATGAAATGCTAAAAAGCATTTGTATGTGAAAAATAGGATATCAGAGGACCAGAATTTGATAAATATTTGGCACAATGCAGTATAATTACTTTGCCTGAGCTCTTCTCTTTATTACCATTTTCTCATGAAATTTCTTACCTTGTGGAGAAAAAGCTGTGTTTTAATAACTAGCGATGACTACTTTTATAATTGGAACCCAAAAGAGAGCTCTATTTCATCATATTGATATAAACTAGAGCTCTATGAAATGAAAAAGGAAAGGGAAAAAGATTTCTCTGAATAAGAATGATTTAGAAATAAATGCAGTATCAAAACTGATACAAGAGGAAAATTGCTTAAATGTTAAGTTAGGATGAAAATGATACAGACAGAAGTAAAAGGAAGAGGACAGTGAAACTGAGTCATCTGTAGATGAAGCAAAGGCAAAGAATGTATATTAACAGTGTACATTGCTGCCAAGGTAGTTTAGGATTTGTCAGCAATTCATTGAATATCTTGATTTGCAGTGGGATTTAGAACTTAAATGTATGGACTCTCAATCTGTATAAAGGGGATTTTTATAGCTTATTCAAAATCTAGAAAAAAATCAATTTGGCCCCTTTGACTCTTTAAAGTACAGTTTCTACAGAAGCTCTAGTATATATATATATATTTTTTTTATTAAAATATAGTTGATTTACAATGCTGTGCCAATTTCTGCTGTATAGCTAAGTGATCCAGTTATATTCTCTTTTAAATTCTCTTTTAAATTTTATTTTCCATCATGGTCTCCAGTGTATTTTATTTTTTTCATTTTTTTTTATTTTTTGTCTTTTTTTTGCTATTTCTTGGGCCGCTCCAGCGGCATATGGAGGTTCCCAGGCTAGGGGTTGAATCGGAGCTGTAGCCACTGGCCTACGCCAGAGCCACAGCAACGCGGGATCCGAGCCGCGTCTGCAACCTACACCACAGCTCAGGGCAACGCCGGATTGTTAACCCACTGAGCAAGGGCTGGGATCGAACCCGCAACCTCATGGTTCCTAGTCGGATTCGTTAACCACTGCGCCACGACAGGAACTCCCTCCAGTGTATTTTAGATATCACTTTTCTTACTTGTACAAAACAAAACAAAATATACTTTCTGTTCACATTCAATTTGTTCTGAATTCTGGAGCCTGCATTAAAAACTATGTGATATATTCCTAAACTAAAACCCCCTTTTGCTCTATCTATAAAACAGAACAGCAGAGAATA
Organism: Phacochoerus africanus; assembly: GCF_016906955.1. Lineage (NCBI taxonomy): Eukaryota > Metazoa > Chordata > Mammalia > Artiodactyla > Suidae > Phacochoerus > Phacochoerus africanus. The sequence continues at coordinate 82,102,935 of NC_062560.1, read as the reverse complement.
TTATTATCAGAATAACATACACACATCTTTACTTACCTAAAAATGAAACTAAATTTTTATATGTAATTTTTTAATGACCTTAGAATAAACTCTAGAAATGAAGTCCAGAAAGATCTCTCTTATTTTTTTCCCCATTTTACCCAGTATTTTCATTTTGTAATGCTCCTTGGATGTTACACTAATATGAGATTAGAAAGCTAGACTCTTTTATAGTAAGGTGTACTTCAAAGAATATTTTCAAAGTAATGTTTCCATTTAATTTTAAACAATTAAAGCAATGAAATCAGATTTGCTGCCTAAAAAAGACTTCTGTCTTTATAAACCTAGACCATTCCCACCATCCATGACAGACTTGTATGAAAATCCTCCTCAATAATCGAGTATTAATATGTCCATTCCATGTGTGGAGAACTCAAACTTTTTTTGGTATCATTTTTTTTTCCCCTAATGTGACGTCTTTGACTCTTAGCTCCATTTCACTTCCTAGCATTTTAGAGTATGATTTTTTTTTATTACCTTTTATAGAATAGCTTTTAACAATCCAGCTTATGGATTACCTGTTATGTTTTTCTTATATTCCTCTTCCTATATTAATATATTTTTAGTATTTTACAGTGTTTAAAGTTATTATATTTTATCTTTAGCATTTTTTAATGCTTAAAAAGATATGGGATAGATATAAGTGCAATAAGAATATTACAAATATTTTTCTACTGACCTCCAAAATAGGACATTCATACATATTTCCTTCTGTTGGCAGTGATAAATGATAAATAAGGCCAGTGTACTGAGCTTAAAATAAAGCTTAAAATAAATTAAACTCATTGAAACTACTTATCTTTTGTCTCTAGCATTTGTTAAATGTTAAGGACAAAAATAAATTTATTATGCGAATATATCCCTCTTTCTTTTTTTTCTTTTTTCTTTTTTTTTGTCTTTTTGCCTTTTCTAGGGCTGCTTCCATGGCATATGGAGGTTCCCAGGCTAGGGGTCTAATCGGAGCTGTAGTTGCCAGCCTACGCCACAGTCATAGCAATGCCAGATCTGAGACATGTCTGCGACCTACACCACAGCTCACAGCAATGCCAGATCCTTAACCCACTGAGCAAGGCCAGGGATTGAACCCGCAACCTCATGGTTCCTAGTCGGGGATCCGTTAACCACTGAGCCACGACGGGAACTCCTATCCCTCTTTTTTATCAAAATGTTGTACTATAGACATCAGTGAAAATGGCAGAGTAGCTTCAAGGGCCCATTCCTCCACAGAATTATCAAAAAATCAAGCAAAAACTGTGAGAATAGGAGTTCCTGTTTTGGCTCAGTGATAATGATACCCAACTAGTATCCATGAGGATGTGAGTTTGATTCCTGACTCTCAGTGGGTTAAGGATCTGGCGTTGCTGTGAGCTTCAGTGTAGGTCATAGATGTAGCTTGGATCTGGCATTCCTGTGACTGTGGTGTAGGCTGGCAGCTGCAGCTCTGATTCGACCCTTAGCCTGGGAACTTCCATATGCTGTGGATGCAGCCCTGAAAAAACAAAACAAAACAAAACTGTGAGAATAAACTTCGTTGGAACTATGGAGACAATCAAAGTTTAAAACAACCAAGTAAATGCTGAATCAAGAGAAAGACAAATTAAAAATTGTAGGGAAGCTTTGTGGCATTATATTTACCCTTACCCCATATTCTTTCTCTGCCCAGCAAGTCACATTCTCAGTGTGGAAACCGGGTCCCTGTTTTTGATGAAGAAGAGCACACCTTATTCCCAAAGAATTGTGTTTGTTCTAACCTGTCTGGCTTTTTTTTCCCCCCAACTTGGAACACTCTGGGCACCAAAATGGTGGGCATTTCTTGAAAATACTGTTATGCCAAAAGAATGACCCACAGCCACATGGGATAAAAGACTACAGTTGAGGCAAATAATAAAGTGTTGAAAGCCTAGGAGGAAAAGCTGGAGAGAGAGTTTCTTTGGGAGATCCAGGAATTCAAAGGTACTTGTGTATTCTGGGGGAATTTAGAAAGCCATGTGCATGCCCAGAACAGAATATTTGATTGGAAAAGACCTGAGAAGACCCTAAATTTTCATTTCTGGCTGAACTCCGGCCTTCATTTTAGGAAGTGAAGGACAAGGCAGAATTGTAAGTGGTGTGGCTAAGTACTAAAATGTCACAGAACATAGCCAGTTTGCAAAGAGTAATAAAAAAAATTTCCCTTCTTTCTTCCCTCCATCCCTTCCTTCCTTCCATTTTTCTTTCTAGTCCTAACTAGAGCAATTAGATAATAAAAAGAAATAAAAGGCTTCACAATCGCAAATAACATAATTCTATATGTAGAAAGTCCCATGGAATCTACAAGAAGGAAAAAAAAACCCTCTGGACTTCCCTCTGTGGCGCAATGAGATTGGCGGTGTCTGCAGCACCAGGACACAGGTTTGATCCCTGCTCTGGCACAGTGGGTTAAAGTATCTCACCTTACTGTGGTATAGGTCACAACTGAGGCTCAGATCTGATCACTGACCCTGGAACTCCATATGCTGAGGGGCGGCCAAAAAAGAATGAAAGAAAAAAAAAAAAAAACAACCAATATTTATTATGTTTTTGTTGTGTCCCCTGATGACATTTGTTTAGGTCTGCAAAACCTCAGAATGTGACATTATTTGGAAATAGGGCCATTGCAAAAGTAACTCATTAAGATGAGGTCATAATAGATTAGGATTTGTCTTTCATCGATTATGACTAGTGTCCTTTAAGAAGGGGTAAAGAGACACAGATACTTGAAAGGAGAATGTCATGTGATGATGGATATGTAGACTAGAGATTTGTCTCTAAATCAAGGAATGCTAAAGATTTTCAGGGCTACTAGAAGCTGGAAGGAACAAGGAAAGACTCTTCCATGGAGCCTCTCGGGAGAGTATGGCCCTGCCAACACCTTGATTTCAGATTTCTAGACTCCAGAACTGTGAGAAAACAAATTTCTGTTGTTTTAAGCCGTCTAATTAGTGGTAGTTTGTTATGGCAGACCTAGGAATCTAATACAGATTATTGTGTTGGGGAGAGGTGGTGCTATTTTAACATATGCCTGAAAAATGTGGAGTTGGTTTTCAAGTTGAGTCATGAGTAGAAACCAGAAGAATTGTGAGATGCTTGATAGAAAAATCATAGGGTACTTTGATGGTTGGTAGAACTATGACTATTAAATGTATTTCCAGTGACTCCTTAGAGGTAAATGATAAACGTGTTTTTGGACACTGGAGGAGACGATATAAAGTGGCAGAGCCTTGACTGCGTTATGCTCTATTATTGGGAGGAAAGTGGAACTTGTAAACAATGAGCTTGAATATTTAGTCAAGGAGATTTATAACCAAGGTGTAGAAGGTTTAGCACGGATTCTCCTTGCTGTGTATAGAAAATGCAAGAAGAGGGAGTTCCTGTCATGGCTTAGCGGAAACGAATCTGACAAGTATCCATAAGGATTCAGATTCAATCCCTGGCCTTGCTCAGTTGGTTAAGGACCCACCTTTGCTGTGAGCTGTGGTGTAGGTCACAGACATGGCTCAGATCTGGTGTTGCTGTGAGTGTGGTATTTGCCGGCAGCTGCAGCTCCCGTTTGACACCCAGGCTGAGAACCTCCATAAGCCACGGGTGCGGCCCTAAAAAGGCAAAAAGACACATGCTCAAAAAAAAAAAAAAAAAAAAAGAGAGAGAGAGAGAGAGAGAAAGAAAATGCAAGAAGAAAGGTAAATTAAGTACAAGGGTGCCAGCATCTGAAGATCTGGAAAATTCTCTGCCTGTCCAGATAGTGTGCTCTAGAAGAAGGGCCAAGTTTGTGGCTGGACAACTTTCTAAGAGATAAAATATGTGACTTATGGATTCAGTCAACCATCTAAGCAGAAGCCAGGAATAGAGATGTGGTTATCTAGGAAGTATCTGTGGAGAACCCTCCTTGTCTAATGGCTTGGATCCATATAAATTGGATGGGATAAATATGTTTGGGGAATTTTTTTTTTACCAGAAAAAATGAGGCCAGTCTGGACTGAAAAGGACAGAGGTGGGACAAAAGAAAGGAAAAATTACTCCAAGGGCAGAGCCATGGATGCAGAGGACAGATTAGCTGCAGAGAATTACTTTCAGGTCTTGAGATCTAATAGAATTCTCCCTGCTGGGTTTTTGACTTGATTGGAACCTGTGGAGCATTTAATTCATGCTTCTCCCTTTTGTAATGGGAGTGTCTATCCTATGCCTGTCTCACCATTGTGCTTTGGAAAAAGATTACTTATTTTCTGGTTTCACAGGTCCACAGGGGAAGAATATTGCCCCAGGATGGACCATACCCAGACTCTCATCCATGATTGATTTAGTTATTTAGATAAGAATTTGGGCTTCATCAAAATTAAAAACTTTGATGAATAAAGGATTTATCAAGAAAGTTAAAAGACAACCTACAAAATAAGAAATATTTATAAATCATCTATCTGATAAGGATTTAGTATCCAGACTATATAGAGAACTCTTATGACCCAAGAGGGAAAGGACAAACAACCCAATTAAGAAATGGGCAGAGGGGGAGTTCCTGTTGTGGTGAAGCAGAAGGGAATCCGACTAGTATTCATGAGGATTCTGGTTCGATCTCTGGCCTCCATCAGTGGGTTGGGGATCCAGCGTTGCCATGAGCTGTGGTGTAGGTCACAGATGTGGCCCTAAAAAGAAAAAAGGTGGAGGGGGAGAGGAATTGAATAGGCTAAAAACCACTGAATTTTACTTTTCTTTTTTTCCTTTTTCGGGGGGGGGTGCACCTGCAGAATACAGAAATTCCTGGGCTAGGGGTCTAATTGGAGCTACAGCTGCCGACTTACACCACAACCATAGCCATGCCAGATCTGATCCACATCTGTGATCTATGCCACAGCTCACAGCAATGCCGGATTGTTAACCCACTGAGCGAGGCCAGGAATCAAACCCACATCCTCATGGGCACTAGTCAGATTCCTTTCCACTGAGCCACAAGGAGAACTCCTGAAATTTACACTTTATATTGTTAATGTATGGTATATGAATTATATCAATAAAGCTGTGGTATTAAAGAAATATATGATATTTAAAGAAATGTATTAAAGAAAGATATATGATAATTAAACACAAGCAACAGAATAAAAAATACATAAATTGAACTTCCTCAAAATTAAATGCTTTGTGCAAAAGTTACCATCAAGAAAATGAAAGGAAAATGCACAGAATGGGAGAAAATACTTGTAAATCATGTATCTGAAAAAAGTCTAGTATCCAGAATATGTAAAGAAATCTTACAACTAAATGATTAAAAGACAAATAACCCAATTTAAAAAATGGGCAAAGGATCTGAATAGATATTTCTTTGAAGATAAACAAATAGCTAATAAGCACAAGAAAAGATGTTCGATATCATCAGCTAGCAGGGAAATGCAGTCAATCGCAATTCAAATCACGATAAGATGCCACTTTACACTCACTAGGATGCTTATGATAAAAAAGAAAGACAGCAGCAAATGTTGGTGAGGATGTGGAAAAATAGGAACCATCATGCGTTGCTGGTGGGAATGTGGAATGGTGCAGCCACTGTGGAAAACAGTTTGGCAGTTCCTCAAAAAATTAACATAAAATTATCATATGATCCAGCAATCCCCTTTCTAGGTACATACCCAAGAGAAATGAAAACATATGTCCACACCAAAAATGTGCACACAAATGTTCACTGCAGCGTTATTCATAATAGCCCCAAAGTGAAAACAACCGAAATAACCTTCAACTGGTAAATGGATAAACAAAATATGGTGCTTCCTTTTAATGGAATGTTGTTGGGCAATAAAAAATAATGAAGTAGTGATACATGAAACAACATTTAAAATCCCTGAAAACATTATGCTAAGTTGCAGAAGCCAATCACAAAGGAACACATTGAAGGATTTCATTTATATGAAATGTCCAGAGTAGGCAGAGCTGTAGAAACAGATGTTAGGCTGTTGGCTCCTTAGGGCTGGGGTGCTGTGATGGAATAGAGAGTGTTTGGTAACAGGTATGGGGTTTCATTTTAGGGATGATGAAAATCTAAAATTAAATTGTGATGATTACACAACTCTGTGAATATACTAAAACCCACTGAATTGTAGTTCAAAATTATGTGAATTATATTTCAACAAAACTTTTTAAAAAACAAACTCTGATGATTTCAGGGGCCATTTATCAGTAATGAAGTCAAGTTTGTGAGTGTGAGATTCCAATGGAAAGCTAATAATTAAAGGCAAAAATATATTTCATTACTAAAATAAAAACAATATAAAACTAATAAAACCTGGAAAAATACATTTTAACTAAGAATAGAAGATAGTGCTATGTTGTTTCTAGTGCATTTCTAAGATATTTAATGACCACTTTAGGCATCCTGGAAAGAGTATTACAGCACCAATATTCCAGTGCTAATCATACAAATACACACACTCATGCAGACCTATGCATTTTTCATGCATGAGGGTGGATATCTGAAACTCCTTTGAATAACTTCTCTGCAAGATATATTTAGGTTATTTTCAACACAAATAGGATAGAGATCTAAAACGTCTTTTTAAAATTTTTATTTTATTTTAATTGTTATTTCCCCGATACACTGTACAGCATGGTGACCCATACATGTGTGTGCACATACATGTACACATTCTATATTCTCATATTATCATGCTCCATCATAAGTGACTAGACATCGTTCCCAGTGCTACATATCAGGATCTCATTGCTAATCCATTCCAAAAACAATAGTTTGCATCTGTTAATCCCAGGCTCCAAATCCACCCCACTCCCTTCCCCTCCCCCTTGGCAACCACAAGTCTATTCTCCAAGTCCATGATTTTCTTTTCTGTGGAAAGGTTCCTTTGTGCCATGTATTAGATTCCAGATAGAAGTGATATGTGGTATTTGTCTTTCTCTTTCTGGCTTACTTCACTCAGGATGAGAGTCTCTAGTTCCATCCATGTTGCTGCCAATGATATTATTTCGTTCTTTTTTATGGCTGAGTAGTATTCCATTGTGTATATATACCACATCTTCCTAATCCAATCATCTATCAGTGGACATTTGGGTTATTAGCCATGTCTTGGCTATTGTGAATAGTGCTGCAATGAACAGGTGGGTGCATGTGTCTTTTTTAAGGAAAGTTTGTCCGGATATATGCCCAGGAGTGGGATTGCTGGGTCATATGGAAGTTCTATGGATAGTTTTCTAAGGTAGCTCCATACTGTTCTCCATAATGGCTGTACCAGATTACATTCCCACCAACAGTGCAGGAGGGTTCCCTTTTCTCCACACCCCCTCCAGCACTTGTTATTTGTGGACTTATTAATGATGGCCATTCTGACTGGTGAGAGGCAGTATCTCCTGGTAGTTTTGATTTGCATTTCTCTAATCATCAGGGATGTTGAGCATTTTTTCATGTGTTTGTTGGCCATCTGTATATCTTCCTTGGAGAAATGTCTATTCAGGTCTTTTGCCCATTTTTCCATTGGGTTGTTGGCTTTTTTGCTGTTGAGTTGTATCAGTTGCTTGTATATTCTAGAGATTAGGCCCTTGTCAGTTGCATCATTGAAAATTATTTTCTCCCATTCTGTCAGTTGTATTTTTCATTTTTTTGTGGCTTCCTTTGCTGTGCAAAATCTTTTCAGTTTGATTAGGTCCCATTGGTTTATTTTTGCTCTTATTTCTATTGCTTTGGGAGACTGACCTGAGAAAATATTCATGATGTTGATGTCAGAGAGTGTTTTGCCTATGTTCTCTTCCAGGAGTTTGATGGTGTCTTGGCTTATATTTAAGTCTTTCAGCCATTTTGAGTGTATTTTGGTGCCTGGTGTGAGGGTGTGTTCTAATTTCATTGATTTGCATGCAGCTGTGCAGGTTTCCTAGCAATACTTGCTTAAAAGACTCTCTAAAAAGTCATTTTTAATTCATAGAATAATTTCTTTGAAAATCTGTGCTATAGGACAGAGGTTATTCGACCTGATGAAGTAAATGTGTGGTTGCCCTGTACATAATTTAATGTAAGAAGTGCCTCAAACCTCATTGTCTCATTGGCTACGGTTCAGAGCTTTAAATTCTCACCTTTGGGAGTTCCCGTCATGGCACAGTGGTTAACGAATCCGACTAGGAACCATGAGATTGTGGGTTTGATCCCTGGCCTTGCTCAGTGGGTTAATGATCCGGCGTTGCCATGAGCTGTGGTGTAGGTTGCAGACGCGGCTCGGATCCCGTGTTGCTGTGGCTCTGGAGTAGGCCGGCAGCTACAGCTCCAATTCGACCCCTAGCCTGGCAACCTCCATATGCCTCGGGAGTGGCCCAAGAAATAGCAAAAAAAAAAAAAAAAAAGACAAAAAAAAATTCTCACCTTTAATTGGAATTATTCTTTCAGGCTCATGGTGGGGGGTAGTACCCTACATCTATATAGTATATTACCATTTTAAAGTGCTTTTATATACATTATTTCATTGAATTCTTACAACAACTTCTGGTTAGAGGTACTGTTGTACAGGGTTTTCTTTCCCATTTTTTCAAGTTTTATTGATGTATTGTTGACTTATAATGCTGTTTTAATTTCTGCTGGGCAACAAAGTGATTAGGTTATACACATGTACATATCCATTCTTTGTCAGACTCATTTCCCATGTAGATTATCACATAAAAATGAGTAGAGTTCCCTATGATACACAGTTTTTGTAGCTTGAGAAAACTAATGCTCAATGAGGCTAACCTACCCAAGGGCACGTTAAGTCACAAAAAAGCTGAAGCTTGAACATTGATGGTCCAATTTTAAGTGCACCTTTCCATGGTATCCAAGCTACTTTAAAAGTTGAGTGCATCCAGAGGCATCTATTCAAATGGGTCTCCTATATGGGGAACAGAGAGGAGGGGAGAAATAACATGGTATCCTGTTAGTGCCAGAAATCTATAGAGTGAATTATTTTATCAGACTCACTCGCTGTCATCCAGGACAGAGCTGGGCCCTGAGTTATGGAAGTTTTTATGTGAGAGGAAGGAGACAAGGTTTGAGGAATCGAGTCAAATAAAAAACAATTTTAACTCAGGGTAGAAAATAGATGTTAAGGAAATATATGTTTATTAAATATTGTCAGTATTCCTAGGGTATTTTACTAGCACACAAACTAACTTTTAATTAGAAATAGACATTTTATTTATTTTGTTTTGTATCAGTCATTTAGATGAGCCCCAGCTCTGCTATGTATAAACATGTTAGAAAGATGTGCTCTGTGAGTCTAAGGATCTTGAGTTGTGTTTTGCTTGGGGAATTGTATTTAGAACTTTAGAGGGGTTATACAATTTACATGTGCTGTCTTCTCAGGTAGAGCTTTAAATTCTCTGTCCTATCCATACCACAAAGAGTTTAGGCCTTTGAATTCTCCACTTCTGATTTTCTTTTGATAAAGCATCGCTTTTCATTGCATTTCCTTCATTTATCCTGCAAAATAACCCTGTAACGTGGCTTGGTAACATCTTCTTTATCCATTTCTGCAAGTGAAATTAGTTTGCCTCAGGTGTCACGTAAATAAGTCAAACACAATTGTTTAAGTATGAATTGTAAGTCTTTCTTCTCTCACCTGCTTGCATAGCCTGTTGCTTTGGAATGGAAAAGCAAAATGGAAAAGGCCATTTTTTTTTTTCTTTTTTTCTTCTCCTTTTAAAATGTGTTGTTCAGGGGAGACTTCAATATTCAAAGTCATACTCAACCAGTTCATTTCTGACCACTGAAGAAGGAAAATGCCCTCCTGCTTATCTGGCCTCATTTCTTAGGATACACGTGTTAGAAAGCAACCTGCTATATTTTTTCACAGTTGCAGATAAACTAACCCTGCTTTTCAATATATTGCATGTTGTCATTTTATTTCTCTTCTGGAAAGAAATGAGATTTGGCATACTTGTTAAAAGGACAGAAGATCGGTCTGTGCCTGAATTCCGATTCTAGTTCTGTTTTGAATTCCATCTGCTCATTTCTATCAAATACTTCAGTGGGTGAATTTTTTTTTGTTGTTTGTTTGGTAACCCTCTCTATTTTTCCACTTGCAAAGTAGGTAGAAGAATGTTCCTGCATATTTACCTCAGGGGTATATGAAAAATAGTAAGGATTGCTATTATTTAGCATAACTAAATTTTCATAAATGCTAGAAGCAGTCCGTATTGTTTATATTATTTATAATTAAAGTTGAAACTTTACATGTGTCTACATGTGCAAAATCAAGCAAATAAGCCCAAATAAATAAATCATAAAGTTAAATGTAGCATTTTATAGTTAAGCATCATATTCATATATATATATATGTATTTTCATTAATTTATGCATTTCACATGTACCCATGTTCTTACTCTTATATCATATGCAGCTCACAGATTTTTCATAATAAGCCCAGGTAATTCCAGTAAAAGTGATTTGTTTGGATAATTATCTCCATTTTCCATTTCAGATTGCATGCGTGCACATGGATTTGAAGTATTACTTTTCATTTAAGCCATGTTTTTATTACACGGAGCCAATTTATGTCTAATTCTACTCCAGGTCTTTATAGTAGTTTACCTTCTATTCTTAACTTGCTGTGAGTCAATTATTTTGTTTTGAGTTGCTTTTAATTTTCAGCCACTGAGTTACCTAGTTATTCCTTAGTGAGTTCCTTCCCAAGGCTATAGTAGCAATGCAACTTATCAGTTAGAATGCCTTCAGCTTTAAGGAACAGAAAACCTAGGCAAAAGTGGACTAAATAATGAAGAAAATTATTTTCCTCATTAAAAGAAATTCAGAGTACATGTTGCCTGTGTAGGGTATTACATTGGCTCAGTGCCATCATCAAGAACTCCTGTCCTTTGCATTTTTCAGTTCTGATATCTTCAGTGTGCTAGCTTTGTCTTCAAGCTATTTTCCCTCATGGTCATAACATGGCTGCCCCCGAAAGGGCAATGTCCAGTGGAATAATTTTCTTCCCTTGGGTATCTTTTCAATTTTTAGTAAAAAAATTTTTTATTATAGTTGATATTTAGTGTTGTGTCAATTTCTGCTGTATAGCATAGTGACCCAGTCATACATATATATATATACATACATAGCTTTTGCTGATATTATCTTCCATCATGTTCTGTCCCAAGAGATTGGGTATAGTTCCTTATGCTGTACTGTAGGAACTCATTGCTTACCCATTATAAATGTATGGGTTGGACTCCCAGTCCATCCCACTTCTTCCCACTCCTCCTTGGCAACCACAAGTCTGTCCTCTATGTCCATGAGTTTCTTTCTGTTCTGTTGATAGGTTTATTTGTGCCATATATTAGATTTAAGATATAAGTGATATCATATGGTATTTGTCTTTCTCTTTATGAATTAGTTCACTTAGTATGAGAATCTCTAGTTTCATCCATGTTGCTGCACATGGCATTAGTCTGTCTTTTTTATGGCTGAGTAGTATTCCATTGTATATATGTACCACATCTTAATCCATTCATTTTTAGATGGACTTTAGGTTGTTTTCATGTCTTGGGTATTGCAAATAGTGCTACTATGAACATCAGGGTGCATGTGTCTTTTCAAATTACGGTTTTCTCTGGGTATATGTCCAGAAGTAGGATTGCTGGATCATATGGTAACTCTGTCTTCATTGCAAAAATATGGAACACTTCACAAATTTATGGGTCATCCTTGTGCAGGGGCCATGCTAATCTTCTCTGTCTCATTCCAATTTTAGTGTATGTGCTGCTGAAGCAAGCACTCCTTGTGTTTCTTTTTAAGAAGAAAGATTTGTTTACTATAAGCCTCCAACAGATCTCTGTTTATGTCTGATCAGCCAAAAGGAAATCTTTTTTTAATAAAGTTTTATGTCTGTATCTACAGCATTATGGAAGTTCTCAGGCCAGGGATTGAATCCAAGCCACAGCTGTGACATTTAACCCACTGTGCTAGGCTTGGGGTTGAACCCACACCTCTGCAGTGACCCAAGCCTCTGCAGTCAGATTCTTAACACACTGTGCCAGAACAGGAACTCCCCCAAAAGGGAATCATATTCTCACTTATTAATCAAACATTGGCCAGAGTTAAGAGACCGTTGTATTTAGAATAAAATACTTAGGAATTACCCTTGAGTCACATGATAGTGGAGTAGGATTCCTGTAGTAATTGATGGTTCTAGCAGCAAGTAAAAAGGAAATACTAGCTATTAGCTAGGCTATTGGTGGTGTCTGCTCTCTCTAGGAATTGGCACCCTCCCTTTAGGCTTCTTCCTGAGAAACATTCATGAGGATATTCCTGGCAGCCTATTCACTTCTTTGCTAATGGAGTTTCCTTTGAGAATTTCCTGTATTGCTTTTGAAAGTAGGCCTAAAACAAGGCCCTAAAATTTTGTCTTTATGTCACTCATATTACTTGACTTGTACTGCTCACATGCATATAATAAAAAACTTTATTGAGGTACAACTTATGTATGACTTTATGTATAAATTATGTACCCATTTTAAGTGCTGGTTTGATGAGGTTTGACATATATGTTGTGTAACCATCACAATAATCAGAATATACAACATTTTCATAACTCAAAAACTTCCTTTAAACTCCCTTTCTAGTCAGGTCTCTCCAAACCTGTCTACAAGCACCCATTGACCTTCTTTCTGTAATTGTAGGTTAATGTTGTTTTTTCTAGACTTTCATATACATGAAATACTACAGTATTTACTATTTTTATCTGACACATTTCACTCAGCATATTTTTAGATTCATATACATCTACATTAGTCATCTGGTAGTCTTTATTAAGACTTGTATTCCAGCTTGGAGTTCCCATCGTGGCTCAGTGGTTAACGAATCCGACTAGGAACCATGAGGTTGTGGGTTTGATCCATGGCCTTGCTCAGTGGGTTAAGGATCCGGCGTTGCCGTGAGCTGTAGTGTAGGTTGCAGATGCAACTCGGATCTGGTGTTGCTATGGTCGTGGTGTAAGCCGGGGGCTACAGCTCTGATTAGACCCCTAGCCTGGGAACCTCCATATGCCACAGGAGTGGCCCTAGCAATGGTAAAAAGACAAAAAACAAACAAACAAAAAAAAGCTTGTATTCCAGCTTGTAGTTCTATGACAATTTCATTATCCATTTACTTGTTAACAAGTATTTGAATTATTTCCAGATTTTTAACTATTTGGAATGAAGCTTCTATGAACATTCACCTATAATTCTTTGTGTTGACATGAGTTTTTCTTTAACTTAGCTAATATTTAGGAGTGGAATTATATTGCGTTTAACTTCATATAATCCTGTCAAACTGTTATCCAAAGTTACACCATTTTACATTGCCAACAGCAGTGTACAGAATTTCAGATATTCCACATCTTCCTCAACACTTGGTATTGTCAATCTTTAAAAAAATTTAGCCACTATAAATTTCATAATTGTATGTTAATTTTCATATCCTGGATGACTAATGGTGGTTTTCATGCTTATTGTTCATGTACATATCTTCTTTTGTTAATTCTTCTCCAAACTCCCCAATTTGCTTATTGTGTTCTTTCTTTTCATTGTTATTCCCAATTTACTTATTGTGTTCTTTCTTTTTATTAAGTTATAAGAAATATTTCTATATTCTTGATATACATCCCATGACAGGTAGGTGAATTGTGAATCTTTTATTTCCAGTCTGTGGCATGCTTTTTCATTTTCTGGACAATACTTTTTTTTTTTTTTGACTGTGCCCACGGCATGTGGAAATTCACATGCCGATCGAACCTTTGCCGTGGTAGTGACATGAGCCACTGCAGTGACAATGCTGGACCCTTAAGCTTCTGTGCCACAAGGGAAGTTCTGGACAGTATTTCAGAGTTGAAGTTTTAAATTTTTATGAATAACACTTTATTGATATTTTCTTTTATGATTTGTGCTTTTTGTATACCATATAAGAACACTTTGCCTATCTCTAAGTTGCAAATAGGTCCTCTTTTGTTGCCTTTTATGGTGTGTTCAGAAAACTTTTTACTTAAACGGTCAGATAACAAATATCTTAGGTTTTGAGATTATATATGGTCACTGTTGTGTATTTTCTTTCTCTTCCTCTTCTATAAAAATGTAAAAAATATCCTTAGCTCAAGCACCGTGTTGAAACAGACTATAGATCAAAAGCAGTTCATGGACCATTGTTTGGCCTGCTCCTGTTCTCAGATTTATAACTGTGGCTTTTATGCTTAAGCCTGTGATTTATTTCAAGTTAATTTTTGTATATGGTATGAAATAACAGTTGATGTTCATTATTTCCCCCTAAACATATATCCAAATTGTTTCCATACCTGTAGTTGAAAAGACTAGGATTTCTTCAGTGAATGACCTTGGCATTTTGGCAAAAAATCAGTTGACCATGTAAGTATGGATCTGTTTCTGGATTCTCAGAGCTGTTTCATTGACCTTTAAGTCTAATCTTAGATAATTGACATCTTAACAGTATTGACTCTTTCAGCACATATACAGAGCATATCTCTCTATTTAGGTTTTCTTTAATTCCCTTCAATAGTGTTTTGTACATATTTTGTTTTGTAGGAGAATATCCTTACCCTCTTTCTTTTCTTAGAGGGAAAGAATTCAGGTATTATCTATAGAATTTTTTGCTGTTCTTCATCAGAATGAGTAAGTTCCCTTCTCTTCCTATATCTTGAGAATTTTTACCATGCATGGATATTGAGTCATTGTTTTATGATTGCATTTGTTTTGTTTGTGTTTTGCCTGCTCTCACACTGGGAACTTTGTCTCGGTGGCAGTATACAGCAGCTGATATTTCTGATCCATTCTTAAGGCCTCCTAAGAGTGCTATTTTTAGCTTCACTCCTCCAAGTTCTCCCCTGTACATGAATAATTTTGCAGTAAATTAATGATTGGGACAGAGTTTTAGTTTTCTCTCTCTGTGACTGCCTTGCTTTTTAGGGTCTGACTTCTAATTTCCAACTACTCTGATGACCTCCAGCTCTGTCGTATGACACCAGAAGCCCATAAGGCTTTAGTTTTCTGCCACTAGAGCTACACATGACTGGGAATATATTTGGTATTGATTTATAATTTAATTCTATTGTAGTCAGAGAACATTGTCCTGATGATTTCACTACTTTGTAATTGAGATTTTTTTTATGGTTCCATTTATGGCTATTTCATGTGAACTTAAATCTATGTTCTTCTCTTATTGGATAAGTATTCTATAAAATTTCCATTTGGTTAAGTGGGTTTATTGTGTTGTTCATGCCTTCTGTATCAATCCTGATATACTTGTTCTGTTGATTACAAAGAAAAGAATTCTGAAATTTCCAACCGCAATTCTGGCTTTTTCTCTTTTTCCATTCAGTTCTATCATGTATTTAAAACTCTATAATTAGATGCGTGTACATTTAGGTTTATTATATTCTCTGTGGGAATTGACTTATGATAATTAGGAAATACTCTTCTTTCCCCTGGCAATATTTTTTATCCTGAAATCTAGTTTATCTGATATTAATATAACCAATGCACTTGTGGTATGGGTAGTGTTTGCATGGTGTTATCTTTCTTTATTCTTTTACATTGAAACCATCTGTGTTTTTATCTTTTTTTTTTTTTTTTTTATCTTTTTGCCATTTCTTGGGCCGCTCCTGCGGCATATGGAGGTTCCCAGGCTAGGGGTCTAATCGGAGCTGTGGACGCCAGCCTACGCCAGAGCCACAGCAACGCAGGATCCGAGCCGCGTCTGCAACCTACACCACAGCTCACGGCAATGCCGGATCGTTAACCCACTGAGCAAGGGCAGGGACCGAACCCGCAACCCCATGGTTCCTAGTCGGATTCGTTAACCACTGCGCCATGACGGGAACTCCCTGTGTTTTTATCTTTAACGTGCATATCTTAGGTCATATCATTGGGTCTTTTTGTTCTTTTTTTTTGTCTTTTTAGGGCTGCACCTAAGACATATGGAAGTTCCCAGGCTAGGGGTCAAATTGGAGCTGCAGCTGCCAACCTATACTACAGCCACAGCAACACCAGATCCAAGCTGCATCTGCAACCTACACCACAACTCACGGCAATGCTGGATCCTTTAACCTACTGAGCGAAGCCAGGGATTGAACCCAGATCCTCATGGATGCTAGTCGGATTCCTAACCCACTGAGCCACAATGGGAACACCTCACTGGGTCTTTTCTATTAATACATTATTACTGCCACCATCTTTTAATTAAGTATTTAGACTATTCATCTTTAATGCAATTATTAATATAGTTGGGCTTAAAACTAATATCATATGTTTTTTCTACATGCCCCATTTATTTTCCTCAGTGGTTATGATGTGTACATTTTTACTTTCACAATTTACCTTCAAATACTATTATATCACTTAATGCATAATATGAGGTGTTTCTAAAAGTATGCTTCCCACTTCAACATGTTATAAACAGCAGTAGTTGGATATTACTTTTAAACAATTATCTTCTAAAGAAATAAAAAAATGAGAAAAAGTCTTTTAAATTTACTCATGTATTTACAATTTCTAAGCTCTTTTTCATTCCTTACTATAGAAAAAATATATTTCTATTGGGTATCATTTCCTTCTGCTTGAAGAACTTCTTTAAACATTTCAATAGTGAAGATTTGATGACTACAAATTCTCTCAGTGAGTTTTTGTGTGACAAGGTATTTTGCCTTCATATTTGAAGACTGTTTTCACTGGATATAGAATTCTTATTTGACAATTATCTATAGTTCAGTACTTTGATGATGTTATTTAGTGTCTTCTGGATTTCAGAGATTCTAATCATTACTCTGGCTTTATTCTGACCTTTGTCCCTCCAGATAGATATTCACTACCAAATGTCAAAGCAAGTTCCAATTACATGTAGGTTGGGTTGTTGGATATTTTTCCATGTGTCATTAAAACTCAGTTCAGTGTTTTCAATTTTTTTTTCTGTCTGCGCTTTAATTTGAATAGCTTCTATTGCTTTGTCTTCAGATTTATTGAACTTTTCTTCTGTAGTGTCTTAAGCCATTCTATATATCTTTATTTCAGATATTATATTTTTCACTTCTAAAAGTCTCACATAGCTCTTTTCCTGTCTTCTTCCACTTCACTAATTGTATTTATGTTTTTATTTTATCCTTGAGGATGTTTATAATTGTTTTGAAAAATTCCTATGTGTTATCCCATCGTGTCTTTGATTTCAAGTTCTGTTGTTATTAACTTGTTTTTCTTCTGCTTATGGGTCATATTCTTCTTCATGTGTCTATTAATTGTGATGGGATGTTGGACATTGTAATTTTATTTTATTTTATTTCATTTATTTATTTATTTATTTATCTTTTGTCTTTTGTCCTTATAGGGCCGCACCCACAGCATATGGAGGTTCCCAGGCTAGGGGTCTAATCGGAGCTGTTGCTGCCAGCCTTTGCCAGAGCCACAGCAATGCCAGATCTGACCCACGTCTGTGACCCACACCACAGCTCATGACAATGCTGGATCCTTAACCCACTGAGTGAGGCCAGGGATTGAACCCACAACCTCATGGTTCCTAGTCAGATTTGTTTCTGCTGTGCCATGACGGGAACTCCTGTAATTTTATTTTTTGAGTGATAGCTTTTGTTATCTTCTCAAAAAATGTTTGACTTTTTTGGCAGGCAGTTAAGTTACTTGTGCAATAGCCTGATCCTTTTGAGTTTTTCTTTTAAGCATTTTTAGAATATTTCTAACATAGCATTTATTGCTAGTTTAGCCCTCCTACTGGAGCATGACTTTCCTTTGGTTCCTACTGAATGCCCTGGCTGCTCAATTAGGACTTTCCAATCTTGCTGGTCAAAATTTGAAAATTTCCTCAATCTGTGTAAACTCCTCAGTTATTATTTGGCTTACCTCATGTTGTTTCACTCTATGAATGTGTAGCTGAATATTCAGTAGCAGACACAAGTGGACTACTATGCTCACTTTGGAGCTCTTTTCTGTGAATCTGCTGCCTTTCTAATACAGGACCCTATAGATTCTAGCCTAAGCAATCTGCCAAACTCTGATTTATGACTCCTCAATTCAGTGAACCTCTGCCACACTCTGCTTAGGTTTTCTTTCCATATACCCTGGTTTGGAAAATGTGTCTCAGCATAGAGCTGAAGTATCATTTGTTTTTTTCCCTTGTCTCTTGGATCATAGTTCTGTCTTGCTCTTTGATTATTTCTAAAAATGGTGGTTTTACACACACACACAGTCCAGTTTTCTAGTTGTTTATGTTAGTAGGCTCCAGTTAGTACATCATATCTAGAACCAGATATTTTTCATAGGCTTTTTGCTTGTGTTGGAGCTCCTTGCTATGAAGAAAAACACCAGTTTTTTTTTTCTTTTTTAGACACACTCTTGGCATATGGAAGTTCCTGGGCCAGGGATCAAATCTGAGCTGGAGCTGCAGACTGTGCCACAGTTACAGCAATGCCAGATCCTTAACCCATTATGCTAGGCTGGAATTGAACCAACAATGCCACAGAGATAAGCTAGGTCATTAACCCACTGTGCCACAGCAGGAACTCCAAGAAAACACCAGCTTTTGAAGCTGAATCAAGCCTGTATATAAAGATTTCTTTCTACAACTCTTGATGAGACCATCTGGAAATTTAAAAAAATGCCTGCAGGAAATATTAATTTTTATAATTTTAGTCAATAATGAAAGTAAAAAAGAAAGCATTTTTGAAGACTGAATTTAAAAACACAGAAGACAAAGTATATAGGCATTTTTCTTTTTTTTTTTTTTTGCCATTTCTTGGGCCGCTCCAGCGGCATATGGAGGTTCCCAGGCTAGGGGTCCAATCGGAGCTGCAGCCACTGGCCTAGGCCAGAGCCACAGCAACGCGGGATCCGAGCCGCGTCTGCAACCTACACCACAGCTCACGGCAATGCCGGATCGTTAACCCACTGAGCAAGGGCTGGGATCGAACCCGCAACCTCATGGTTCCTAGTCGGATTCATTAACCACTGCGCCACGACGGGAACTCCTACAGGCATTTTTCAAGCCAAAATACCATGATTTTTCACAGAGGGTGGAAACGGATTCTTTAATATAAAAGGAGAACTAACTTGAGTAGAGTATCTGTGTTCATGAGCATAAGAAAAGGAGCAGCTGGTTTTGTTCTTTATTTTCCATAGTGTCATAATTGGGTTTTTAGTTGCTTGAATTACGTGATTACTTGTGACATTTTTTAGTTCTAACATTTTGTATTTATATGAAATATTTTTAAGTGCTCATTATGTCCAAGACTGGCTTTGATGATTTGCAGAACAGAACTAAAAATATACAATCTATGCCTTCTTTGAGATTTTTATAATTTAGCATGGAAAATAAGAGAAATATGCTCACATGTGCAAACATATGGTAAGAGGTAGGGTATTATGAGTGATTAAAATGTTAATAGTGAAAGAGCCATGACAATTTATAGAAATGACATTTTTGTGAATGAGTCTGGGAGGGCTACAATGAGGAAGGCTTCTGATCTAGGCTTTGAAGAATGGATGAACTTTTGTTAGGTGTGAATAAAAGAGCATTTCTGGTGGAAAAATTTTGTCAGAACCTTTGATACTATGTTATTTTGTGTGTATGTTGCAAAGTTTATTGATACAGCTAGATATATGCATTTGTACATCTTTAAGGATGTAGGTGAAATTGGACTATTGAAATTTATCCTAAGGGCTCTGTTAACAAAGATGTTAAATGAAGGAAACTGTCATTGCTCTTTGATCTCGTTGTTGTTAATTCTTTTTCCACTCATTAAACTTTAACTGGAAGACTTTTCATAGAATATAATCCCTATAAGGTACACACGTTTATTTTTCTTTAAAAAGTTAGTGGTTTGATTCATCATACTGAGAGTTTTTCCATGTTATTTGGCTGCTTAGAGTCTGAAAGTTAGTAAGAATTTTAAAAACACACATACAAGAACAAATTATTGAATGTTTACTGTGTCCTAGCTGCTATGGTAAAGAGTTTACATGGATTATCTCATTTAAATTCTTACACCAAACCTACAAGATAATTAGTATTATTATTTCCATTTTGTACATGAAGAAACTGAGGCATGGGAAATTTCAGTGAGTTTCCCAAGACTATGGTGTTAGTAACTGACAGAGCAGAGTCTTTCTGATTCAGTAATCCACATTTTTACCTAGTGCTACACTACAGACTGATATGCTTTTATTGGTTAGCTAATAATATTCAATTAATAATGATATCTATTATTTATTAAGAATTTATTATGTGGCAGGCATAATTTTAAGCAATTTCATTTGTTATTTTAATTTTCATAATTAACTGGTGATTTAGAGATGAAGCAAATGAAAAATCAGAGAAGTTAAGCAATTTACCCAAGGTTACAGAGTTAAGGAGTCCTTGCATAGGATTAAAAACCAGATCAATCTTGGAGATCCTGTGTGGCTCAGCAGGTTAAGGATAGGATCCATTGTTGTCACTGCAGTGGCTTGGGGTTGCTGCTATAGCATGGGTTTGATCTCTGGCCTGGGAACTTCTGCATGCCATGGGTGCAGTCAAAAAAAAAAAAAAAGATCAGTCTTATTAAAAATATATTTATTTATTTATTTTAAATTTTATGGTTGCACCCAAAGCATATGGAGGTTCCCTGGCCAGGGATTGAATCTGAGCCACAGCTGCTACCTATACTGTATCCATGGCAACAACGGATCCTTTAATCCACTGTGCTGGATAGAACCCGCAGTGCTGCAATGACCTGAGCTACAGTAATTGCATTCTTAACCCACTGTGCCATGGTGGGAAATCCTGATCAATCTCATCATAAGGCTAGTGTTCTTAAGCATTTTTATTCATTGTCTCATGTTCCAGTATTTTGATTGACTTAATGCAATTTCTAATGGTGCATAAAGTATAATATGAAACTTTCTTAGAATTAAAAATATACATAAACAAGTATCTGAGGAAGACTTGGGTAGAAAGAAGAACTATCAATATTACCATCACTCTATCCCACCTTCTAGGAAGTCTAGACATGTCAGACTCTTGCAGCTTGTGTTATGATATAATTATTGTAAGAACAGCTCTGTGAAAACCATCCAGTCCAGTCTTGGTAAAACAAATAGTGGTCACTCATAGAAATCATTTTAGCATTTTGTATTCTCACACCAGAAATATTACCAAAATTAATCACATTTAACCAAGGATAATAAGTAACTTTATATTCATACTAATAATTCAAAAAGTATGTTTCAGTTTATAAAAAGAAATTTCTTACAAGTTTTCTACAATAAAAAAATGAAATAAGATACAATTGCATTGGTAATACCTAGCAATCAGAGCCCCTAATTCTTGAGATATGCTAGAACACAATTTTCAACTGTCATGTTGACATTACATGCAGTTTTAGCACTTAAAATTTCATTCAGATGTAAATTGATTTAGTATTTGCTAAACATTATGAGAATTTTGTGTAAAAGGAAATTTTTCAGGTGCAGATTTACTAAGCAGAACAGCTCAGAGATTCCAAAAGCTTTTGAACATAGTTTTAAGTATGAATTTTTAATAATGTATGTCAGACTTTTTTTTTTTTTGGTGAAAAACTTTTTTTTTCTTTTTTGGGTGGTTAATTTGCTTTTGAGGGTAATTTCTAATTAATTAATTAATTAATTTTTCTTTTTATGGCTGAACCTGTGGCATATGAAAGTGCCTATGCTAGGGGGTGAATCATAGCTACAGCTACCGGCCTACTCCACAGCCACAGCAACGCTGGATCTGAGCCACATCTGCACCCATTGCCACAGCAATGCTGGATCCTTAACCTACTGAGAGAGACGAGGGATCCAAGGCGCATCATCATGGACACTATGTTGGCTTCTTAACCCACTGAGACACAATGCAAACTCCCAATTTTTAAAAATTTTACTGAAGTATAGTTGATTTGCAATGTTGTGTTTATTGCGGCTGTACAGTAGTGAGTCAGTTATATATTCCTTTTCATATTCATTTCCTTTATGGTTTATGACAGGATATTGAATATAGTTCCCTGTACTGTACAATAGGACCTTGTTTTTTTCCATATTGTATATAAAAATTTGCATCTGCTAACTCCAGACTCCCAGTCTTTCCCTCCCGTATTCCCTTCCCCCTTGGCAACCACAAGTCTATTCTTTATCTGTGAGTCTGCTTTTGTTTCTGTTTCATAAATATCACACAAATCAATGTATCTATGAAGATATGTTGATTTGTGTGATATTTCATGTGATATCATATTATGTGACAGAATTTTCATTTTAGTTTCTATGCTGATTATTACAAAAAAAAGTTTTTTTAAAAAGGCTTGTTTAAATGAAACCGCAGTAAGGAAAAATCTTCATCATTAGGCATGACACTTTATTGGATACACATATCATTTCTATTTAAAAAATGTAAATTTTTTGGATATTAGACAAAATATAATTATGACCAAGATTTTTAGTGTGTCTTGAATAGGTAATATTTAGCACTTATGCTAATAAATATATATTGCAATTTTAACAAATTAGTATGTCATGCACACTGAAAAGAAAATAAGAGATCTAAAACAAGTAGCTTGTTTACATTAACAAAATAATGCACTAGAGTCAAATTTTAATGCAACCATTTAAGGCATTTTCATGATAATGTAAAATTCAAAAGACAACCAGATAAACATACATCAGAACTGTAGCACAGTACAAGAATTTGTATCTAGATTAAATTTTAAAAAGTTCAATTTTATAGTCACCTTCCTGTCTCTCCTTGCTTCTTGTATGGTTAAAAAATGTATTTTCAAATGATGATCACAAAGCTACTTAAAAGCTTTACATTCCCAGAGATTTTCTTTCTGAGTAGATATCTTTATACAGGAACAAATTGACCCTTTTTTCACAGTTAAGATTTATGTAGAAGTTATGAAAGAAAATATAGGCAAGAAAAGTATCAAAATCTTTTTACTTCATAATTGTAGAATGTGGGAGTTCCTACTGTGGCTCAGCAGAACAAATCTGACTAGTATCCATGAGGATGCAGGTTCGATCCCTGGCCTTGGTCAGTGGATTAAGGATCTGGCGTTGCTGTGAGCTGTGGTGTAGTTCACAGACATGGCTTGGATCCTGTGTTGCTGTGGCTGTGGTATAGGCTGGCAGCTACAGCTCCAGTTCGACCCCTAGCTTGGGAACCTCCACATGCTGCAGATGCGGCCCTAAAAGACAAAAAAAATTGTAGAATGTATAAAATTCCCAGTGTGCTCCTATATAATGTCCACAGTATTAGAGCTAAAGAGTTAGTGCCAAAGAGTATATGAACGTTTTGGGTGGGGGTGTAGGGGGGAGTTGGGGGAGGGGAAGAAGGGAAAGGAAGAATGAATTTTTACCGAATTTGCATTTAAACTGAGAATCTTTCAAAGTTAGACGGTTAGTATTATAGAATCGCAATTTATGATCAGTTTGCTATTTTTATACATTCTAGTAAGACACAAGCCTTATTGATGAGAACATGCTTAAGAAAACCTTTGAAAAATTAAGGGATAAAAGCAATATTGACTGCTTTAATGTAAACTCTTTTCTCACCCTCAGATGTGCCATTTGGTACATGGAATATTATTACTATGACTGGAATGCCCAGTTTCTCAGGGTAGGCTCATAATGCATTATTTGAAAGCTTAGGAGTTTTTGTTGTGGCTCAGTGGTTAACAAACCCGACTAGTAACCATGAGGTTGAGGGTTCAATCCCTGGCTTTGGTCAGTGGATTAAGGATCTGGCGTTGCCGTGAGCTGTGGTGTAGGTCGCAGATGTGGCTCGGATCTGGCATTGCTGTGGCTTTGGCATAGGCCAGTGGCTACAGCTGATTCGACCCCTAGCCTGGGAACCTCCATATGCCACGGGTGTGGCCCTAAAAAGACAAAAGACCAAAAATAAATAAATAAATAAAGCTCATTAGCATCTCTATATTAATATTTTTTTGCAGATTCTCTCCCTCTATCATTTTATCTGGCATAGTTTTTGTAAGTGAAAATTGTTTTATTCACTACTGGTCATATATTTATTTTGATTAGAGATACATAGATTTAACATTAGCTTTGAGGTGAATAACTAAATATAATATTAGCATATAAGCATATGTTGAGTTGCAGCCTGATATACAAAACCTTCAACATGAAGTTTGGTGAACAACTTCTAGAAAATGGGAAATGTCATTTTAGTCATATTTTTCAATTCCTCAATTTCCACTAACATGGATGGTAGGAAATTGAGTCATTTTTATGCTTAAAATAGTGTGTATTTTCTATTTCAGGAACCTGTTTGTTTTTTTCATATAGAACTTATATTGCTCATGTACCTTCATGAAATTTTTCATTAGTTATTTGTTTATTTACATGCTTATTGTGTATCTCTATCGTGGTTTGCAAATTCCATAAGTCCGGAGATCTCTTTTGTTCACTGCTGTATTCTTAGCACCTAATATAATGATGTCACATTACAGGCACTGAATAAATATTTTTTGAATGGAGTATGTGGATATCAGCTACAGTGAGGAAAAGAAACAAAATGGTTTCCAAAAGCAGGATTATCAGTGTAGCAGTGTAGCTAGCCTGTAAATATGGATGAACAAGTTATATTTGGCTCCTATTTAATAAAATGTATAGTCTAAATATAAAGATATTTCCCTTTGCTTCTTCACAGGAGTATATAGTTACACATACATGTACAAGGAAGCAAAACAAAATAACTATCAACTCGGTTGCCTTTGTCTTTATCCTTGAGATATGTTGGCTTTCAGTGAACTCACCAATATTCATAATCAGTACTTGGCAGACCCTACAGTAATACAGGTCTTCTACGAAAATAAGTAGTGAACTAGAAATTGATTTTTTTGAAAACTAAAGTTTTTTGGATTTTACTGAGCATATGGGTTTTTCTTCATTTTGTCCTAATGCCTCATTGGAAATATCAGGAAAGGAGTACAAAATGGAATAAATTCATAATAGCCCCTAAAATAAGAAGAATAGGCATTGACACATTTGAAGTATATTCAGTTCTGGATTATAGAAGACAGGTAAGTCTTACTGATAGATAAACCACATCAAGATATGCTACACAGAACAGATGGTAATGTGATAAAAGGCTGCAAATTCAGGAAGAGCAGGTACAAGGAGTGGCAAGTAATTATTAAAATGGGTATTTATTAAAATGGTTATTTTGGTACACTTATGAAACTTAATCTTTGGTTAAAATCAGACATATAAATTATAAAAAAATAAGGAAGCTCAGCAGAAACGAATCTGAGTATCATCCATGAGGATGCAGGTTCAATCCCTGGCCTCGCTCAGTGGGTTAAGGATCTGGTGTTGTCGTGAGTTGTGGTGTAGGTCACAGATGTAGGCTGGCAGCTGTAGCTTATACCTGGGAACTTCCATATACCGCAGGTTCAGCCCTAAAAAAAAAAAAAAAAAAAGAATGAAGAGAAGACCCTAAATGTATGCCAACCTAAGCAATATTTCATTTACAAAGGAATACAAATCATTTTGAGATCATTTCATATCAGTAATATGGTAATAATAATTGTCTAACATGATAATTTTTACTATATCCCTGTTAGAGTTGTGATAATTCAATAGTATAAAACATACAAAGTGCTTAAAAGCATCCCTGACACGATGTAAACACTCAACAGAGTTTAACTACTATCCTTTTTTTTTTTAAAGAGTTGCCTCCACACTTTTTTTCCTGTCATTTAACCTTTTTCTGGAAGTTGAAGTATAGGTGATTTGCAATGTTGTGTTAGTTTCAGGTGCAGAGCAAAGTAATTCACTTGTATATACACACATGTGGCATTATTTCATTCTTTTTATGGGTGCGTAATAGTCCATATATATATATATAATCTTCTTTATTCATTCCTCTGTCGATGGACATTTAGGTTGCTCTCATGTCTTGGCTATTGTAAATAGTGCTGTTATGAACATTGTGGTGCATGTATCTTTTTGAATTAGAGTTTGTGTATTTTCCAGATATATGCCCAGGAGTGGGAGTCCTAAATCATCTATTTTTAGTTTTTTTTAAAGATCTTCCATATTGTTCTCAATAGTGGCTGTGCTAATATACATGTAGTATAGAAGGGTTCCTTTTTCTGCACTCTCCAACATTTATTATTTATAGACTTAATAATGATGGTCATTCTGACTGGTGTGGTGTGATACCTCACTGTAGTTTTGATTTGCATCTTTCTGATGATTAGGGATACTGAGAATCTTCAAGTGCCTATTGACCATCTGTATATCTTCTTTGGAGAAATTTCTATTTAGGTCTTCTGCCACTTTTTTGATTGTTTTTTTATATCAAGCTGTATGAGCTGTTTGCATATTTTGGAAATTAAGCCCTTGTCTGTGGCATCATTTGCAAATATTTTTTCCCATCCCAAAGTGGTCATTTCTTTTGTTTATGGTTTCCTTTGCTGTGTAAAAGTTTTAAAATTTAATTTGGTCCCATTTGTTTATTTTTGCTTTTATTTCCATTACTCTAGGGAACAGATAAAAGTAATACTGCTGTGATTTATGTCAGAGTGTTCTGCCTTTGTTTTTTTCTAGGAGTTTTATAGTATCCAGTCTTACATTGAGGTATTTAATCAATTTTGAGGTTATTTTTGTATATAGTGTTAGAAATTGTTCCAATTACATACTTTTACATGTCTCTGTCCAGTTTTCCCAGCACCACTTATTGAAGATACTGTTTATTCTCCATTGAATATTCTTGCCTCATTTGTCATAGATTAATTGATCATATGTGCATGGTTGACTTCTGGGCTTTCTGTTCTGTTCAGTTGGTCTGTATTTCTGTTTTGGGGCTGGTGCTATATTGTTTTGATGACTATAGCTTTGTAGTCTGAATCCAGAGAGCCTGATTCCTCCAGCTGTGTTCTTTCTCAAGATTGTTTTGGCTATTTGGGGCCTTTTATGTTTCAATACAAATAAATTTTTTTTTGTTCTAGTTCTGTGAAAAATGCTGTTGGTAATTTGATAGGGATTGTGTTGAACCTATAGATTACCTTCGGTAGTATTGTCATTTTATATATTTAAAAAATGTTTTTATGATAGTTGCTTTACAATGTTCTGTCAATTTCTGCTGTAAAGTGACCCATCCATATATACATCTATATCTATCTATCTATCTATATGGATATATATATGAATATATATAAGTATATATATATATATATATATATATATATATATATATATATACATTCTTTTTCTCACATTATCCTCCATCATGTTCCATTACAAGTGACTAGATATAGTTTCCTGTGCTCTACAGCAGGATCTCATTGCTTATCTACTCTAAATGCAATAGTTTGGATCCACTAACTACAAACTCCCAGTCCATCCTGCTCCCTCCCCACACTCCTTGGCACCCACAAGTCTGTTCTCCAAGTCCATGAGTTTCTTTTCTGTGGAAAGGTTCATCTGTGCCATATATTTGATTCCAGATATAAGTGATATCATATGGTATTTGTCTTTCTGACTTACTTCACTTAGTATATGAGTCTCTAGTTCCATCCATATTGCTATAAATGGCATTAAATTAAAAAAATACAATAAAATCAGGAACTGTGACAGCTTCAATTTTGTCCTGCTCCCTCAAGATGACTTTGGCTATTTGAGGTCTTCTATGGTTCAATATGAATTTTAGGATTGTTTTTCTATTTCTGTAAAAATACCATTGGAATCTTGATAGCGATCGCATTGAATCTAAAGATAGCTTTGAGTAGTTAGGTCATTTTAATAGTTTCCATTGTTCTAATCCACAAACACAAGATATCTTTACATTTATTATATGTCTTTTTCAGTTTCTTTCATCTGTGTATTAAAGTTTTCAGCTTACAAATCTGTCACTTTCTTGGTTAATTTCAAAGTATTTTATTGTATTTGATGCTATTGTGAATGTATTTTTTTATTTCTTTTTCATATATTTTACCATTATTATATGGAAATGTAACTGATTTGTGTATGCTGATTTTGTATATGCAGCTTTATCGACTTCACTGGTTACTTCTAACACTTTCTTGGTGGAGTCTCTAGGGTTTTCTGTGTATGAGATCATGTAATCTGCAGAGATAATTTTACTTATTTTTTTTCAATTTGTATGCCTTTTATTTCTTTTACTTGCGTGATGCTCAGGCGAGTACTTCTAGTAATGCATTGAATAGGAATGGTTAGAGTAGGCACCCTTGTCTTGCTCTTGATTTTAGAGGAAAAGTTTTCAGGTTTCATCTTTGCATATGATGTTATCTGTGGGTTTGTCATATATGGCCTTTAATATGTTGAAGTTCCTTCTTTATATAACCAAGTTATTGAGAGCTTTTATCATTAAAGAATGTAATGCTTTTTCTGCAACTATTCAGAGGATCATGTGATGTTAATCCTTTATTAATGTTGTGTATCATATATATTGATTTGCATATGTGAGACCATTCTTGCATTCCAGGAATTAATGACACTTCATTATAGTTTATGATACTTTTAATATATTGTTGAGTTTGTCTTTCTAGAATATTGTTGAGTATTTTTACATATATGGTCATCAAGAATATTGGGCTATAGTTTTCTATTTTTGTACTTCCTTATCTGACTTTGATACTGGGATAATTCTGTCCTCCTAATATTAGAAGGAATTTGGGAGGGTTATCTCATGTTTAATATTTTGAAAGAATTTGAGAAGGACTAGCATTAGTTCTTCAGATGTTTGGTGGAATTCTCTATTAAAACCATCTGGTCCTGGGCTTTTATTTGTTGGGAGGTTTTTTTTTAAATTTTATTTACTACTTCAATTTATAGTTGTTGGTCTATTCAGATTTTCTATTTCTTCATAATTCATTCTAGTCTATGTTTCTAGGAAATTATCCATTTATTCTAGGTCATCCAGTTTTGTGGTGTATAATTATTCATAGTAGTCTCCTATAATCTTTTGTATTTCTGTGGTATTGGTTGTATTGCCTCCCTTTTCATGTATAATTTTATTTGAGTCCTCTCTTTTGGGGGAGTTAGTATGGCTTAAGGTTTGTCCAATTTCTCTTTTTAAAATAGTTCAGTTTTATTGATTTTTCTATTGTCTTTGTAGTCTATTTCATTTATTTCCGTTTTAGCATTTATTATTTCCTTATCTTTGCTAACTTTGGAATTTTTCTTATTTCTTGAGGTATAAAGTTAGGTTCTTTATTTGAGATTATTTTGTAATATAGGCCTTAATATTACTATAAATTTCCTTGGAATTGCTTTTGCTGTATCCCTTGGGATTTGACGTGTCGTGCCTTCTCTATCATTTTATTCAAGACATTTTTCTGACTTCCCCTTTTATTCCACTCATTGGTTGTTCAGGAATGTGTAGTTTAATTTTTCCATATTTGTGAATTTTCTAATTTTCAACATGTATTCATTTATAATTTCATACCATTGTGTTTGGAAAAGATAACTAGATGTGATTTCAATCTTTTTGGATTTGCTAAGGCTTCCTTTTCTTTTTTTGGCCACACCCACAGCATACAAAATTCCTGGCCCCAAAATTGAACCTGAGCCACAGAAGTGACAATGCTGAATCCTTAACCTCTAGGCTACCACGGAACTCCTGTTAACTCCTCTTTTGTTGCCAAACATATAATCTATCATGCAGAATGTTCCATGTATGCTTGAGAAGAAAGTGTATTCTGATGTTGCTTGGAATGTTCTGTATATCTCTTGAGTTCCATTTTTTCTATAGTTTTATTCAAGTCCTGTGTTTATTAATTTTCTGTCTGCATGATCTATCCAATGTTGAAAGTGGGGTAAAGCCCCCAAATATTTTTGTATGCTATTTCTCCCTTCAGTTCTGTTAATATTTGCTTAAAATTTGAATTCTCCAAGATTGGGTGCATATATATTTATAATTGCTATACAATCTTGATGAATTTATTCCTTTATTATTTTATAGTGACTTGCTTTTTGTCTCTTGTGACTTATTTTGTCTAAAGATCTATTTTATGTAGTATAACTATAGCTACCCCTGCTCTCTTTTGGTTAGCACATATATGGAATATCTTTTTTCATCCCTTCCCTTTCAGCTTGTCTGTTTCCTTTAAACAAAAGTGAGTCTCACAGGGACTATATGAGATAGATAGACCTGGGGTAGACCATGACCATGGTGGAAAACAATATTAAAAAAAGAATGTGTATATATATATATGTGTGTGTGTGTATACACACACACACACACACACACACACACACACGACTGAGTCACTTTGCTGTGCAGCAGAAATTGGTACAACATCGTAAATAAGCTATATTTTAATTTTAAAAGAGTAAGTCTCTGGTAGGTAGCATATAGTTAGATATTGTGGGTTTTTTAATATTCAATTACTATATGTCTTTTGATTAGAGAATTTAGTTCATTTACATTTCAAAAACTCATAATAAGTAAGAACTTACTTTTGCTGTTTTGTTAATTGTTTTCTTACTGTCTTTTAAGTTCCTTTTTTTTTCTTTCTCTCTTCCTGTCATCCTTTGTGATTCATTTTTTTTTGTAGGACTATGCTTTAGTTCCTATCTATCTTCTGTGTATCTGCTATAGAGTTTTGCTTTCTGGTTACCATTAGACTTACATAGAATATGTTACAGACATAACAATTTATTTTAATCTGTAACAACTTACTTTCAATTGTGTATATAAATTCTATAATTTTACTTCTTCTCTCCCACATTTTATGCTATTGCTATCACACTTTACATCTTTTAATATTGTGTACCTATTAACAAATTTTTGTAGCTCTTGATATTTTTAATATTACTGTTTTAAAACTTTTATTTGGAGAAAAAAGTGATTCGCACAGCATCATCATACTATTAGCATATTATAAATCTGATAATATGTTTACCTTTACCAGTGAGTTTTTTTACTTATATATTTTAATGTCACTACTTAGTGTGCTTTCATCTCAACATGAAGAACCCTATTTAGCATTTTTTTGTAAAATAAGTCTAGTGGTGATGAACTCCCTTAGGTTTGTTTGTCTGGGAATGTCCTTATTTCTTCTTCATTCTGAAGGACAGTCTTACTAATTATAGTATTATTAGTTGGTAGGTTTTTTAAAAAAAATTCAATGGTTTGCATATATCATCCCATTCTCTCCTGCCTGCAAGGTTTCTGTAGAGAAAAACACCTGTATCCTTATGGAGGTTCTCTTGTATGTGATGAGTCATTTTTCTTTGCTGCTTTCAAAATTCTTTCTTTGTTTTTGACTTTTAATATTTTGATTATAATGTGTCTTAGAGTAATCTTTTGGTTGATATTACTTGGTGTCCTTTGAATTTCTTTTATCTGGATGTCCATCTCTCTCCCTGGATTTGGGAAGTTTTCAGCTGTTATGTCTTTAACTATGCTTTCTGTCTCATCCTCTCTCTCTCTTCTTTTCTGAGACTCCCATGATAAAAGTGTCAGTTTCCCTGATGGTGTTCCATGCTTCATGTAGGCTTTGTTCACTCCTTAAATTTTGCTGTTTCTTTCTTCTGCAATAAAGTCTGTTGTTGAAGCTCTCTATTAAATTTTTTACTTCTGTGATTATATTTTTAAGCTCCAGGATTTCTGTTTGTTTTTTTAAGGTTTCTATTCTTTCTTAAAATTCTCACTTTGTGTATGCATTATTTTCCTGATTTTGTTTAGATGTCTGTGTTCTTTTTCATTTCGTTGAGTTTCTTTCAAGTGATTATTTTTTATTTTTTGTCAGGGAAATCATAGATTCCCATTTCTCTGGGGTCAGTTATTAGAGATTTGTTAGTTTTCTTTGGTGGTGTCATATTTGCCTGATTCTTCATGATCCGTATAGTTTTGCATCATTATCTGTGCATTTGAAGAAGAAACACTTCTTCCAGTTGTTATAACCTGATTATAGCAGGTAAAGTTCTTCTTCTGTCCAATCACTGGGCTGATGGGATTACCTCCTGAATTGCTATTATGCTTGGAGGAACCAGTCGCAAGGTTGGTATGCAGCAGGGTCTCTGGTTGGCAGGCTTATTTGAGAAGCACAGTGGACATGAATCTTTTTGATCTCTGTGTGGATGGAACTTCATCCAGTACCTTGTTCAGTAGGGTGACACTAGAACAAGAGTCTACTTCAGGGTCCACATTTGGGTCCTCAGATGGTGGGCCTATTACCAGATGTGTGGACAAGTGTGTTACCTGCCAGAGCCCTGGGAGAGCTACTGCCTGGTTACTCAAAAGGTCCTTGAGTAAGCAGTACTGGCCCAGGAATATGGCCAAAAGGCAGCAGAACCACAGGCTGAAACCCAAAGTTGTTTCCATTTCCATAGTCAAGATCGAGGTCCACAAACATGGTCCTGGAGGCACAGATGGGCATGTCTCCTGTCAGGTCTCTGAGTAAGCTTGACTGCACCTTGACTATGGCTAGAGGGGCCAGAGCCAAATATCAAGCCATTTAATAATCTTCTGAGGTAAAAACATGAGTGTCTTCCACTGTTTTCCTGGGCCAGGAGTACTTATTATGAACTGTGGCTAGGAGGGGCTGGATTCAGGTATGGGGCTTTTTAGGATCTCCAGGGATACAGCTGGGAGTATCTCCTCCTGGGTCCCTTGTGCCAGCAAGACTGTTCATGGACTGAGGTTGTATCAGGCTAGAGCCCCAATATAGGGCCCTTTCAGAATCTGTTGAACAGTTGACTCCTCCCACATTCCTTGGCATATAGTGCTGGTGACAGTCTCAAAGCCAAACAGTGCTATAGCTGAGTTCTCAAGAATATGGACCTGTTTCTGAGTCAGCCACCTGAGTACAAGCCTGCCTTCTCAAAATGGCTCTCCTTGGTCTTGGACTGTGTTGATGTTTCACAATCCTTACCTTGATCTCAAAGCTTTTAACAAAGCACTTTTGTCCTGGATGGATGCCCAATTATTATTGTTGAGGGGGGAAATGAGCAAGGAACATCTTATTTGACCATCTTGCTGATATCACTCTTTATGCATATAATTTTAAAGTTTTATGTTTCTTTTACCTGAGTTTAACAGAGGAACTGAAAGAATTGATTTATTTCAGATAAACATTTCTCCATCAAAGGAGATATTAATGTCTAAAGACTAAGTTTGAGGGTTTGTTGTTGAGGCTATTAATTTGATCAGTCATACTTAGTCCATTTCTTTTTGTTTTTATTGTTGTTTCTCCAATACATTTTTTTTTCTACCGTACAGCATGGTGACCCAGTTACACATACATGTACACATTCTATTTTCTCACATTATCATGATCCATCAAAAGTGATTAGACATAGTTCCCAGTGCTACACAGCAGGATCTCATTGCTAGTCCCTTCCAAAGGCTATAGTTTGCATCTATTAACCCCAAGCTCCCAATCCAACCTACTACCTCCCCCTTCCCCTTGGAAACCACAAGTCTATTCTCCAAGTCCATGATT
The DNA here is from genome assembly GCF_016906955.1 of Phacochoerus africanus. Taxonomy (NCBI): domain Eukaryota; kingdom Metazoa; phylum Chordata; class Mammalia; order Artiodactyla; family Suidae; genus Phacochoerus; species Phacochoerus africanus. The sequence continues at coordinate 82,069,459 of NC_062560.1, read as the reverse complement.
TTCTTTTCCATAGTCCATTTCTATTGACCACTTCTAATTTTGCTTCATCCTAACTACTAATTTGTTATTTAAATGACCATTATTTTTACATTGTTAAGTTTTCACCATTTATATTCTGTTCTGGGTCTAAAATTTCAAGAAGTCTTAGTTGCACTTTAAAATAGCTTTGAGTTGTATACATTGTATATTTTAGTGATTAAGCCCTTGTCAGTTGCATCCTCTGAAACTATTTTCTCCCATTCTGTCAGTTGTCTTTTTCAGGTTTTTTTATGGTTTCCTTTGCTGTGCAAAAGCTTGTCAGTTTGATTAGGTCCCATTGGTTTATTTTTGCTCTTATTTCTGTTGCTTTGGGAGATTGACCTGAGAAAATATTCATGATGTTGATGTCAGAGAGTGTTTTGCCTATGTTCTCTTCCAGGAGTTTGATGGTGTCTTGGCTTATATTTAAGTCTTTCAGCCATGTTGAGTTTATTTTGGTGCATGGTGTGAGGGTGTGTTCTAGTTTCATTGCTTTGCATGCAGCTGTCCAGGTTTCCAGCAATGCTTGCTGAATAGACTTTCTTTTTCCCATTTTATGGTCTTGCCTCCCTTGTCAAAGATTAATTGACCATAGGTGTCAGGGTTTATTTCTGGGTTCTCTATCTGTTCCATTGGTCAGTCTGTCTGTTTTGATACCAGTCCCACACTGTCTTGATGACTGTGGCTTTGTGATATTGCCTGAAGTCTGGGAGAGTTATGCCTCCTGCTTGTTTTTTGTTTCTCAGGATTGCTTTGGCATTTCTGGGTCTTTTGTGGTTCCATATAAGTTTTTGGATTGTTCTAGTTCTGTGAAAAATGTGATGGGTAATTTGATAGGGATTGTAATGAATCTGTAGATTGTTTTTGGGTAGTATTAATTTTTCCAATCCAGGAGCATGGAATATCTTTCCATTTCTTTACATCTTCTTTAATTTCATTGATTAATGTTTTACAGTTCTCAGCATCTAAGTCTTTCACCTCCTTGGTCAGGTTTATTCCCAAGTATTTAATTTTTGGGGTGTCATTTTAAAAGGTATTGCATTTTTGTATTCCTTTTCTAATATTTCATTGCGAATATACAGAAATGCAACTGATTTCTGAATGGTAATCTTGTATCCAGCTACTTTGCTGAATTTGTTGATCAGTTCAAGTAGTTTTTGGGTTGGGTCCTTAGGGTTTTCTATATATAGTATCATGTCAGCTGCATACAGTGATAGTTTTACCTCTTCTCTTCCAGTTTGGATACCTTTTATTTATTTTGATTGTCTGATTGCTATGGCTAGGACTTCCAATACTATGTTGAATAAAAGTAGTGAGAATGGGCATCCTTGTCTTATTCCAGATTTTAGAGGGAAGACTTTCAGCTTTTCTCCACTGAGTAATATATTTGCTGTGGGTTTGTCATAAATGGCCTTGATTATGTTAAGTAATGTTCCCTCTGTACCCACTTTGGCAAGAGTTTTGATCATGAACGGATGTTGGACTTTGTCAAATGCTTTTTCTGCATCTGTTGAGGCGATCATGTGATTTTTGACTTTTCTTTTGTTAATGTTGTGTATGACATTGATTGATTTTCCTATGTTGAGCCATCCTTGTGAACATGGGATGAATTCCACTTGGTTGTGGTGTATGACTTTTTTTATATATCGTTGGATTTGGTTGGCTAAAATTTTGTTGAGAATTTTTACATCTGTATTCATCAAAGATATTGGTCTATGACTATTTTTGGTGGTATCTTTGTCTGGTTTTGGAATTAGGGAGATGGTGGCATCATAGAATGTCTTTGGAAGTATTCCTTGTTCTTCAACCTTTTGGAAAAGTTTAAAGAGGATGGGTATACATTCCTCTTTGTATGTTTGTTGAAATTCGCCTGTGAAGCCCTCTGGCCCTGGATTTTTATTTGTAGGGAGTGTTTTTATTATATATTCAATTTCATTTCCAGTAATTGGTCTGTTCAGTTGATCTTTTCTTCTTGGTTCAGTTTTGGTGGTCTGTAAGTCTATAGAATGTTGTCCATTTCTTCTAGGTTGTCAAAATTGTCAGCATATAATTGTTCAGTGTTCTCTTATGTTTTTTTTAATATTTCTGTAGTATCTGTTGTGATTTCTCCTTTTTCATTTCTTATTTTGTTTATTTGGGTTCTTTCTCTCCTCTTCTTGGTGAGTCTGGCCAGAAGTTTGTCAGTTTTGTTTATCTTTTCAAAGAATCAGCTCTTGTTTTTATTGATTTTTTTCTGTTGTTTTTTGAATCTCTAATTTATTGATTTCCTCTCTGATCTTTATGATTTCCTTCCTTCTGCTGACTTTACCTTTTGTTTGTTCTTTTTCTAATTTATTTAGGTGGTGGGTTAAGTTGTCAATTTGAGATCTGTCTTCTTTTTTGAGGAAGGCCTGTATTGCTATGAACTTCCCTCTGAGCACTGCTTTTGTGGCATCCCATAAATTTTGAGTGATTGTGTCTTCATCATTTGTCTCAAGGTATTTTTAATTTCCTTCTTGATTTCCTCATCGACCCATTTGTTTTTTAATAGCATGTAGTTTAGTCTCCATGTGGTCAGTTTTTTCTCACTTCTTTTTCCTGTGGTTGATTTCTAGTTTCATGCCCTTGTGGTCAGAGAAGACACTTGAAATAATTTCTATACTTCTAAGTTTGTTGAGGTTAGTTTTGTGCCCCAGTATATGATCGATCCTTGAGATTGTTCCATGTGCATTTGAGAAGAATGTATATTCCATTTTTTTTGGATGTAATGTCCTGAAAATGTCAATTAAGTCTAACTTTTTTATCATGCCATTTAGGATCTTTGTTGCCTTATTGATTTTCTGTCTAGAAGATCTGTCCATTGATGTGAGTGGTGTGTTAAAAATCTCTTACTGTTATTGTATTCACATCAATTTTTCCTTTTATGTCTGGGAATGTAAATTGGTGCAACCACTATAGAAAACAGTATGGAGGTACCTTAGAAAACTATGCATAGAACTACCATATGACTCAGAAATCCCACTCCTGGGCATATATCCAGATAAAACTTTCCTTAAAAAAGACACATGCACCCGCCTGTTCATTGCAGCACTATTCACAATAGCCAAGACATGGCTAATAACCCAAATGTCCACTGATAGATGATTGGATTAGGAAGATGTGGTATATATACACAATGGAATACTACTTATCCATAAAAAAGAACAAAATAATGTCATTGGCAGCAACATGGATGGAACTGGGGACTCTCATACTAAGTGAAGTAAGTCAGAAAGAGAAAGACAAATACCATATGATATCACTCATATCTGGAATCTAATAGATGGCACAAATGAACCTTTCCACAGAAAAGAAAGTCATGGACTTGGAGAACAGGCTTGTGGTTGACAAGGAGTAGGGGGAGGGATTGGGATGGACTGGGAATTTGGGGGTAATAGATGCAAACTATTGCTTTTGGAATAGATAAGCAATGAGTTCCTTCTGTTAGCACTGGGTACTACATCTAGTCACTTATGATGGAGCATGATAATGTGAGAAAAAAATGTATATATGTATCTATGACTGGGTAACCTTGCTGTATAGTAGAAAATTGACAGAACACTGTAAAACAGCTATGATGGAAAAAATAAAAATCATTAAAAAATAAACCAAGAAAGATAACTTTGATAATTCCCTAGATATGGATAATTTTCTAAGTAAATATATCACTTTTCTACAGCCTCTGCTTCCTCAGTGAAAAAGAATCGGGTACAGATGAGGAGCAACAGAGAAATAAAAAGAATAGATCACATGCTCTTAACATTCCAACCCAGAATCAGACTAATGCACTTCTAGAGAGATCGGGGATCTAGAAAGAAGGGGAAATTGAACCAGGAGTTGATAAATGATAATATCTAAAATTATCAAATGTTTACTTGAAAGTAGAATCACTTTATAATCAAAAGTGACTAAGTTATGAAATTAGACCTAATCATTCCCTGTTACCCAAGAGGAAATAGGTGCCACAGATAGAAGTATGTAGTAGTTGCTAAGAAGTTCTACATGTTCTTCCATACTTTGATGAGTCGAAACTTCTGAATCAAATTAGTTATAGGATTTTATAATTTTTCATTATGTAAAATTTCAAATACATACCAAAGTAGAAAGAGAAGTCTAGTGATATGCCATGAAGCTATCACCCATTGGGAATTATTGTCAGCATTTTGACATTGTTATTTTATCTATTCCCCCATTTTTTCTTTTGGGTTGTGCCATGTGGCATGTACACCTGAGTTGCTGCAGTGACAGTGCTGGATCCTTAACCTGCTGTGCCACATGGGAACTCCATCCTGTTTCCCCATTTTAAATAGTACGTATTTTCCTTTTTAACTTTTAATTTTGAAATAATTTCAAATTTATAGAAAAGTTATAAGAACAGTACAAGGAATGCCTGAACACCCTTCACTTACTTTTTCTAGATGGTAAGAGATTATCAAGTTTGCTCTGTCACTCCCTCTGGATACATATTATCTTTTCTAAATTGTTTGATAATAAATGCTTGACATGGAGCCCCTGACTTCTAAATACTTAAGTGTATTTCTTCAAAAAAAGGTATTCACTTACATAACCACAGTAGATTTGCCAAAATCAAGAAATTAATGCTGACTGCTGTAACCCTAGTGTAAAATCTATAGATATGATTCAAATTTTGTCATTTTCCCAATAATGGCTTTTATTGCAGAAGGCAAGAAATCTCTAAGTCAAATCCATCATCACACACTGCATTTAGTTTTGTTTCTTTAATTTTCTTTAATCTGAAACTATTCTTCTGTCCTGTTGAAGACCTTTTGTCTTAGGTTTTTCACGACCTTGATATTTTTGAAGAATGTTGGCTGGTTATTTTGTCCCTCTGTTTAGATTTGGCTTGTTTCCTCATGACTATATTTAGTTTAACATCTTTGGTAGGAACACCATAGGAGCAATATTGTGTCAGTCAAAGCAACCTGTCAGAAGATACAATTAAAGGTAGTGTTAACTTTGGTCATTTGGTTAAGATGGTATCAGTTATGTCTCCCTATTTTAAAGTGGTTTTTTTTGAAAGTTAATATATGTTCTTTTATAATTAACAGGTATGTTTTGAGAGACACTGTGAGATGATTTAATATGCCATTTTCACCAAATTTGCACCCGTTAGATTTAGCGTTCATTGATGATTCTTGCCTGAATTGTTACTTCTTATGCTGACAAATAATTTTACAATTCTATGATTTCTTTTATGTTTACTCATTGAAAATTTACTACAAAGAAGAAGTTTCCCTACTCCTCCATTTATTTATTCATACATCAGTATGAACTTATGCAATTTTATTTTACTCAATGGTTGTTAACCATTATTGTCATTATTTCTTTGATACTCAAATTGTCCCATTTAAATTCTCCCAAATTTTGTCATTGGGATTCCTTTCAAGCTGCTTTCTGTGTCATTTTGATGTGACCTCATCATTACTTTCTGACACAACAAGATGTTCTAGGATCGTCTTGTTCTTTCTATTTCATTTCTGGAATCAGTCATTTATCTAAGAAGTCCTGGTTACTTTTGCTGAAGATTTATATGCAGAGACCATGATTTGGACACTTGGTACACATTGCTTCTGGGATGCCATGGCCAAGGCTTTAGCTCCTTTTAGTAGACAAGGAATATGTTTGCATGTACATATTGTGTATATGTGACAATATATGTGTGTGTGTGTACATAAATACATACACATCATATATATGTGTGTATATACACACAGATATGTATGTTTATGTACACATACATACCATGATCTAATACTGTTAATTCCAATTCTTTTTGTTTTTTTCTTTTTTTAGGGCTGCACCCACAGTGTATGGAAGTTCCCAGGGTAGGGGTCTAATTGGAGCAGTAGCTGCTGGCTTACACCACAGCCACAGCAATGCCAGATCCAAGCTGCATCTGCGACCTACACCACAGCTCACAGCAATGCCGGATCCTTAACCCATTGAGCAAGGCCAGGGATCAAACCTGTGTCCCCATGGATGCTAGTCAGATTTGTTTCCACTGAACCATGATGGGAACTCCTGTTGAGTCCAATTCTGATTCTCATATAAAACCACAAAACTCATTCTAACCTCCATTCTTTTAAGATCTGTAACTCTCTTCAGAGGAAATAATCCTAGCACACACACACCCACAAATATTTCATAATTGCTAGCCAATAGCACTGGGGACAATACAACTTCTACCTAGAATTCAGTGTTTGTTTACAGTGGGGTTTTTTGGACTGTAGACTGAGGGAATATAGTCAAAATATTGTGTTACTATGTTATCTGGGTTAGTTATTCTCCCCCCTCCCACTCACTGTTGAGATGTAATTTATTTGCAATACCAATACACTCTTATTTTTCTGTTTATATTCAATTTTAATTTTAATTTTCCTCATCTTGGCTGGCTTTATTTTTTGTTTAACATCCAAAATATTTACATGATACCAAAACTCTAAGCAAAAATAGTGAGAAATGTTACTCCAAACCCTTTACCCCATAATCACCATCAATCCTTTCTACCTAACACCTATGCACTCTCTGGAGGTAACAAATATCATTTGTTTCTGATTTATTCTTCATGTTTCTTTTTTTATTGAAGTATAATTGATTTATAATATTTCATGTAAAAATAAAAATCATTTATATATAATATGATTAAAATACATATTTTTATATATAATGATTATCATATATTAAAATACAAGATATTACAAGATATTGAATATAACTCCCTTTATTATACAGTAGGTCCTTGTTGTTCATCTGTTCTATACATAGTAATATGTATCTGTTAACCCCACACTCCTAATTTATCCCTCCCCTTTTCCCTTTTGGTAACCATAAGTTTGTTTTCTATGTCTGTGAGTCTATATTTCTGTTTTGTAAGTAAGTTCCTTTGTATAATTTTTTTACGATTCCACATTTAAGTGATATCATATATTGTTTGTCTTTGTCTGACTTACTTCACTTAGTATGATAATCTCTAGGTCCATCTATGTTGCTTCAAATAGCATTATTTCATTCTTTATTATGACTAAGTAGTATTCCACTGTGTATATATGCCACATCTTCTTGATCCATTCCCTGTCAGTGGACACTTAGGTTGCTCTCATGTCTTGGCTATTGTAAATAATGCTGCTATGAACATTGGGTGCATGTATCTTTTTGAATTAGAGTTTTTGTCTTTTCCTGATATATGCCTGGGAGTGGGATTACTGGATCACATGGTAACTCTACCTGTGCTTCTTTTTTGCACAACTGAGTAGATGGGTATATATTGTCTTATTTCCCTCTTTCCCTTAAAGAAAATTTAGCAAGTATAGATACTCTTTGGACTTTACAAATGTATTCAATCACTTTCCTATGCTTGAGCATTTAGATTGCTTCTAATATCTTATAATTACATACAATACCACACTGAAGAACCTTGTACATATACATATTTTCTTATTTTTTTGAGTTGTATCTTTAGGGTAAAGTAATAGAGGTGGAATTGCTGTATCAAAAGGAAAATAAATTTGTAATGTTTGGTAGGTATTACCAATTCCCCACCATAACGGGAATGTTGCATGGATCTAGATTCCCACCCACAATGAGTGAGAGTGCCAGTTTTCTTAGCTTCACCAACTAATGCACTGTTGTAATTTTTGCCAATCTGATAGATGAAATATAATATCTCGGTGTACTTTCAATTTACATTTCTATTACGATGAATGAGTTTTAATATCTTTTCATCTTTTTAAAGTATATATATTTCATGATATATATAACATATACAATTGTATATTCATGTCTTTTGCCCATTTCTATTGGATTTTTGGTCTTTTTTCCTCAACCTTTTGGAGTTGTTATAAAGATACAGATATTAGTCTTTTAGCTGTGATATATGCTGATATTTTTCTGCCAAGTTTGTGAGTTATCTTTTGTTTTTACTTTTTGAGTTTTTGTGATGCCTTTTAATTTTTTTATAAAGTCAAATTCATAAATATTTTATTTTGTTAAATTTGGATTTGAGTCATAGGTAGAAAACATTACCCTACTTCCCTGTTTTTTTTTTCTAGTACTTATATGGTTTTATTTTTTACATTTAGACCTCTGACCTATTTGGGGTTTATTCTCATGTATGGCATGAAATAGGCTCTCATTTAGTCTTATTTTAAAATGGATAACTGGTTGTTCCAGGACCATTAAAAATAAGTCTAGCTTTGTGCCAGTGATTTGAGATGTTGTATTCATCATATATTAAACTCCAATGTGTGCTTGATCTATTTCTGGACTTTCTGTTGTATTCACTGATGCTCCCTTTTGGGTTTTTCTTTTTCAGTGTTTACTCTCTAATTTGGGGTTTTATTTTTCCATATGAACTATAGTATCAACTTTTTGGCTCCAGGAAAGAAAAATACTTCCTGGTATTTCATATTGGGATTGTTCTTAATTTACAAATTAATATAGAACTGATGTCTTTATGTTATAGAGACATAATATGAAAGAAAAAGAGATATTTTTTCATTTGCTTGAAGATACTTTGTTGTAATTTTTAAGAGTGTTTTAAAATTTTCCTTAAAGAAGTCTACACATTTCTTGTTAATTTTATTCCTATGTATGTCATTTTGTTTCTCTTATGAATGGGGATTGCTCTACCATTGTATTTTCTAGCTATTATTGTTTGTGTTTGTAAGGGCTATTGATATCTATATGAAAATGTTGTATTTTACTACCTTACTGAATTATATTATTGGTTCAAGTTAGTTTTAATGTTGAATATCCAGGTTTTTCCAGATATGCTATCATATCATCTATAAATACATGTAGTTTTCCTTCTTTTTTATTGATGTAATTGACACACATTATATCAGCTTGAGGTATATAGCATAATCATTTGATATTTGTATATGTTGCAAAATGATTGCCACCATACATCTAGTTGACATCCAGCCCCACACACAATTACAATTTTTTCTGTAATGAGAACTTTTAGGATTTACTCTTTTAGCAACTTTCAAATATGCAGTGCAGTATTATTAACTATGGTTCCTTACTATATGTTATGTCCCCAGGACTTATTCATTTTATACCTGGAAGTTGGTACCTTTTGATCTCCTTGAGAAGTTTTCCTCTTTATATTTCAGTTATTATGACCTCTAGTTAATTTCTCTTTTCTTATTTCATTGAGTGATACCTCTATACAATGCTGAATATTGGAGGAAATAATGGACATATTTACATTATTCTTGATTATAGTCGGAATTTTTATATAGTTTCCTTATTAAATAAGATACTGACTTTAAGTCTAAAAAAAAGCACAGGTGAAGCCAAAGAGACCAGTTTGAAAACTATAGCAATGATCCAGGCAGAGGTCACCTAGTCAGGGTGATGGTAGTAGGGATGCAGACAAGCAGATTTGAGATATATTTTTAGGTGGCAGCAACTGTGCTTGAAAGTGAAAATGCCACAGGAGAAACAAGGAAAACATTACCTTGAGTTCTTTTAGTTCAAGAAACTGGGTGTGTGCATATATTATCTCCTCATTTACATTGGAGGATCCTTGATAGTAAGTAGTTTTAGTGTAGTGATTCAAATGTCATATTTTGGAATTGGATTTCCTGGACCTAAAATCAGGCTTTGACATTTACTAAATGGCCTTGAAAAAGTTACTTAATTATTCTAAGACCTGGTTTTCCTCTACATGTATATAAGTGATAATAATACCTAGTTCATAAGGTGTTTATGAGAATTAAATGAAATAACAAAAACTAAACATAAATAATAAAAACAAGATTACCCTTTAGGAGTTTCCACTGGGGTACAGTAGGTTAAGGATCTGGCATTGCCATAGCTGTGGCATAGGCTGAAGCTGTGGCTTAGATTTGATCACTGGCCTGGGAGCTTCCATATGCTGTAAGTGTGGCCAAAAAAGAATAAAAAAAGAAAAAAGAAGCTTTAGCACAGTGTTTGTACATATAAGGGCTTAATAACTCTTAGTGATGATGACAATGATGATAGTTGTGTATCATTAATACCACCTGGAATCTATCAAGTATTCCATAAATACCATTCAGTCAATGATTTGGCCTAAAAGTGCTTGTTGATGTACGACATATATTTTAGGTCATTGTGTTGCATTACAATTCTGGTGAGTATCCTGCCTTATGTTAGGTTAACGTTAATTTTTTAGAGTAATGGAATTTTTGAGACCCAATAAACTAAAGGTATCCTAAAAAATCTTAGACTGTTTCTCTGGTGACACCAGATATTTTATAAATATACCTGGTAAAAAGTATTAGTAAAGCATAGGCAGTTTAATCAATTCAAAACTTGTATTTGTGTCAATGAACAGCATTTTGCCCGAGGCAGATAGAATTTGTTATAAAAAATGGCAAAATTTTTTCTCGCACCAAATCAACAAGGTGACTGCCTTTTAATGTAATCTCATTTATGTGTTTGGCAGGGAGGTAAGAGTGGAACTGATCATTGTATACTTTTTGTGAACTTGAATAACAATTACACTTCTGAGCAATGGTTTATATTTTGTCATTTACTTGGTTAAAATCTTTTTTATTAACACAGCAGGATCTCACTGTTAATCCATTCCAAAAGCAATAGTTTGCATCTATTAACCTCAAGATCCAAATCCCTCCCACTCCCTCCCCATGCCCCAGGCAACCACAAGCCTGTTCTCCAAGTCCATGACTTTCTTTTCTGTGGAAAGGTTCATTTGTGCCATCTATTAGATTCCAGATATGAGTGATATCATATGGTATTTGTCTTTCTCTTTCTGACTTACTTCACTTAGTATGAGAGTCCCCAGTTCCATCCATGTTGCTGCCAATGACATTATTTTGTTCTTTTTTATGGATAAGTAGTATTCCATTGTGTATATATACCACATCTTCCTAATCCAATCATCTATCAGTGGACATTTGGGTTATTAGCCATGTCTTGGCTATTGTGAATAGTGCTGCAATGAACAGGCGGGTGCATGTGTCTTTTTTAAGGAAAGTTTTATCTGGATATATGCCCAGGAGTGGGATTTCTGAGTCATATGGTAGTTCTATGCATAGTTTTCTAAGGTACCTCCATACTGTTCTTCATAATGGCTGTACCAGCTTACATTCCCACCAACAGTGCAGAAGGGTTCCCTTTTCGCCACACCCCCTCCAGCACTTGTTATTTGTGGACTTATTAATGATGGCCATTCTGACTGGTGAGAGGAGGTATCTCCTGGTAGTTTTGATTGGCATTTCACCAATAATCAGGGATGTTGAGCATTGTTTCAAGTGCTTGTTGGCCATCTGTATATCTTCCTTGGAGAAATGTCTTTTCAGGTCTTTTGCCCATTTTTCCATTGATTGATTGGCCTTTTTGCTGTTGGGTTGTATAAGTTGTTTATATATTCTAGAGATTAAGCCCTTGTCAGTTGCATCATTGAAAATTATTTTCTCCCATTCTGTCAGTTGTATTTTTCATTTTTTTATGGCTTCCTTTGCTGTGCAAAATCTTTTCAGTTTGATTAGGTCCCATTGGTTTATTTTTGCTCTTATTTCTATTGCTTTGGGAGACTGACCTGAGAAAACATTTGTAAGGTTGATGTCAGAGAGTGTTTTGCCTATGTTCTCTTTCAGGAGTTTGATGGTGTCTTGGCTTATATTTAAGTCTTTCAGCCATTTGGAGTTTATTTTTGTGCATGGTGTGAGGGTGTGTTCTAGTTTCATTGCTTTGCATGCAGCTGTCCAGGTTTCCCAGCAATGCTTGCTGAATAGACTTTCTTTTTCCCATTTTATGGTCTTGTCTCCCTTGTCAAAGATTAATTGACCATAGGTGTCAGGGTTTATTTCCGGGTTCTCTATTCTGTTCCATTGGTCTGTCTGTCTGTTTTGATACCAGTACCACACTGTCTTGATGACTGTGGCTTTGTGATATTGCCTGAAGTCTGGGAGAGTTATGCCTCCTGCTTGTTTTTTGTTTCTCAGGATTGCTTTGGCAACTCTTTTTTTTTTTTGTGGTTCCATATAAATTTTTGGATTGTTTGTTCTAGTTCTGTGAAAAATGTCATGGGTAATTTGATAGGGATTGCATTGACTCTGTAGATTGCTTTGGGTAGTATGACCATTTCTACAATATTAATTTTTCTAATCTAGGAGCATGGAATATTTTTCCATTTCTTTACATCCTCTTTAATTTCCTTGATTAATGTTTTATAGTTCTTAGCATATAGTTCCTCTGCCTCCTTGGTCAGGTGTATTCCCAGGTATTTGATTTTTTGTGGTTCAATTTTAAAAGTATTGTATTTTTGTATTCCTTTTCTAAAGTTTCATTGTTAGTATACAGAAATGCGACTGATTTCTGAGTGTTAATCTTATATCCTGCTACTTTGCTGAATTCAGGTTTAGGCTTTAGGGTTTCCTATATATGGTATCATGCCATCTGCATACAGTAACAGTTTTATCTCTTCTCATCCTATTTGGATGCCTTTTATTTCTTTTGTTTGTCTGATTTCTGTGGCTAGGACTTCCATTACTATGTTGAATAGTGGTGAGAGTGGGCGTCCTTGTCTTGTTCCAGATTTTAGTGGCAAGGCTTTCAGTTTTTCTCCAATGAGTATTATATTTGCTGTGGGTTTGTCATGAATGGTTTTGATTATGTTAAGGAATGCTACCTGTATAGCCACTTTGGTGAGAGTTTTTATCATAAATGGATATTGGACGTTGTCAAATGCTTTTTCTGCATCTACTCAGAGATCAAATGTTTTTTGACTTTTCTTTTGTTAATGTCGTGTATGACATCGATTTATTTGCATATGTTGAACCATCCTTGTGAACATGGGATGAATCCCACCTGGTCATGGTGTATGATCTTTTTTGTATGTTGTTGGATTTGGTTGGCTGGAATTTTATTGAGAATTTTTGCTTCTATATTCATCAATGATATTCGCCTATAGTTTTCTTTTTTGGTGGTATCTTTGTCTGGTTTTGGAATTAGGGTGATGGTGGCATCATAGAATGTCTTTGGGAGTGTTCCTTCTTCTTCAACCTTTTGAAAAAGTTTAAGGAGGATGGGCACCAGATTCTCTTTTTATGTTTGGTAGACTTCGCCTGTGAAGCCATCTGGCCCTGGACTTTTATTAGTAGGAAGTGTTTCTATGACATATTCAATTTTATTTCTAGTAATTGGTCTGTTCAGTAGATCTATTTCTTCTTGATTCAGTTTTGGCAGGCTGTAAGACTCTAGAAAGTTGTCCGTTTCTTCCACATTGTCAAATTTGTTGGCATATAATTGTTCATAGTATTCTTGTATGGTTTTCTGTATTTCTATAGTATCCGTTGCGATTTGTCCTTTTTCATTTCTTGTTTTGTTTATTTGGGTTCTTTTTCTCCTCTTCTTAGTGACTCTAGCCAGAGGTTTGTCAATTTTGTTTACCTTTTTAAAGAACCAGCTTTGGTTTTGTTGATTTTTTTCTATTGTTTTTTGAATTTCTATTTTATTGATTTCCTCTCTGATCTTTATGATCTCCTTCCTTCTGCTGACTTTAGGTTTTGTTTGTTCTTATTTTTCTAATTCATTTAGGTCGTGAGTTAAGTCGTCAATTTGAGATCTTCTTTTTTTGAGGAAGGCCTGTATTGCTATGAACTTCCCTCTGAGCACTGCTTTTGCAGCGTCCCATAGATTTTGAGTGGTTGTGTCTTCATTATTGTTTGTCTCGAGGTATTTTTTAATTTCCTTGTTGATTTCCTCATTGACCCATGGGTTTTTTAGTAGCATGTTGTTTAGTCTCCATGTAACCATTTTTTTTTTTTCTCACTTCTTTTTCCTGCGGTTAATTTCTAGTTTCATGCCCTTGTGGTCAGAGAAGATACTTGAAATAATTTCTATGCTCTTAAATTTGTTGAGGTTAGCTTTGTGCCCCAGTATGTGATCAGTTCTTGAGAATGTTCCATGTGCACTTGAGAAGAATGTGTATTCTGATTTTTTTGTATGTAATGTCCTGAAAATATCAATTAAATCTAACTTTTCTATTTTGTCCTTTAAGATCTCTGTTGCCTTATTGTTTTCTATCTAGAGGATCTGTCGATTGATGTGAGTGGGGTGTTACAGTCTCCTACTATGATTGTATTCCCAACAATTTCTCCTTTTATATCTATTAGTATTTGTTGTATGTATCTGGGTGCTCCTATATTTGGGGCATATATGTTGATGATTGTAATATCCTCTTCTTGAATGGATCCATTAATATTAAATAGTGTCCTTCTTTGTCTTTCTTTATGGCCTTTGTTTTAAAGTCTTTTGAGTATTTAAAGTCTATGTGAGTACAGCAACTCCTGCTTTCCTGTCTTGTCCATTGGCCTTAAATATCTCTTTCCCACCCCACATTTTCAATCTACATGGGTCCTTTGTTGTAAGGTGAGTTTCTTGTAGGAAGCAGATTGAAGGTTTTTGCTTTTTTATCCAAACTGCCACTCTGTGTCTTTTGATTGGAGTACTCAGTCCATTGACACTTAAGGTGATAATTGATAGATGTTTATTTATTGCCATTTTAAACCTTGTTTTGCAGTTGATTCTATGTTTCTCCGTTCTTCCTTTCTTTTTTTGGTTGGATGGTTTCCATTTATTTTCTGCTTGAGTACTTTTCTTTTCATTTTTTGTGAATGTAATGTTCGGTTTTGATTTTGCTTGTCCTGTTTTTTAAGTATGTTAACCCCTGCCTATAACTGCTTGCTTTAGCCTGATAGTCATGTAGGCTCAAACACATCATTAAAATAAAAAAAAATCTATTTATTTCCTTACTTCCCTTGCCAACATTGTATGATTTTGATGTCTTTAAAAAAAAAAAAAAACATATTCATGATTAGATATGTATGCTGGCTTATTTAAGTGACTCCTCTCTGATTTTGGTTTTCTCCATCCTAGTTTTTGCTCTTTTTTTTTTTTTAATTTAGAGAAGCCCTTTCAGTATTTCTTTTAGAATGGGTTTATCTAAGAAGAGAAAGAAAAATTTACTGTATATCATTCAGGATTTTCTTGATGGGAATAATTTTAATTAAGATATACCATAGACGAGTTCCCATCATGGCTCAGCAGAAACAAATCTGACTAGGGGCCATGAGGTTGAGGGTTTGATCCCTGGCCTCGCTCAGTGGGTTAAGGATCCAGCATTGTCGTGAGCTGTGGTGTAGGTCACAGACGTGGCTCAGATCTGACGTTGCTGTGGCTGTGGCCTAGGCTGGCAGCTGTAGCTCCGATTAGACCCTTAGCCTGGGAATCTCCATATGTCCTGGGTGTGGCCCTAAAATAAAAGAAAAAAAAAGAAAAAGAAATACCATAGAAATCTCCTCATTGTCCATAAATAGCTCCTTATCAAAAAACAAAAATGTAAGTCAATTGTACTCATTAAATTTTGAATATTAATATAGTTTTTTAAGCATAATTCTCTTAAAGGGTAATGTTACTGAGGCCCTGGTAGCTCTAGAAAATAAATCCATTCACGATTATATATAACGTTGAATTTAAAAAGTATTTACACTTTCTTATATAGAGTGATGAAAAGAAAGGATGCAAATTTATTTTTATTTGATTTTATTTTATTTGTGTGTTTTTGCCTTTTCTAGGGCCACTCCCATGGCATATGGAAGTTCCCAGGCTAGGGGTCTAATCGAAGGTGTACCAGAGCCATAGCAACGCGGGATCTAAGCTGCGTCTTTGACCTATACCACATCTCATGGCAATGCTAGATCCTTAAGCCACTGAGCGAGGTCAGGGATTGAACCCGCAACCTCATGGTTCCTAATCGGACTCATTAACCACTGAGCCACGATGGTAACTCTGGGAATTTATTTTAAAATTGACATATCTTCATAAATTTTCTCTATGATATAGCTACATAAAAGTGTGATTATTTACTGCTTTTGAATTGATAGTCATTAAATCTACTGTCAAGGAAAAAAAGAATGAGGGTCATATCCTGCTGTGGTTTTGACTATGATGCTTCTAATTGAAGTCAGTGGGTGTTTGGTGTATGAGATGATGACCGTCTATGAACTTTGATTATTTTATTCAACTGGAATCTTCAACTTTGTCTTATGAAGTATACAAGAATGATATCTGAGGAAATTTTTAAATGAAAAACAACATCTTTCAAATATATTTTACCTTTTACATCCTTCTAACAAGATTATTACTCAATCATTTTTCCTTTGATCAGAAGTACATTAGTAATGGACATTGTTATTCTTTTCCTTCTCATATATTGTGCATAGATGTTACATTTCATTCTGCTTGTAATATAAGCAGTCTTTTATTTGTCATTGAAAGTATTATGTTTCAGAGTTTAGAGTGGTTATCTCTGGCAAACAGAAAGCTATTTCCCTAACTATGATTATGCTTAATGGTTCATAAATGTCTGCATAATGATGCTCTTGTTTACTTATCCTCCTTGTTTACTTTCATCCCTACTAGTTATTCTTTAAGGCCCCTTGTATAATGCAAATTAGTCATTCTATATCCCTAAACCAGAGTGTTGAATTTATAGTAGATTATCTTGCTGCCTATATTCTAATCCCTTTTCAGATACTTTAAAATAAACTGGCCCTGTTTTAAAATCGATTCTAATATGCCTTTAAAAAGAAGGCAAAAAAAAGACAAAAATAAAAAGAAGGGTGTAGATACATATGATCTTATTTACATCATTTTGATCATAGAAAATACATTTATTATTAAAATTAATTTAAAACAACAAATATTATTTAAAAATAAATAGAAAAGGCAGTGTTTTTACAAAGCACTCTTATAAAAGCTCTCCTGTTATTTTAAAAGCAAATACAACAAATGTAAAAATTATCTTACAATCAAAACCTTGTTTTTGTTGTTGTTTTTTTTTTTTGAGGTGCTTCTAGAAACAAGAATTGCTGTTTTGACTTTGACTTCTCAATTGGTGGGAGTAGGATTTTTGATTCTTGAGCCATTACAACAGCAGATAGATCCTAGTACAGACCTAGAAAGTTATAGGATCAAAGACCTAGATATAGATGGAATTACGAAGAAAGACATTTGAAACTATCATCCTATGTGACATTGATTTTGATACCAAATACCTCAAGAATATGATTGAATGCATTACTGTGAAACACAGAGACACTCAACTTGAATCAATAAAAAAAGACTCAGAATCCATATTTCTGGCACAAAACTCTTCCCCCATGAAATCATTCTACTTTCAGTAAAGAGGATCTTGTTTCCAGTTTATACCTATTGGGACATTTCTACCCTCTCTCCAAAATCCTTGGTTCAGGGCATGTAACCTAAGCTGGCTCAAGCAGGGGATGCTATGACAGAAGTATTTTGAAGCCTGGAGGTGCAGTAGCCATTTCATTGCAAGTAAGCCAGCCTGAGGACAAAGTACACTTAAAAAGTGCAGTGCTGAGAGAATCACTGATCAAATCACATCAGAAGCTTATCCAACCTTAGAACTCTCATTTACATGAGCCAATAAATCCCGTTATTTGTTTAGTTTGAATTATGTTTTCTGTTGCTTACAACATAAGAGTCCGAGCTTATTCAGAAGGTGTAAACCTCATGAAGTCAGTTAATGATGACTTTCCATATGGTTGGATGTGGGAACAACTGAAGCTAAAGTAAGTCCAGTTTTAAGAAAAACTCTGTGTCATCATTTCATGTATAATATCTCTGGAGTCATTTGCAGATCATCAGCGCCACATCACCTTTATTACAAATGATTAGAGGGATAAATTAGAAGGAAAAGCAGGAATAAAAGACTAGAAACACTTTTGAAAGATTAAATCAGATTTTAATGTGAGAATCTGGAACCCTAACCCTAATCATCCTCTTACCCAATAGAGAGTATCGCCCATTTTTCAGTCCTCTATCTACTACAGTTGTCACAGCTACTGCTACATTTTCTTGCTAGATTTCAGTCCTTTCAGCTCTATCTTTTATGATATAGAAGAGCATCAATCATTACAAAGTATTTAAACAAATAACTGAAGGCTCTTAGAAATGGCATACAAGCAGCTGTATATATGAGTCTGGAGCAAGAGTTTTCAAACTCGTAAGAATCACCTATAGAGCTTTTAAAATTCTGGACCTCACACCCAGGCAAATCTGATGCAAGCGGTCATTTCATCATTGGAGAAACTGATGAAAAGAAAGTCAGCTACCATTTCTTGTGTATTTTCATGGATCTAGATTTCCCAAACTAGAAAATTTTGACTCTAAAAATGTAACACCTAAAATCAAGAAATTATTTGAAATTGTCATTTATATTTTCATTTAAATCATTTGTGCAGCTGATGGTATTGTCTGGATTCCATCAGCATAGCTTATACTAGAAAAATTTGACATTTTTTTAAAATTTTATTTTCCAACTGTACAGCAAAGGGATCAAGTTATCCTTACATGTATACATTTTTCCCCCACCCTTTGTTCTGTTGCAATATGAGTATCTAGACAAAGTTCTCAATGCTACTCAGCAGGATCTCCTTGTAAATCTATTCTAAGTTGTGTCTGATAAGCCCAGGCTCCCAATCCCTCCTACTCCCTCCCCCTCCCATCAGGCAGCCACAAGTCTCTTCTCCAAGTCCATGATTTTCTTTTCTGAGGAGATGTTCATTTGTGCTGGATATTCGATTCCAGTTATAAGTGATATCATATGGTATTTGTCTTTGTCTTTCTGGCTCATTTCACTCAGTATGACAGTCTCTAGTTCCATCCATGTTGCTGCAAATAGCATTATGTCATTCTTTTTATGGCTGAATAGTATTCCATTGTGTATATATACCACTTCTTCCGAATCCAATCCTCTGTCGATGGACATTTGGGTTGTGTCCATGTCCTGGCTATTGTGAATAGTGCTGCAATGAACATGCGGGTGCGCATGTCTCTTTTAAGTAGAGTTTTGTCCGGATAGATGCCCAAGAGTGGGATTGCGGGGTCATATGGAAGTTCTATGGATAGATTTCTAAGGTATCTCCAAACTGTTCCCCATAGTGGCTGTACCAGTTTACATTCCCACCAACAGTGCAGGAGGGTTCCCTTTTCTCCACAGCCCCTCCAGCACTTGTTGTTTGTGGAATTTTTAATGGTGGCCATTCTGACTGGTGTGAGGTGGTAGTTTTGACTTGCATTTCTCTTATAATCGGTGATGTTGAGCATTTTCTCATGTGTTTGCTGGCCATCTGTATATCTTCTTTGGGGAAATGTCTATTCGGGTCTTTTGCCCATTTTTCCATTGGGTGGTTGGCTTTTTTGCTGTTGGGTTGTATAAGTTTTTTGAATATTCTAGAGATTAAGCCCTTGTTGGTTGCATCATTTGAAACTATTTTCTCCCAGTCTGTAAGTTGTCTTGAACAACAAAAGACCCAATATCACCAAAGCAATCTTGAGAAACAAAAACCTAGCAGGAGTCATAACTCTCCCAGACTTCAGGCAATATCACAAAGCCACAGTCATCAAGACAGTGTGGGGCTGGTACCAAAACAGACAGACAGACCAATGGAACAGAATAGAGAACCCGGAAATAAACCCTGACACCTATGGTCAATTAATCTTTGACAAGGGAGACAAGACCATAAAATGGGAAAAAGAAAGTCTATTCAGCAAGCATTGCTGGGAAACCTGGACAGCTGCATGCAAAGCAATGAAACTAGAACACACCCTCATACCAGGCACCAAAATACACTCAAAATGGCTGAAAGACTTAAATATACGACAGGAAACCATCAAACTCCTAGAAGAGAACATAGGCAAAACACTCTCTGACATCAACCTCATGAATATTTTCTCAGGTCAGTCTCCTAAAGCAATAGAAATAAGAGTAAAAATAAACCCATGGGACCTAATCAACCTGAAAAGCTTTTGCACAGGAAAGGAAACCCTAAATTTACATTTTAAAGCAGTATTATGTATTAAAAGGGTCTGTGTTTTGACTTAACATAGCCTGGTTACTTAGAGTAATTTTACTAGAGTTCACCCCAATTTTCTCATTGCTGAAATATAAATCTTTAGGATTCTTCAAAGGACTTTTGTGAGAAATAAGTAAGATAATGAAGGTATATACTTACCATAGAATTTTATACAAAGTACAAACTAGTAAATTGCAGTTATTGTCACTTGAATTTCCTGGTTATTTAATTCTTTTACATGTAATTTTTTAAAAACAGAGTCTAGGATTTGTTTGCTTTAGAATGGTTATATAAAAAATTACCAATTTAGAGAGAATTGGTATTATTTAGTAATAATAGATCCATCACTTTAGTCCTTTAAACCTCAGCTAGGCTGTTGGTGAAAGGAAACTAAAAGCTCAATGCCTTAAACCTCCCAAGAGTAGCCTAGTGATCTTTAAAAGTCTGTTACCTGCTACGATTTATATTTATCCTGAAACACAAATTATGTGAAAAAGAAAATAAGGGAAAAGGTCATAGTTGCGCATGATGTGTATGTTGTTGACAAGCTACAACATTACTCACATTTAATGAAGTAATAAGACCGAGAATATGGCAATGATCAATTAAATAACAGTGTAAGCAACCATACAATAAGGAACTAAAATTCCAGGTAAAGTTATACAGTTAGATTTATTTGAATCTGTTGTATCATATGTTATAACTATCACTCATCATAAAATTGTACCCTGGAGAACCTTAATTGCAAAGTAAATGATTAAAGAGGAGTGTTGTATTAGACAAAAGAAATAAATGCTGCAATAACTTTTCAGCTCGTACCTAATAATTTGGAAATGACTTGAATGAGAACTAGAGTATTATGCTCAGTGAAATGTTATTTTCTTTTATTTTTATTATTATTTTTAAATTTTATTGAAGTATAATTAATTTACAAGGTTGTGAGGAGGGAGACAGGATGGCGGAAGAGTTGTGGGACACCCTCACCCTCTCCCACAAACACAGCAAAAAAAGCACATCTACAGAATAAATGACTCGCACAGAACAGCAACCAATTGATGGCAGAAGAACCTAAACTCCAATAACGGCAAGAAGTTCGTGACATTACTAGGTAAAACAAGAGAAAAGAGGAGAGTGACAGAAGGTGAATCCGAGCTGGACGGGTGCTCCCAAAAGGGAACTGAGGAGGAGAAAGGGATCCCGCACCCTGGAAAGTCACCTACTCGGGGGAAAGATCAAATGAACCGGAGGAATCTCCAGATGCAGAGAAGAGTGTAGCAGTAAGCTGGAGTTCTGAAAAGCAGATCAAGAACCGAACGGACCATCTGAACAACGGGCACAGTCACCAAAATTTGAGACACCTGTGTGGGAGCTGGGCGTTGAGTCCTCCGCTCCGGAGGTTAGTCCCCGGGAAAGGGCTGGGGGGGTGGGGTGGAGCGGAGACTGCTTGGGAGGTCTAGAAATCGGTCTGTCAAGTTTGACGGGGCAGAGACTGCCTGGGAGACTAGAAAACAAGGCTGTCGCAGAGGAAGGGAGCAATACTCTAGGGGTGGGGAAGTGGAAAGCCACATCAGAGGGAACCTGGGAGAAGAGCCTGGTCTGCGCCCGTGCTGGGGAGGGGAGAGAAGAAGGGGTGGGTCCCCATAGAATACCCCCCATGCCACAGCAAGCTTACAGGCCCGCTAGCTAGCAAAAAGCTGTGCTTCCCAGTGC